>NC_052357.1:47346507-47355697 GCF_009727055.1 Benincasa hispida | reverse complement strand
ATTTAATATTTGATATTAAATTAATTAAAATTATTAAAATTGTTTAAATAATTATTTATTAATTTTATTAAGAAAATTAATTTACGAAATTAATTTTAAAATTAATAATATTTTTGATTTTTTAAATCAAATTTGAAAATTGAAAAATTTAGAAAAACAAAAAAAAAATGGAATTTTCCACCAATTTTTGGCTTCAATAACTCCAAGCATGAGTTGCATCTCATGCAACCATCTTCTTTGCATGATAGTCTGCAATATATTGAGAAGATTGAAGTGGAATTGATGGATGCAATCTATAGAATTTTTGCTGAAAAATTCGTGTTGAATAAGGTATTCTTCAAGTGGGTTTTAGCAGTGAGCTATTCTCCAAATTCCCTTCATTCAAGCTTATTTTGAGTCCCACAACTCAATCTAAAGCTCTAAGAGAATAGTGGGGAAGATCTTGAGGTAGTCTAGAATAAGATTTGGAGAAGTTTGCAGCCGAAAATCAAGATTTGAAGAAGTTCTACAAAGGTATGACTTGAAATCCTTATGTTTTAGTATGAGCATGCTTTAGTTTCTACCAAAATTAATGAATTAAAGTGCATATTTATCCTTGTTGCTTCTACTGCTTGTTGATACATTCCTGCAGATAGGTCTATCACGTATCCTAAAGAAAAAGTTTAAGGTGTTATAGTAATGATTGATAAGTTTATATTTCCGAAGGACTTTATCATCTTAGACTATGAAGTTGATCGGGATGTCGCAATCATCCTTGGACGCCCATTTCTTGCTACTGGAAAGGTTTAAATAGATGTGCACAAAGGGGAACTTACTATGCGTGCGAATAATCAAGAAGTTAAATTCAATGTGATCAATGCATTAAAGTTCCTAGATGATGTGGAGTCTTGTCAACTTATTGATTCGATTCAATTGCCTAAAGAAGAGGAGCTAAAAATGGACCAAGTCTGTGAGGTCCACGCATTGAGCAAGAATATAAGAAGAATTGAGCCGCTAAGTCTAGATGAGCGGTAGACAAAACCGACGCTCCCATCTTTAGAGGAGCCGCCAATGCTCGAACTAAAACTTCTTCCTGACCACTTAAAATACACTTTTCTTGGAACCAACAGCAAACAACAACCCAACAACTCTTTGATTTATTGGTTACCGCAAAGTCATGTTAAAAATTATTACCGCATATTCTTTTCCTTAGTCCCAGAGTTTGACCCTGGACTTACCAGGAAACTCAGTAGGATTTATACTTGTATTCTGCTGAGAAAACTTGTTACACAACCCATCACTGCAATTCTTTTCATTTTATCACTGCAATTCCTTTCAATTCCTTGCATTTCATTTGATCACCGTATAAAATAACGCATTTCCCATCACGATTCCTACCTTCGTTTTGGCTTTCCCCAACGTGTGTCATGCGGACATCCAATTACGAGTAGGATCTGATTGCAACGTTATGATTTTTAACTTTTTTAAATAAGCAAGGCTAAAAACAGCAAGGTCGAAAATGAATACCGCACCCCCAAATTTAAACAATGCTTGTCCTCCAGCATAAGCTAAAGATTTCCTTTAGAAAGTCAACCACAATCTCTTTTCCTAGATTTCTCAATGATGCCTTATTCAAATTCTAAAATTTAGGGACCACAAGTTTAATCTTCAAAAAGACTTTACTAGATTCCAGGACATCGCATGATTTATTTCAAAAAAAACTTTTTCACTAGGGTGTTAAATGATTTTTTTACCCTTGCGTATTTTAGACATTATTTTTTTTTCTCTAACCTTGCGCTGATCCAAGTGCCTCGCCTTAATTTTGGCTTGCCCCCACGTGTGTCATGCGGACATCCAATTACAAGCAAGGCGCTCTTTTACAAACTAAGCTCATGCCCATTTCGCAACGGAGTTGCAGTCATTTATTTATGCGTTGATCACGATTCCTACCTTCGTTTTGGCTTGCTCCCACGTGTGTCATACGAACATCCAACTAAGAGTAGGATCCGATCACAATGTTATGATTTTTTTCCTTTGTTTTAATAAGCAAGGCTAAAAATAGTAAGGTCGAAAATGAATACCGCACCCTCAAATTTAAAATGCGGCAATGTCCTTATTGCCAAAAGATTGAAAGAAGTCATGCGATGTTCTTAGGAAGTTTGTAAATGGTCAGTTTGAAAGAAAGCTAGCAGACCACTAACTTCTAGAAATATTTCATGAGGTGACTGTCCTAAAATTAAGTTGACTCTAGTGTATACGAAAAAATAGAAGCATATGTTTCATCATTGAAATCATAATTGGCAAAGAGAAATCATGCGATGACTTACTAAATTGATTTATGTTAAATGATTGCGGTAACCAAAAAGGATACGGTGATAGGATTTTTAAAATTAAAATGCGATGCGATAGTGCAAAATTTGGAATAAAGTCAAGGAAAGATACAACCCCCAAATTTGCGTTTTCGCCCGCATTATTTGATGCATCCTGCTTTGCAACGATCTACTTTCTTTGGATTGTGGTGAAAAAATTAAATAGTTGTGTTTTCGTGTATCGCCTCCGCAATCATTTACCTCGATCGTTTGCAAAGAAAAACATCGAAAGGGTCAAATAAAAAAAACGAAGTTAACAAAAATTCTCTCTTTTTTTTTTTAAAGAGATATAAAGATGTAAAATGAAGATAGATTAAACGATATTTGAAATAACATCATAGTAGTGAGAGTTCATAAATCATAAGTAAGAAAAAGGATACTTTAGAAAACTTGCGCCCCAAATGATTTTCTGTCGCATGCCAACGTATGGGCTACTCAATTTCCTTCATTCCGGATTTCTCAGGTCTACAGAGGTCTTTTCTCGATGAAAATCACCCCCACAATATGCCTTGACTCTTTGCCCATTAACCTTGAATGTACAGGTCCCTTCCTCATTAATTAGCTCAACCGCACCATGCGGGAATATTTCTTTAATTATAAAGGGTCCAGACCAGCACAACTTTAATTTTTCGAGAAAGAGCTGTAACTGTGAATTGAAAAGTTAGATCTTTTGTCCGACGTGGATATTTTTTCCGCATAGCTGGTTTTCATGCCAACGTTTTGCTTGTTCTTTGTAAATTTTGGCATTTTCATAAGCATACGTTCTCCACTCATCAAGCTTGACCAATTGGAGTTTTCTTGCTTCCTCTGCTGCTTTTAAGTCGAAGTTAAGTTTCTTCACCACCCACAACGCTTTGTGCTCCAACCAGTTGTAAATGACATGCTTTCCCAAACACCAAAACATATGAAGACATGCCTATCGGTGTTTTGTAGGTTGTCCTGTATGCCCACAGCGCATCATCCATCTTTGTTGCTCAGTCTCTTCGCGAAGGCTTTACCACCTTCTCCAATATCAACTTAATTTCCTGGTTGGACACTTCAACTTGACCATTCGTCTGTGAATGGTATGCGGTGTCCACTTTGTGGAGGATATTATATTTGATCAGCAGATTGATGAGGTAATTGAAAAAGTGGGAGCCTTTGTCACTTATTATGGTACGTGGAGTGCCAAAACAAGTGAAAATATTTTTCTACAGGAATTTGGAGACTACCGCCGCATCGCTTGCGGTGCATGCTACTGCTTCTACCCACTTGGACACGAAGTTGTTTGACGTCTGGGGCATTGATTTCATGGGACCATTCTCACCTTCAAATGGTCACTGTAGCAAGTCACAACACTTGTAACTGTTCTACAAAGTGGGTCGCATTTGTAATGCCACCAGGATAAGGTTTCCCTCCTATATGTATATACTACAGACCATTTTGGTTATCACTTAAGGCATGATCCACCTGTATGTCTCCACATACATGCTTAAGTTACAACGACAACAAGGGATCTTAGTTTATTGGTTTGTGGTAAAGAAAATAAAATATCTCATATTTCATAGACAATAGTGAAGAAAATATCATATATTATTACATCACAAGCATTTATTCAATACAGTGTTTATAAACTACAGGACCCAACAAGAGTTTAGGGCATCAACCCCAACAGTTAATAAGTGTAACAAAAAAGGGCGTAGAAATACAATCCTTAATTAAGTTAACCAAACCACCAACAAAGCCTAAACGTTTCATAATATGCTTAATAAAAGACCATAAAATCTGGTTGTAGCCTTACTCATATCAAGTTTTAACGCCACTGACCCATCAAACCCCAACCTCTTCTATTTCATATAATGAAGTTATTAGTGCCCGACTCAACGCAAAAGCCAATTGGAACTTAGAGGCCACCGTTTTCAGAATTCCTTTCATTCTATTGGCCAATACCTTAGAGACCAATTTATATTTAACATTTTTGGGGTTTATGCTCTAAATCTTGTAATTTGTAATGTATAAACAAAATTCATTTATTTAATAAAATAAGATGCTATTTTATTTTTCCATTAGATTTGTATAACTCAATTTAATAAACTAAGATCCAAGGTTATTTAATGTAACTTGAACAGTACGTGGTTGACATACAGGTGGATCATATTCAAGTAATAACCTAAAAGATATATAGTATATGGATAAAGTTGGAAGGTTGCTATGGATACGTCTGACTTTGTAAGTGTTACAAATGATTTGATCCAATTTGTTCATTTATAGACATGCAAGTGAGGATATCCTATACAAAGAGTTTGTATAAGACCAAACTGTGAAATAATTAATCTCTCTTTATAATACTATTGACTGAAGAGATTAATATTTCATAGGATGACCATATGTAACTCGATCTCAATCCTAAGTGAGATATGGACTCTTGCCTGTGAGAGCTTGTCTTTTGATTTATATGGGTGAAAGGGGCCATAATTGTTGATTCAATAAGCCTACCACTTTGGGGACACGACCAAGTGAGGAGCTAGGAACATAGCTGCACAAGATGGAATTCGATCATTCCTGACTTTTAGGTAAAGTAGATGAGTTGGTCCCTTAAATGCTGAATCCAGGTCTTGAACAATGAGATCCCTCCCTCTCATTGACTCGAAAAGGATTTTGTTTATAGTTGGACTATAAATAGATTATTCATTAGAGGATCAGTGGAACTTGAAGAGAAAAGGTAATTACAGGAGTAAAATGGTAATTTGACCTACTGTAATTGCAAACGACTCACGAAGGATCGACTTACTTGTACTAGTTATATCCATGGACATAGAAATATTCTATAGTGCATATAATGTAATTATGGGTCTTTAGTGGAGTGACCCATAATTTATGAAGCACAGATACTTCATGTGAGGCAAAGAATCCGTATTAGATACCGATACTTCTAGATACTTCTCATATACATATCTGACACGCGATTTGACGTATCTATTTCTACACGTACTTTTTTTTTAAAGAAGAAAGACAAACAACTCATCTAATATTTCCCAATCTAAAACTAGGCAATCTAGTTAAAAAGCTCATTACTCGAATCCAAAACTAAAAGAAAAAATAAATAAATAACGGTCCAAACCCTAGACTAGAATCATCTAATCTCTATCTTCACATTTGAGTCCCCATAAAGTCCACCAAAATATAAACCATTTAGATATCTTCAACAATTCAATGAAGAAGTTCGTCGTTTATCTTCATACTTCTCCCTCTAATCTTCTTCTTCTTCTTCTTTGCAATATGAGTCACTTTTCTATTGTATTTTATTAACTATTGTACTTCAACATCTTAGATGTTATTTTTGTTTTGTATTGTATTTCAGTGTTTGTATTCTATTTTGTGCTATTATTTTAAATTTGTATGCTAAATTTATCTATATCTTAGATTTTTTTTAAAAGAAAAAGAAAATGTATCTTTGACGTATCAGTATCCTCGTTTTTTAGAAATATATATATTAAAAAATATAAAAAAAATGACGCATCCTTAGATGTATCCATATCTTAGATTTTTTATAAATTGACGAATCTTCGTATCCGTATGGTGTAGTTGTATCTGTGTTTGTGCTTCATAGCCCATAATTAATGAATGTTGATTATTTAAAGAGTTTAATAAATTAATCTCAAATCATTTAAGCTTCTAATTTGTAGGTCTATTAGGTCCTTTTGCTGGCTCACTAAGGATAAAACAAGGATTGTTTAGTTTTGGAAGAATTTTAATTGAAATTATAAGGGAACATGATTTGAGAGAATAATATATTTCAATAAGAATTAAATATTAAATAATATGAATGAGATTCATATTAAAACTATAGGTTATATTTAGTGAAAATGGAATATACATTAAAACTATAGATTATGAGAGAAAAATACATTTGAATTATTTAATTAAATATATGTTATTAAATTAAAATTAATTAATTGAATTAATTAATAACTATTTAATTAAATTTAATTAAATTTAATAAGTTAAATAATAACTCTTCTGCGTTTACAGGAGAGTTGGTGGGAGTGGGTTGAGGGGATTTAATTCCAGTCACTCATTATGTAGAGATTAACTTCTGCATCTTGCTGGGAGTTGGTAGAATTCTCGTACACGCTCTCAATTCTCTCTCTGAGAGAGAGATTCTTTGTAGTTTTTACTACTTCCTTTTGTATTCCAAAAGAAATTCCAACAAACCAAGTCCTTACCTGAGAATAACGGTGAAGATTTGGCGGTAATGTCTAAGTTCGTGATTGAAGAGATCGTGAACATAGTGAAAAATTGGAGAAGATTGAAGAGTTGTCTTTAAAGGTATGTTCTGTTTTCTTGAAGTTCTTCATAGTAAAAGCATGCTTAGTTTAGATGTTTAATCTTCTCTGTATTATATTTTTTAAAATAATAATTAAAAGCATAGATGATCAATCTCTTCCGCACGAGATTCGATCCCTTCAACCATTACCTAAGCTAATTGGCCGATAATAAAAAACAGAGCGATGATATGGTACCTTAGGAATGAGGGCTATACCAGTAGCATTTCTAGCCTCTAGCAGATTGACGTTGTTTCAAGATGTTTGGACATTCCGCCACAATAGCCAAACCAACCACATCCCAATAAATTTGATAAAATAAGGTAGGAAACTCGTCAGACCCTATCTGATTATCGATTCTTTTGAGTTTTCTCGATACAATTTTGCCTAGGATGAACATAGAGAACAGACTTTCTCAGTGAAATTTTTCTCGGGATGAATACCGAAATTCACATAATTTTTTTCAAATATTATGCTTTCCAAATCTTATACCAACTTTGACCTCTTTTCAAATTTTCTCTTGTAATATTTCTCAAACCTCATAAAATTTTGCATAATCTTGGAAATCTTACACCCAATTTATGTTTCCACGAATTTCTAGATTGATTTATTGATTATCTACATGAATTTACCAATTATTTTTTCAAATTTCTCCAAATTCGGTAATATTTGGCACTATGATTTTAAATTTTGGAAAGATCTGATCCTCATCCTAGTCGAGATTCCACCGAAAAAATCCAAAAAAATTGATAGTTTGAACGTAAGTTGAAAATGTTAACTTTTTATACAAATCTCGGTGGTTGCCTTGGTCAATAAGTACCAAGAAAAATTACTCTAACGAGTTTCAAAAAGCATGCTAACTGGTCCATTTATGACCATTGAATCATATTCTTCCGCTGTCACATCCACGCTTTACAATGGAACCACTTCGTGCTTTTATCCCTGTCACAACCAATTCTCATGAAAATGTTAGATGCCAATACATCTCTTCTTCCTCCAGTAGTTTAGTTCTGACTCCAATACAAGAACTAATGAAATTCTTGAAATTCACCTATTTTTTCCAATAAGCTTCCTCCCTCATCGTTTTCTTTAAACAAACCCTTCATTGCGTTTGTGTTTGAGTTGAACATCCAAAATTCAATAGTAACATATACATACATATGAATCATATTTCCCCTTTCACATGATCTATTAACTTGATAAGAGTTAACCTGATAACTTAATAACAAAGAGTTAACCTGAAACATCAACTAACTCAAATATTATAATCTCAACCAAAAACTAAAAGTTCACATCTCTATTAAAATACAAAACAAAGTTGGCAAGAAATGTTTTCAATAATGATGAAACAAATGACAATAGAAAACTGTAGTATCGATGAACCTTTAAACCTATCATCCCATATTGTACATCACAAGGGTACTTAGTAATAAATAACGGTTCAAGTTCGACATGAACCAAAACGGGCCTGGTAAGGAAACAAAAATACTATCTATGTGTGTATATAGATGTACTAGCGACAAGACCCAGGAGAGCCAAAATCAGAAGACAAAGGTGAAATGCGTTGTTCACAATCTTCCACTACCTTCACTACTTCCTCTATCTTTTTCAGAGCCTCAGCTATGGTTGGCCTTCCTTCAGGGTAATGAGAGACACAATCTAAGGCAACAAGTAGAACAGAAAACGCCCATTTTTCTGCATTTCGAGCAACTTCCTCATCAAACACTTCACAGGTCCACTCTTCTCTTACCTTGGCTCTCACCCATTTAGGGAGATTGATCCCATCTTTTGCTACCATTTTTCCCGTTAACAATTCAAGTAATATGATTCCAAAGCTATACACGTCACCTTTCTCTGATAGCTTTTTCTCCGGGGCCGTATACGTCTTGGAGGAAAGAAGATGAACTCTCTTTGGGTCAAGAAACTTTGTGATCCCATATTCGCTGATTTGTGGTTCATTGTTTTCGTTCAAGAGAATGTTTGAAAGTTTTAAATTCCCATGTGGAATGGAGTCTTCTGTATTTGATCTTTGGTATAAAAAACCCAGACCCTTTGCTATTCCACTTGCTATGGATAGTCTAATCCTCCATGGGAATTTTTGCTTTCCTTCAATACAACCTGCATATAGCCCAAAGTCAATCAATGAATCTTGGTGAACAACTATTTCACAGGTGGATTCAACGACTTAATAAATATTTGCTCACTTTTAGCTAGCACAGTTAATTAGTTTCAGAGTAAGTTTTACAGAAAAGTATCCAAGAGTAGAAACTCTATTATTTGTTCATGTGTTGAAGGTTTCACAAAAGCATACTGCACATTCTTACTTAGGTGTACGTTATTGTGAGATCTTTGGGGGAGAGAAACGATAAAGAGTTTCGTGGTGTGGAAAGGGACCCTAGTGAGGTTTGGTCATTGGTGAGGTTTCATGTTTCTCTTTGGATTTCGGTTTCGAAGATTTCTTGTAATTATTTCCTAGGCAACACCTTATTTAATTGGAAACCCTTTCTATATGCCCTTGTATTCTTTCTTTTTTTTTTT
>NC_052357.1:47332004-47346497 GCF_009727055.1 Benincasa hispida | reverse complement strand
AAGTATACTGCACTTTGGTTAATCAAAAGCTAAATTCAGACCAATAAAAAAAATGACATGGTAGTCAACCTCTTCACAAATCTGTATCAGGTTTGATGTACACTTGGGAATGCGAAAATTTACTTTAACACGGATGAAAATGGCTATGTTTTATAGAATAAGAAAAGCTTTAGAAGGGTGTTAAAATCTTTACTTACTCTCAAGCAGTTCATGCAGACTTCCACGTCTCTGGTATCTGTAGATCAGTAGTTTCTCATCCTTTGCTGAATAATAACCCACGAGTGGCAAAATATTTGGGTGCCGCAAATTTCCTACTAGCCTCATGGTTTTACGAAATTCATCGAAGTTTATCTGCATTTTCCTCAATGTTTTGACAGCATAATATTGGCTCTTTAACCTAACCTTGAAAAGACTAGTGCAGGCATTCAGACTTTGTAAATCAGCTGTTGCTTCAAGGAGGTCCTCCACTTTGAATTGCTCATCTTCTTCATTAAAGAACACGAGCTCTTTCTGGTCTCGAAGGGCTTCATCAGGTTTTTCAACCTCACTGGACATGGCTGACAGAGCAGCAACAGGAGGAGACTTCTGAAGGGCCTTCTGAAATATCTCCTTTTTGAGCGCTAACTTTGAAGCCCTCTTGCATACAAGAAATGACAATACTAAAAACGTTGCAGCTCCAATGATAATGATTATCAACCACATTAACTTATTAGAGGCAGTCCAGTTTGCTCCCCCACCACTATCATACTTTCTGCTTTGCGAGCTAGACGAGATGGGTGACACAGCCTCTACCCTAGCATTAATGTTGTCTCGCCGAGCTATCCATGATCTTAGAGACTTCCTATGCTTCAACTCCTTGAATTGAGGTGAGGTGGTAGTAAAGTGATTGTTAGAAATGTCTATTCTCCTAAGATGTTTGAGTTTTGGCAAAACAAAAGGTAACTCCCCACTCAAATTGTTGTTGCTAAGGTTCAAGTGGGTCAGCCTTGTACAGCACACAATTGAATTAGGAATGTTTCCTTGGATGTTGTTTTTAGCCAAGTTAAGAACTCTTAGACTAGAAAGCTTGCAGATAGAATCTGCATCAATTCTGCCACTGAGGTTCAAATTCTCAAACCTGATTTCGACAATAGCACCTTGACGACTATATTTTACACCTTCAACCTTATTCAAGTGCAGATGTTGCTTTGATTCGTTCGTGCCAATTCCGAGCATGTCTTGTGGGTCAATAGCTTTGATAAAACTAAGAAAAGCTTCAGATGCTGATAAATCACCATCCAAACAAGCTGCGAATGATGGAACATATACTGCTTCAGATATCAACCCCAACAGGAGCAAAAATGAACTCAAGCGTCTATACATTTTGAGCATCTTCAGAAGACTGGAAATTTTTTCAACAGAGCATGATCATACTCAAAGCTGATGAATACAAATGCAGTCTGTACAATCCAAAGATTTAGGTATTATTCTCTGTAAAATGTGAGACTACCGATGTGGTTATCCCCAGAATATTCAACACTAAACGTTAATTTCTATGTGATAACGAATCATCAAAAGCATTTCACACCATCTGATTCGATGCCCTAAAGACTAATTAGTCTACCACATCAATTTTAGCAATTCAATGCCTTGAGATTACCTATACGCAACACGTATTCTGATATTTCAACATCAATTCAAAATCTACTATTAATTTATAGTTTCAATGAACGTTATCAATAATTAATTGATGGAAAACTTTCTATTAGTTCATCTGTAAGACCAAATTGGTCATAACATTGAATTTCTACCATCTTCACCGCCTCGATCGAAACGTAGCATGCGTGCCTGTGTTTTCTTCTGTACTCTTTCGGATTCCCTCCAGTCCAGACTTCCATTACGAATTCGAGCGTTTGGTGTTCAGCGTTCGTTGTCACCGTTCTTCACCGTCCGACGGCTGCATGATTGGACCTTCGAGAACGGCCGCCCACCCAACCATCGCAGGGACGGCGGTGATGTTTCTCGGGAATTTTGGGTTCGGCGGATGGATGAGAAAAAAATTAGATTAAAAAATGTAAAATGCCCCCGTTTTTTGAAAAAAAAAATATTGAAGGGCTTTTTGCTAACTTTAAATTAGAGTGAAATTATCAAAATATACTCGCGTGCTCATGAAAAAGCAGTCTTACTCGTCTCACTCTCTCTCACACGTGGAAAAGACCCATTTTTCTTTTCCTTCTTGTCAGTCTTGCTCTCACTGGTCTTACTCTTCCATTCTTCACCAATTTGGCTCTTCCTTTCCTCACATAGTCTTGCCAGACACCTAACATCAACAATCACTCTCCTTGGAGCTGCTTGTGTAAACTCATCATGCCAAAGAAGAAGATGCAGCAGAAAAGAAGTCGGAGAAGAAAAAAATGCAACAAAAGAAGTTGGGAGAAAGGAAGAGGAAACAAAAAAAGAAAAAAAAGGGGAAAAATTATGGAGAAGAGAACAAGAAAGCAAGGGCAATGTTGTAATTTCACGTGATCATGACATCATCAAAGGGTCATTTGACATTTTTTAAAAATTTTGGTATTTTGAACCTTTAAAATTGGTCTTTTGAGCAATTATCTCGGAATTTTTTGTATGGTGGGCCCATTTTGGGAGGTTCAACTGAAAAATTGTCCACCTTGAGAAAATCATTAAAATTTGGCCTTTTTGCTTATGTCAACCACCTTTGAAATTACCCAAGTGTCCTCGAAGATGCGCTCAATTGGTCCCCCAGTGTCCCAGCCTTGATTCACGATCCCATTCCCCGTTCTTTTCTATTGATCTCGATCTCGATCAATGGTCCAACTCCACATTTTCCGATCCTGATCTCAATCCACGTCAAACTACATGTCAGTTCATTAAAATCGGTCCCAATTTCCATTCCCAATACTCCCTCCCGTTCTCAATACTCTTTCTTGAACACAATCCCAATTCTCGTACCAAATGGAAATTAATGCGATGTACAAAATTGACAAAGCACACAATCGTATCAAATCAATTTAATGAAACTTGTTTAACAAATGTCGTTCGAAATGTGGAGAACACAAAATGTTTCGTTTGATATCCATTTTTAACAAAGAAGCATTACGTTCGAATTTTGTGAAGAACCCATAGTTCTGACCGAGCTACGACTAACATCTCCAACGAACAGAGAATCAACATTATATTGAGTCACCAAATATAAGTTGTTGCACACAAGTAAACACAGAACTTCGTACGATTTGTTTCGTAATTAATTTCTTTTTTCAATTCATAACATATATCACATTTTATAAGACGTAAACGGTGTGCGTGGCTTGCTATTAATGAAAACGAGCGAGTGTCGAGGAAATGTAACAAGGTAGACAACCACTAACAAGATGAAATATGGGAACAGGTGAGGAACGGAGGAGGAACAAGAACAGAGACCGGGATCGAGTGATGGGAACGTGAAATGGGACTAAAAACGAAAACTAGGAAGAGATCAGGGATCAAGAGCGAGAAATGGGAGCAAGATAAATGAGCGAGAAAAGGATAGAATTGAATTGATTTTAATATTCTATTTTTTGTATTATTTTGAAGGACGGATGAGAAATTCATTCGACACGGTGGAAAATGGAATGATAGTAAACAATGCTATGAGGGAGGTCATTTGAAGGACATCGTGGGGTCGAGGGCATTGAGGTACGCTGAATTGAGGGATCGAGTTTACAAAATTGCAAGAGTTAATTCTTCAGAGTTCAACATTGTAATGAAGGTTCAATATAAGTTGGACTCAGATGGTCTTACGGTATGTCTAATGGACGGCGACGATGTTAAGTGTCTACTTCTTAAGCTAGATCGTAATAGACTTCAAATCTTTGTCAGTGTTGAGAAGATATACAAAGACAAAATGCATATGACATTGAGACAGAACGTGAAGCTTTGTTTGAGACTGAATATGTTGTATCTATGGAAAATGACGACATCTAACCCATGGGATTCACAAACGACATACCAGTATGATAACAAAAAGCGGGTTCATAATGATGCATTTGACGTAGTTGTGGAAAATGATTGTCATGACACCGACAGGGATGGGAATGATATTGGGACCAAAAATGTTGTTAATCAATGTGGGGATAATGTGGCAAGTCAACTACATCCAACTTCAAGCTAGCCTGCTAATTTGGATACATGGCAAGAAACTCAATCCTACGTAATGACTTTGGTCACTGTGTTGGCAATATGCCACGAAGTCCTGATACAGCAACTGAGTATGGCTCTTCAAGAGGTGGACCATCTAAGAGCAGTGTTAGGACGGTAGGGATCAGATCTCGCAGTGGAAGCGCTTCGACGAGGAACATCTTGCATCCTGCAATTTGATATTACATTAAACAAAATAAACAAACACGTAAATTAGCATGCTTTTAGGGAAAGGATTAAAATGATTATTGCCTTTGTAGATTCCCTGATGCCACAAACAAGTCTCTCCAAGGTTCCAATGAATGGACCTCCAAGTGGTCTTGATCACGAATAACTCCTTGAACGATCTCGAATACTACCACGAGAGAAACTTCATTATTCTCTTGTGATTCTAATATAGGATAGGTGGTATCCAACTATTGGAAGAGAGAGAGAGGAGATTAGTGTTTTTGGAGAGTAGAGAGGCTTAGAGAAAATTCTGCACAATAACACTAGGAAGTTGTATATTGTCAGAGTTTCTCTACAATGAGACTGTATTGTGTGTTTTACTAAGGGCCATAAGGAGGTTTTCGTATAGGAAAAGTCATTCCCTAATATATTTTCTTTTTTTGTAATTAATTAAATAACACTTATTTAATTAATTTTCTCATTTAATTAAATAACACTTATTTAATTTGCACAATTAAATAACACTTATTTAATTTGCACAATAATTAAATAACCAATTATACATTAAACCCAATTTAATGTATATATTTAATTATCATATACATCACATGTATATGTGCAATATCTCTCTATTAATTAATTATTTATGAATCTAATTCACTTGAATTAATTAATTTGAATCTTATTCAAATATTACTTTCCAATTTAATTATAGATCATATTCATGATTAATTATATATTAATCACATTAATATATAATTTCCTAAAATTAATTTGAACAATTCAAATTATCCCTTTTAAGCATCCTTTAGTAAGCTAATGAGGGTTCCTGGTGGACCTGTAGATCATAAGCTCAAACGATAAGAGATTAATGGCTAAACTCATTAACCTAGTTAATCAATATTCGTTAACTGTGGGTACACTCTACTAAAGATCCACAACTACATTCTTCTTACTACAGATATATTTTCATGTCCACGGATATAGACCAATACCAAAAAATTATCGTTTTATCTTTGGGTTACCTCTAAGTCCTTAAGTATCAGTGCTTCTCTAATGAACAACCTGTTTATGATCCAACCAATAAATAGAAACCCCTCTCGAGCCAATGAGAGGGTAGGGTCTTTTTTTCAAGTTCTGAAGACACCACTTAAGGAAACACTCATCTACTTACTCTTAAGGCGGGAAGAAATGAATTCCATCTTATATCAGTATGTTCCCAGCTCCCCCATCGGTCTTGTCCCCAAGATGGTAGGCACATTGGGTCGACGATCTGGCACCCTCACCCCATACAAGTAAAAGGACAATCCCTCGTGATTAGAAGTTCATAATATATTTAGGATTAAGACTAAGTTTCCTAGATCATTCGATTGAAATAGAAACCTAACTAGTTAACGTTGTTACATCTAGTGGTGATTATTTCGCGGTCTAGTCTTATGCAAACTCATTGCATAGAATACCCCCCACTCACATGTCATCTACACGAATGCATTGAATCATTGTGTTTGTATCAAATACAAAGTGGGTCGTATCCATAGTGTTAGCAGGATAAGGTACCCAACCTTATCCATATACCATAGACCCTTTAGGTTGTATCTTGAACATTGATCCTTGTATGTCTCCACATACAATCCAAGACTGATAAGACAACCTTGGATGTTAGTTTATTGGATTAAGGGTTATTAAGACAAAATAGATAAATAACACAAACAATAACCTTTATTGAATTAACATCAATAACTTTTTATTGATGACGGTTAATTAATAATGTTTACTATCTACGAGTTTTAGGGCATAAAACCCAAGACAAGAAAAGCTACAGTTTTGTTGACGATCTTCTTGTAAATATAAGGTTCATCAACATTCTGTTCAAAGCCATAATATTTGATCGCAGTGTCAAATCTTATTCTAGAATCGAGATACTTGTTTCAACTCATAGATAGATCTTTTAAGCTTGCAAACCTTTTGCTCTTGACCTTACTCTAACCCCTCTGATTGAGACATATAGATACTCTCTTTAAGATAACCATTCAAAAAGGCTATCTTGACATCCATTTGCCATATTTCATAATTATAAAAAGTGGTAATGGATAAGAGTATTCTAATAGGCTTGATCATGGCAACTGGAGAGAAGGCTCCTTCATAGTCCATCCTATCTCTTTGGGTAAACCCTTTTGCCACGTGTATAGCTTTATAGGTCTATACTATTGGGTTGTATGTCCTAAAACTCGCAGTTTGTAATGTTAAACATATTCTATTATTCAATAAAGATGTTATTGACATTATCGACATTTATTCAATAAAACTACTACTGAATATGTGAATTGCACTTGTAAAATCTAAATCCAATAAACTAAAGATTCGTGGCTATTATATGAATTACATGAACTTTATGTGGAGACATAAGAGGGGATCAAGTTCAGTAAATAGCCAAAATGGTTTATAGTATACGAATAAGGCGGGTACTTTATTCTGGCAATACTATTGGATGCACCCCACTCTGTAATTGTTACA
Source organism: Benincasa hispida (assembly GCF_009727055.1). NCBI lineage: Eukaryota > Viridiplantae > Streptophyta > Magnoliopsida > Cucurbitales > Cucurbitaceae > Benincasa > Benincasa hispida. The sequence continues at coordinate 47,339,642 of NC_052357.1, read as the reverse complement.
ATTTGTTGTAAAGTGCTACAAACGAAGTGATCCTAATTCATTCATGTATTGACATGAGGAGGGAGGCGTCCTATGCAATGAGTTTAAATAAAATTGGACTAAGAATTAAGTTACTCTTACTTTATAACGTTGTTTACTATTTAAGACCGACTATTTCAAAGCGATGACCTAGGTAACTTGACCTTAATCCTAAGCTAACTATGAACTCCTGTTTATTCGGGATTATCCTTAGATTTGCATGGGTGAGGGTTGACTCAACAGCATCGGCTCAATAAGCCTCCCATTTCAGGGGTAAGACTGGGTAGATAGCTGGGAACATAGGATGCAAGACGGAATTCACTCCTACCCGCTTTTAGGGATAGTAGAGAGGTTGTACCCTTAAATGTTGACTATGAGTCTTGAACAAGGGGCCTCATCCTCTCATTGGCTCGAGATGAACTCGGTTTAGTGATTGGATCACAAACCAATTGTTCATTAGAGGACCAGTGGGATTTAAGGAGCAAAATGTAATCTCGAGGGAAAACAGCTTTTTACCCAGTCGTTATTACGAATAACCTGTGAAGGGTTAACTTACTTATTATGGTTACATCAAATGGACACATAATATATCTACAGTGAGGGGAGTGCAACTACAGACTATAGTGGACAATCTTGTTAGTTAACGAATGTTAATTTAAGTTAAAGAGTTTGACCGGTTAGTCTCAGATCGTTAGAGCCCATAATCTGTAGGTCCATCGAGTCTCCTTGCTAACTCAATACGAACAAAATTGAAGAACTAGGTGAAGGAAGAATTTGAAATATTCAAATTCGGATTTTAGGAAAAATTGTATTTTATATGAGATATAATTTACAATTAAATAATTAATTAAATAATTAATTAATTTTTAGAATATACTTCATCATTAGCATGAAAGTGTTCTTTTTAAAACTTGAATGTGATTAATCAAAGCTATGTGTCAAAAACAATTTAATATGTGATATTAAATCTGTTTATTTTATTTAATTAAAATTGTTTTAATTAAATAATTTCTAAATTTGAAAAATTGTATCTCATTTTTTTTAATAAAAAATTAGTTAGTGGAAAAATCCAATTATTGGATTTTCCAACTAACTAAGTGGACTTTGAAGTGGCATTTCCCAAGCTTGACACCTAAAGTTTAATGCTAGTGGAGTTTGAGGTGGAAGACATGCAAGATAGGATTTTGCATGTATTTTTTCTATAAATAGTTAGCTTTTTTAATATTGTAAAATCTAATGCTTCTTTGACCTTTGACCTAAACTCTTCCACCAAAATCTCTTTACTCTCATTTTACTAAAGTGACCCTTTTCTTCACTAACAAAACGGTCCCATCAACGTGTTTTTCAACCGGAGAATAGCAAGGATTTGCCGTTGGTGGTGTCGATCGAGCTTGGGAGAGGAAGATTGTAGTGGATTCTACAAAGGTTGTAATTTTTAACTCTTATGCATGCTTATTCTTATTTTTTATGTAATTAGAACGTTATTGATCCTTGCTTCCATTGTGCATGTATTCTTTATATTCCAACAATTGGTATTAAAGAATGCTTATAACATTCTATTGCATATTGGTGGGTGTTTTTTCATTGGTTGTATGTTTGGTTGACTAAAGTGGATACATTACGGTTTTGGCATTAGTTTTCATTTAATTTCATGTTGAAATTTGTAATTGCTCACATGTATATGAGCTTTTATGTGTGGAAAAGGGTATGTAAATTTGCTAGAGTCATTAGAGTTTTATTAGGCATTACTTGATTCCGAGAAAGAGGTAGCTTCAAATTTGGTGTAGATTGGCTCACAGACTCGAGAGTATACTTCCAGACTCGATCTAGACCCGAGAACTCGGTGGCCCAACCCGGTACGGTGAGCTTCCCAGCACGCGCCACCTGTCGCCAGCGTCCGACACGTCAAGAGCCCTAACCCGATTCGTCCTCATTTCTCGCTTGGTGTTTCCTTGTTTCTCGCACGTGCCTGCTTCCTCGTCTGACCCGGCCCGACCCATGCGCCTCCTTCGTTGACCAGCTCCAGTGCGTTGACTCAGCTGGTCCAGATGGTTTAGACTAGTCCAGTTGGCTTGGTTGAGCCAGTTTGACCGGTTCAACCTAATTTTTGGACTTTTGAGCCGGTTCGAGTAGTTTTTGGGCGATTCGAGTTGGTTCAAAGAGTTTGAAAGCTGGTTTGAGGGAGCTGTTTGCTGATTTTTGTAATAAATTAGTTGTTTGATTGTTTTTTAATGCCAAAATCTGTCCACTTTAGTGTTGTTTAAGTATTATGCATGTGATGTATGATATTGTTTTATTATGTGTGTATAATTATGCCATATAGTTTTTTTTAAAAAGCCCCACCATAGGATAAGCATATTGATAACGGGCAGAAATGCACGTTATCATAGTGCTAAATCCTTAAACAATGTCGGATTGCGTTAATGAAATACGTTAAATTGCGTCCATTAAGCATAAATTCTATAATATTGCGGTCGCATGCATCCAATGCATTAGAGCAGTTGATCTTTATATTTTTGTGCAGAAGAATGCGTTAAAGCAATGCAAAGAATGCGATCATAGGAATACATTGGTCGAGTGTAACTTCACGCATTGTTCGTGCTCCCAAACGTTCACCCTAGAAGAATCACCGCAACATGGTGGACGCATCTGGACGAAAGTACAATTAAAATCAATGGGATAGAAGGCTGACGGCAATCAGATCCAAATTAAGTTGACAGCCAATAACGGTCACAAAGTACATCCAGCTTTATCGGTGGCAATTATTCGACGCATCAGTCAGGAATTAAAGTTGTCCCATCTGTACAACCAGGAGAGAGAAGCCACCTTTCACCTTTGATGCCCTATAAATACCAAGTGCATTCTTCAAAGAAGGGGTTAAGCAGTCGATTATTTCATCATTTTACAAGTTCGCATCTTTGTCCATAGTCTTTTATTTTAAGGCGGACGCAAGGAAGAATGTGTGCTGATAGTTTGTTCCGACAAGCTTGGGAAAGCACCGAAAGCTCCAAGACAGAGAGAGGGCCGACGCCAGCGGAAGCGAAAATATTTGTAGATCAGAATAGAGATTCAGTGTAAAAACCCTCGGTCAGCAAGGAATTGCTACCAGGCTCTCTACCTTTAATTTCCATTATCATTTTGTACTCAATTTAGTTATAAGAATGGAACATCTTCCTCTATATTTGTTCACTCTCTGTAATTCACGCATGAATAGCTAAACAGTTGAATGGGTTGAGAAGTGTTTAGCTAGCACAACTAGGGAATCTTCATTCTTTGTGATTATCTTGTTTATGTATGCTTCATTCGTCTATTAGAGATATTCGGGTGGGTAGTCTAAGGGCAGGATCTAGACTTGGGAAGGTCAGGTCAGAATCTAGGTTTGGAAGAACCAGATTAGAACACATAAACGAGAGATGGGCGATTAGGAATGAGCACTATTTGTTATTAACGCATCACATGCATCTTAGCAATAAGATATGATTGTATGTGGTCACCTTGCTTTCATGCATTTTGTTAGATCGATATGGCAACCCTAGAGGGGGGTGAATAGGGTTTAATTAAACTTTTTTTCTAAATTAACCCAATTAAACTAATTAATACACTTTTTATAAATAGTAAGAAAAATTCAATTTATGCGACAAATAAAATGACAAAAAATGTGATACTTTAATTCTATCAAATTTTAGCAAATAAATAAGAACAAACTAAAACATACAATAAATTGCTTAAATTAATTGTAAAAATAAAAAGGAAAGAGTTAGAGAAGAAGACACCGTAATTTTTATAGTGGTTCAGTCAAACTCGACCTACTCCACTCCCCAAGCGCCTCTTGGAAATTTGAATCAAATCTTTCTGACTCTTTCCACGGATTAGAGCCCAACCGTTACACCACCACTCCTTTTACGGGTTCAAGAGCAAACTCGATCCTTTCCACGGTTTAGGATCAAACCGTTACAAAGGTTGGAATTTTTTAAGAACACAATACAACTTTCACTAGAGTGGATTTACAAGTTTATCCTCACAATACAATAACACTCTCTCAAGAATAAGATGAAAAAAAAATTAGGAACTTAGAGAGAGCAACAATGGAACTTTTGAGTTTTGGAGGATTATGAAATGTAAAATTTGTTGGTTTAAAATTTGGAGAGGAAGATAAATATAGAGATGGAAAAATTTTTAGAAACCACAATTAATTTGGACCATTGGATTTTGGAAAAGAAATAAATCAATGGTTGGAGATTTTAAACTAAACTAGTCATTAGATACAAACACAATATAATATTAAATTCCTTTCTTTTGAAATTCATTTCTTTAAAATTAATCTAAAAGAAAAAAAAAACATACCATGTGTCAAAAACTAGCCGTTGACACAAACATAAAATAATATTAAATTCATTTTCTTTTTAATTCATGCTTCTTTAAAGTCAATCCAAAATAAAAAACATACCATGTGTAAAAAACTAGCCGTTAGACACAAACATAAAAATAATATTACATTCATTTTCCTTTTAATTCATTTTCTTTTTAAAATTCATTCTCTTTAAAGTCAATCCAAAAATAAAAAACATTACCATGTGTAAAAAACTAGCCGTTAGAACACAAACATAAAATAATATTAAATTTATTTTCCTTTTAAATTTCTTTTAAATTTCAATTTTTTTATTTTAAATCAATCCAAAAATCAAAAGTTCATCATATGTTAATCTCTTAATGATCCACCATTCAACCAATATGCTGCCACATGTCTACATGCAAATGGTCTAGTTATGCCACATCATCCACCACGGTATTTTCTCTATAGACTTGTTTCGGTCATATCATCTTCGTTTTAGCTCCGATTTGAGTGATTCAAGAGGTGTTGGAATTGTTGTTCCGATCTCTACGCTATGGACATATTAAAACACTAAGATTTTAAGTAATTAAAAAATGAGTTTGTTATCATCAAAACATTGATTAATTAATTAGTTAAAATTAATTAATTTAAGATTAAGGGCCAAAAAGCCAATACATTTTGCGTCGCATAGGACAAGAGTAGAGACTTAGGGATAAGATCTATGGACATTTTGCATTCAACACATGCATCCTAGACTTAGGAACATCGCATTTACATTAGGAAATGACTTGTTGTGCATGGTTGTAACATGATCGCAAAGTTTGACACATTCCCGAGTAACGCTAGCTAAAGATCTTCTCAACCCGTTCATCGCATACTCCATGCATCTATCAATGCAACTCTTTTTCTTAAATCTGCCGCCTTTATTTACTCTTTTTTATCAACGCAATAACACACCCACACTTTATTTATTTACTTGGTCACCACAAAGTTTTCATAAACATTATCAACGCAACTATTTTCACAAGTCCCTGTGTTCGATCCTAGACTTACCAAGAAACTCAGAGGAATTTAAACTTGAATTCCGCTGGGGAAACTTGAGTGCACAACGCAATCCATCAACGTATATCATCCATATTTCCATTCATAAAATTCAAGCATCAAGTTTTTGGCACCGTTGTCGGGGACTTCGACAAAATAGTTGTTAACGATAATTTTTGTGATTTCTTTGCAGAACTCTCAATCTTTGGCGAACTATGACCTGGAGATTGAGAGAACATTTCGAAGGAGACTAAGAGACTGCCAACAACAACCACAATCCGATAAAGAAAAGATGGCAGAGTAGCCTAGGAATGAAGCACCAAACAACAATGTCATGGCAAATCCAATTCTATTGACAAACGATCGCAATAGGCCCAATAGGGACTATGCATCGTCAAACCTCTATGATTTCTCTCCGGGAATCATGAGGCCTGCCTTAGACGGAAGTAGATTTGAAATGAAACCAGTGATGTTGCAGATGATCCAGGCTACAGGTCAATTCGGTGGAAGGCGTGGCGAGGATTCACACGCCCATCTCCAAAGTTTTATTGAAATCTGCAATATGTTTGTGTTCCCAAACATCTCTACTGAAGAAGTTCGACTAACGTTGTTCCCATTTTCTTTCTGTGATCAGGCTAGGAAATGGGCTTATTCGCTCGAACCAGGAGAGATCACTTCTTGGAAGCAGGTGGTGGAGAAGTTTATGAAGAAGTATTTCCCACCTACCGAAAATGCAAGACGAAGAAAGCTTATTACTAATTTTGAACAAGATATGGACGAATAGCTCAGCGATGCTTGGGCGAGGTTTAAAAGGTTGGTCTGAGATTGTCCGCATAATGGGCTACCAGATTGCCTGCAAATGGAAATTTTTTACCATGGTTTGAATCCTGCTTCGTAGACCACTACCAATGTGGCAGCAGCTGGTGGTCTGCTTAACAAGACTTATGTTGAGGCGAAGAATATCTTGGACCGCATCTCCAAGAATCATGAAGATTGGAGGGAGAGTGACCATAGATTAAGACTCAAGGATTCTAATGCAAACAACGATGCGATTGTCTCATTGCAAAACCAAATGACCACAATGATGAATTTGATTCAAAGAATGACGATCGGCAGCCCAACACTACAAGGTGGGCAGATTAACGTAATAAGTCAAAACACCGCAAGGTGTACGACTTGCGATGATGGGCATGCAATGGAAGATTGCCCGCAAAATCCACAGGCTGTATATTTTGTAAAGAACAATCCCTTTTCAAACACTTACAACCCGAGTGGAAAAACCACCCCAATTTTGCTTGGAAGAATCAACAACACAATTTTCAATCTGTGGCGCAAAAAGAAGGGCCACCAGGGTTCTTTCAACGCAGTAACGGTCAACAGAGCAACCAAGCAAATAGCTCACAACAACCATCACAATCTTCTTCTCTAGAAAGCCTACTGAAGCAATACATAGAGAAAAACGAGACAGTGCTTCAAAGTCAGGCTACGTCCATCCACAACCTTGAATTGCAAATGAGCCAGATTGTGAATGAGCTCAAAAGTAGTCCGCAACGGGCGTTGCCAAGTTCAACCGAGCTTCCACACAACCTAGGGGGATCAGGTAAAGAGCAATGTCAGGTTGTGATATTCCGCAGTGGAAAGACCATGGAGGGAGGAAGAAAGGACCAGAGTATAATAACTTCCATCGCAGCTAAGCCTGAGATTGCAGCAACGCAAGAAGAAGAAAAGGAAAATGAAGCAGTAGAACCTGAGGTTAAGTCAACCTCAAAGTCAAATGAAATGGGAACCGTGAAAATTCAGTTACCACCCTTCCCTCAGATGCTAAGAAAGAAGAAAAACGAAGAGGTACAGCACCAATGCTTCCTGTCTATGCTAAAACAATTACATGTTAATATTCCTTTCAGTGAAGCGATTGAGGAAATGCCTGCCTATGCCAAGTTTCTGAAGGACATGGTAACTAAGAAGAAAGGTGCTGGAAAATTTTCCACGGTGGCACTAACGCAAAGTTCCAAATCTATTATCCCACCGAAGATGAGAAATCCTGGGAGCTTCACTATTCCTTGCTCCATAGGAGAACTCTATATTAGGCAAGCCCTATGTGACTTGGGGGCCAGCATAAATTTGATGCCACTGTCAATCTTTCGACAATTAAATGTGGGGCAACTTGTGCCCACCTCTGTGACTCTTCAATTGGCAGATAGATCTCTGGTTCATCCAGAAGGTAAGGTGAAGGATGTGTTGATCAC
>NC_052357.1:47278652-47330879 GCF_009727055.1 Benincasa hispida | reverse complement strand
CCGAGATGGGTTGGAGGTGGACAAAGCAAAGATTGACGCAATTGAAAAGCTTCCACCTCCAACCAACGTGAAGGTTGTGCGAAGCTTCTTGGGGCATGCTGGATTTTACAGATGATTCGTCAAGGACTTTTCTAAAATAGCACGACCACTGAGTGCGTTGTTAGAGGCAGAAAGGAAGTTTTAATTTGACAACAATTGCCTTAACGCATTCTGAGTTTTAAAAGATGCGCTGATTACCGCGCCCATCTTGATTGCGCCGGATTGGACACTGCCATTCGAGATCATGTACGACGCAAGCGGGTATGTGATGGTAGCCGCATTAGCGTAAAAGAAGAAAACTATTTTACACCCCATTGCATATGCGAGTAAAACTCTGAACCCTGCTTAACTTAATTATACTACAACTGAAAAAGAGCTCCTGGCTGTGATTTTTGTGTTGGAAAAATTTCGGGCATATCTATTGGGAACCAAGGTGACATTCACACTGATCACTCGACAATCAAATATTTGATGTCAAAGAAGGACGCAAAGTCGAGGATGATCAGATGGGTTCTCCTCCTTCAAGAATTTGATATCGAGATATTTGATCGGAAGAGGACAGAGAATCAAGTTGCGGATCACTTATCCAGATTAGAAAATCCTGAGGTTGACTGCAATGAATCTGAAGTGAGTGTCGTGTTCCCGGACAAGCAGCTGTTTCGCATAGAAGAACTCCCTAGCATGCAGACATCGTTAATTATTTGGTTTGTGAACAATTTCCTGAAGATTACACCTACCATCAATAGAAGAAGCTCAAGAATGAATGCAGACACTATTATTGGGATGAGTCGAATCTGTACAAAAGAGGTGCAGACCAAATCATTCGATTATGCGTCCCAGATGTTGCTCAACAATACAAATTATCACAGTCCACAATTCGCCATATGGAGGGCATTTTGGAGGACAATGTATTGCAGCCAAAGTTTTATAAAGTGGATTCTTCTGGCCTTCATTATTTAAGGATGTTGCTGACTATACAATGAAATGTGATCGGTGTCAATGCACCGGCAACATTTCATAGAAGAATGCAATGCCAATGAATACTATCTTGGAGCTGGAACTATTTGACGTACGGAGGATTGATTTCATGGGACCATTCTCTCTTTCAAACGGTAAGCACTATATTCTATTAGTCGTTGACTATGTCTCCAAGTGGGTAGAGGCAATTGCATGCACTGCAAGTGATGCGGCAGTAGTCTCCCAGTTCCTGAAGAAAAATATTTTCATGCATTTTGGCACTCCCCATGCCATCATAAGTGATGAAGGATCACACTTTTTCAACCACAATATAAAGAAGCTACTGCGCAAGTACAATATCCTCTACAAGGTGGCCACTGCATACCACCCGCAAACAAATGGCCAGGCTGAAGTGTCCAATCGTGAAACTAAATTGATACTTGAGAAGGTAGTAAAACCTTCGCAGAAGGATTGGGCAATGAAGCTTGATGATGAATTGTGGGCATACCGGACTGCATTTAAAACACCAATAAGTATGTCTCCCTATGCGTTGGTATTTGGCAAGGCATGTCATCTGCCTTTGGAGTTAGAGTATAAAGCATTGTGGGCGGTCAAGAAACTGAATTTCAATCTAAAGAAAGTAGAAGAAGCGCGAAAACTGCAGCTGGTCGAGCTAGAAGAATGGAGGATCAACGCATATGAGAATGTGAAGATTTATAAAGAGTGCACCAAGCATTGGCATGATAAATGCATATGCGCTAGAAACCTCCAAATCGAGCAGAAGGTCTTACTCTTTAATTTAAGATTGGAGCTCTTCCCAGGAAAATTAAAATCACGCTTGTCCGGTCCCTTCATCATCAAAGAAGTATTTCTACATGGTGCGGTGGAACTAATCACCGAGGATGGCAATCGAACATTTAAAGTTAATGGACAACGGATCAAAGCATATTGCGAAGGAGATTTTCAGCCAGAAACAGCCTTCGCAAAGTTGAAAAACCCAGACTATCCCTTACTCAACTCTTGAACATTTAACTCTTCGCCACGCTACTACTAGCTGTTTTTTTACTTATTTTTCTCTTAAACAAAAAAAAAAAAAGAAAAAAAAGAAAAACTTGTTGTTTTGTTTTGAAATCATTTGACCCTTTCTTTGTCTGTTTACAACGATTAAGGTACAGGATTGCGGAGATACTGCAAGATGAAGCAAATATTCTGATTCCATCACCGCAATCTACAGAAGCAAAGATCGCTGCAAGGATGGATGCATCACTACTCAATGCGGGCGACAACGCAAAATTTGGGGGTGTACTCTTCCTTATCTTTATTTCAAATTTTGTACTATCACATTGCATGTTATTTTTCAAAGTTTTATCACCGCATCCTCCCTGATTACCGCGATCATTTGCCGAGTAGATAAATTTAGTAGTTTATCGCATGTTGTTTCTTCACCAAGTATGATTTCAATGATGAAAAATATGTTTCTATCTCTTTCGTCTATACTAAAGTCAACTTAAATCTTAAGGTAGTCACCTCATGAAATATTTCTAGAAGTTAGGGGTTTGTTAGCTTTCTTTCAAACTCTCTTTACAACGCATTCTATGACCATCGCATGACTTATTTTAATTTCTTTTGGCAATGAGAACATTGTCATATTTTAAATTTGGGGGTGAGGTATTTATGGTATTTATTTTAGACCTTGCTATAAAAAAAAATTCCACTGTCAACGCAATGAGGAACCATGTTGATAAGAGTTAAGTTGTGAAAGGTACTTACCCGTAGTTGGATGTCCACATAACATACGTGAGGGCAAGCCAAAACGAAAGTAAGTCACCAGGATCAACGCATAAATAAATGACCGTAACTCCACTGCCAAGTTGGTATGAGTTTAGTCTGAGAAATAGTGCATTGCTCATAGTTGGATGTCCGCATGACACCCGTGGGGGCAAGTCAAAATGAAGGCAAGTACTCGGATCGACGCAAGGTTAGCAAAAAATAGCAATGAAGAAAATTTTTGTGCAAGGAGAAATCATTTGACACCCCGGTGGAAAATTTTCTTTTTGAAATTATTCATGCAATGTTCCAAAATTCAGTAAAGTCCTTTTGAAAGTTAAGCTTGCAATCCCTAAGTTTTAGAAGTATTTTAGGAAGAGATTTGAATAAGACTTAAGGAAATTCTGGCATATAGGATTTGAACGAAGTATCCTTGAGAAATCTAGGGAAAGATCTTTGTGGCTAACTTGCTAAAGGAATCTTTAGCTTATGCTTGAGAACAAGCATTGTTTAAATTTGGGGGTGTGATAACTGGCAAAAATGCACATTATCATAGTGCTGAATCCTTAAACAATGTCGGATTGCGTTGATGAAATATGTTAAATTGCGTCCATTAAGCATAAATTCTATAACATTGCGGTCGCATGCGTCCAATGCATTAGAGCAGTTGATCCTTATATTTTTGTGCAGAATAATGCGTTAACGCAATGCAAAGAATGTGATCATAGGAATACATTGGTCGAGCGCAACTTCACCGCAAGACTTTGCGTTGATCGTGCTCGCAAACATTCACCCAAGAAGAATCACCACAACATGGTGGACGCATTCGGACGAAAGGAAAATTAAGATCGATGGGACAGAAAGATGACGGCAGTTGGATCCAAATTAAGTTGACAGCCAATAACGGTCACAAAGTACATCCAGCTTTATCGGTGACAATTATCCGGCGCATGAGTTAGGAATTAAAGTTGTCCCATCTGTACAACCAGGAGAGAGAAGCCGCCTTTCACCTTTGATGCCCTATAAATACCAAGTGCATTCTTCAAAGAAGGGGTTAAACAGTCGATTATTTCATCATTTTACAAGTTCGCATCTTTGTCCATAGTCTTCTTTTATTTTAAAGCAGACGAGAGGAAGAAGGTATGCTGATAAATCGTTCCGGCAAGCTTGGGAAAGCACCGGAAGCTCCAAGACAGAGAGAGGGTCGACGCCCACGGAAACGGGAATATTTGTAGATCAGAATAGAGATTCAGTGTAAAAAGCCTCGATCAGCAAGGAATTGCTACCAGGCTCTCTACCTTTAATTTTCATTATCATTTTGTGCTCAATTTAGTTATAAGAATGGAACGTCTTCCTCTATATTTGTTCACTCTCTGTAATTAACGCATGAGTAGCTAAACAGTTGAATGGGTTGAGAAGCGTTTAGCTAGCACAACTAGGGAATCTTTATTCTTTGTGATTATCTTGTTTATGTATGCTTCATTCGTCTATTAGAGATATTCGGGTGGGTAGTCTAAGGGCAGGATCTAGACTTGGGAAGGTCAGGTCAGAATATAGGTTTGGAAGAACCAGATTAGAACACATAAATGAGAGATAGGCGCTTAGAAATGAGCACTAGTTGTTATTAACGAATCACTTGCATCTTAGCAATAAGATATGATTGTATGTGGTCACCTTAGTTTCATGCATTTTGCATCAACGCATAGGACAAGAGTAGAGATTTAGGAATAAGCTCTATGGACATTTTGCATTCAACACATGCGTCCTAAACTTAGGAGCATCGCATTTACATTAGGAATTGACTTGTTGTGCATGGTTGTAACATGATCGCAAAGTTTGACGCATTCCTGAGTAACACTAACTCAAGATCTTCTCAACTCATTCATCGCATACTCATTGCATCTATCAACGCAACTTTCTTTCTCAAATTCGCCGCCTTTATTTACTCTTTTTTATCAACGCAACAACACACCCACACTTTATTTATTTACTTGGTTACCACAAAGTTTTCATAAACATTATCAACGCAACTATTTTCACAAGTCCCTGTGTTCGACCCTGGACATACCAGAAAACTCAGAGGAATTTATACTTGAATTCCGCTGGAGAAACGTAAGTGCACAACGCAATCCATCAACGCATATCATCCATATTTCCATTCATAAAATTCAAGCATCACATGTGACATACATTTGATATATATTATAAGTGTTATAATGTATATAGTATGCATGCTTAGTTTTAATATAAGTGTTATATTAAAACATATTTGTTTAAGGAAGCATGTTATAGATGGATGTTCTAGGGTTATAAATATAATAATTTATTTTATAATTGTTATAAAATAACATAGACGTTTAAAATCTATAACAAAGATAAGATGCATGCACACCTAGGGTTAACCGGTGCATTTCAATCGCCTCTTTTAAAAGTTAGAATAGGTTGATTACTTGTAAAATAAGAGTTGTTTACTTACTCAGGGAGATCTTATTTAAGGTTGGGGTACTTGAGTTGACGGTTTACGGAACACCTTCTACCTGGAGATCAAACTGGCGTCTAAGTCAATAACCCTAGTTTTATGAGCATGCATGAGTGGTGTAAGGTAATAAAATTGGTTTATCACCTAGACATCATAGGTCAATCTCGGTATAAGAGTTATACTAGGAAAAATCACTTAAACTTAGGTTGTTTAATTAGCCGGAACATTCCTAAGTAAAGATTTACCTAAAAACAAATAGAACACTTCAATGGGAGTTTAATAACATATATGATATGTTGTTGGAATGCTTCAGTGGAAATTTAATAGTGTGTATGATATGTTGTTAGAACACTTCAGGGGGAGATTAATAACATATACGATATATTGTTTTTTAGCTCTCGCATCCCTAAGAGTTCACATCAAAATTCATGCTTCGCTTCATGTTACCCTAGAAGTGACCTCTATTCGAAAAGTGTTTACATGAATCAAGATCTAGGTAGGGAAGTTGTTCACAGTAAAATCAAATATACAATGTTTTGATTTTAATTCTCACGTCCCTAGAGAGTTCACATCGTAAGATTCATACAACGCGTGTCACACTAGAAGTGACCTCCATTCGAAAAGTGTTTGCATGAATCAAGATCAAGGTGAATAAGGGGAAGTTGTTCATTATAAAATCAAATATGTGATATGTTGATTTCAACTCTCACATCCCTAGAAAGTTCACACCGTGAGATTCATATGACGCTTCGTGTCACCCTAGAAATGACCTCCATTTAGAAAGTGTTTGTATGGATCAAGACCAAAAGTGAATGGGGGAAGTGGTTCATAATAAGTGGGAGAAGGATTTGTGTTAGCATGTCTTACGATCTCTTCTGTTGGTTTGGACCGTGAGATTCCTATGTTGTGTCTGCTAGTTAGCTTTAAGCGGCCTTTGCTAGTTGTTTAACGACGCTATCCTCTCGGAGGGTTGTAACATGGAATTCGGAACAACTCAAACTCCAAAAATAGATAGGATTCTAAAAGATGGCATTTCTTCATGTGGGGAAATTATTAGAATTAGCCCTCTAAAGTTTTCATCTTTTAGAAATAGCATCATTTTTGTAAACTCATTAAACTAGTTTTTCTCGGACAATCTCAGCCAGGGTTGTGACTGAGATTGAGTTAAAAATGTTGAAACGTTTATTCGACCACGTGTTTGGATTCATTAATTAATGGGATGTACGTCTATTTTATTATTATGAAATCAATGTTCTAGAAACCCATACATTAGCTTGCTCAATGAGTTTAGGGTCTCAAAGTTCCTAACTCTCACGTTTGGGGTTTCCTACTCTTTCAACACATATCTTTGCGCAACATCACAAAAAAAGTACATATCTCGTCCTATCCTTGTTAAATATATTTAATTTATAACATGCAGGTTCTTGGACCCAAAAAAAAAAAACCATTTTGCACCATCGTTTACGTAATCTCGATCCAAGATCATTAATCTTGCTCGAGATGAGAATAAATTCAACTGAGATCTGTAGGAAGCAACCCTAAAGGGAAATGAATGGGGTTTATTTAAACTAATGAAAACTTTTTCTTAATGTGGGCTCAATTAAGCAAATCAAACTTTTTGCTAATGAGTAATTTAAACAAGAATTTCATGCAAATAAATTCAACCCAAAGTAATTAAGAAATTAATAATTATACTTTAAAGCATCCTATTTGATTCTAATAACAAGATTGGTTATTGATGAAAAATTTAAGAATTACCAATCAAAATAAACAAATATCAGTAATTATTTTCAAGAATACATATTGCAATTAATTTATCAATAAAATATAGTAACAAATTAATTACAAAATCTAAAATAAGAAAGGGATGGAGAAATTGACATCGAAAAATTTATAGTGGTTCGAAATCTCTACTCCACTTCCTAAGACTTCTTCTTGGGTATTTGGATAAACCTTTCACCAACTCTTTCAATGGATTAAAGTCAACCGTTATACCGCTCCTTTTTCGGGCACAAGAACAAACCTGATCCTTTTCACGAATTAGGATCAAGCTATTACAACCGCTCTATTTTAGGATCAAGAGAAACCCTTACAAAAGGTTTATAAATGAAGAACAAAATGAGAGAAACTCTCTTAAAGAGCATATTTACAAATTTGAGCACTCAAAAAATCAATCCTCATCATACAATAAATCTCTCTCAAGAATTATATGAAAAGAAGAAAATTAAAGCTTGGAGAGAGCAACAATGGAGACTTAATGAATTATGGAGGATTGTAAAAAATGTGAATTAATTTTGAAACTTGGAGAAGAAAATAAGTTTAAATAAAGAGAGAAGTATGTTAAAACCAAATTTCATTTGGGTCATTAGATCTTGGAAAAGAAGAATCAATGGTGGAGATTTTTCTTTTTTTAAATCAACTAGTCATTAGACACAAACATGAAATAATATAATAACATATATATGCATATTTTAAAAACCATTTGCTTTTAAAACCCAACAAAAACTCAAAACCCATCATATGTCACTCCTCCATTGCTCCAATTAACACCTTTCAATTGGTTCACTTCGATTAAAAAAAAAAATCCACCACATCATCTACTCGAGATTTTTTCCTTAATCTTGTTTTAGCTATATCTTCTTCATTTGAACTCCAATTTGAGTGATAAATTATGCTAGAATATTTATTTCGAGCTCTATACAATGAACACTTCAAAACACTAAAATTGTTAGTGAATAAGAGTAGGTTATTGTTGTCACCAAAACATTAATTAATTAATTTAATATTAAGGGTCATGTAATATAAAATAAATACTTGATGCACAATCAACACACATAATTTTAGCTCACTTGAACACAAAGAATATATTTAATAACATGCTTTCATTTTTCTTATTATCTCTCCCCCTTTTGGAATCAATCAAAAAATACAATTAAGAAAAATAACATAAAGACATGAAAGTTCTCCTTAAAATGTGAACACATAATTTTGCATTTTTTTCTCCTATTAACATTGCCTTCTAAAAAATAAAGCAAACAACATTGAAGATTTAAGAGACATCGCAAAGAATTAACAATGCTCAAGTTAATTCTATTTAAGACCAAATTCCAAATTTCTCCCCCTTTTGAAATCAATTGAACACTCCCTCAATAAAAGACAAAAAGACATTTAGCACATATTTCAACTTGAAGCTAGAAATATCAAATTAATTTTCAAATAAGAATTTTACTCCAAAGACAATTACTCCCCCTAAAAGGATAAATAATATGCATAAGAGTAATACGCAACAATAAAGTGATTGAAAATCAATTTCATTCAAACACGAAATTCATATATAAAAGTGTATAACTCCCCCTAAAATCAAGAATTCTTCTAACAAGAAATAAAAATAAAAATCAATGAGATAAAAATCATTCTAATAAAAATTAAACAATTGAGATACCAAAATATCAAATATTATAACAATAAAAATCAATTGCTGAAGAACAAAAAATGATACCTGTTGAGTTTTTTAAATTGGCTATATTTCTTTAAGGTTGATGGTTCGTGGTGAAAAATCCACTTGATATTTGTTTCACGGGGATGTCTCTCGAAATGTCTCTTAGGATGTTGATTATGCTATTTATTATTTCATTGTATGGAATATTTTGCATGTTAATTATTTGAAAATGTTTTCCTCATTTATGACATTCAAAAATTGAATGGAATTATATTCTTTCCTTCTGTTGTACCTATTTAAGAGCAAGATGTTGCCTTGCTAGAATATGATTAAGTCTTGTAGTTGATCTCTCCATACTTCTTTACCCTTGCAATTGTGAAGCAAGAAGTCTTAATGTTATTTAGTGTTGTATCTCTATTTCTGAGTTGTTTAAAGTAATCTTGAGAAGAGTACCTCATCATTAGGGGGAGCTTAAAGTATAGTTGATTGAGAAAGAGTTCTAGAACTTAGGTGGAACCTAAGTTCATCAAGTGAAGTGATCTTCACTTGTAAGTGAAAAGATAAAGCATCGAAGAGAAGGTGTCTCACACTTAGGGGAAGAAGTGATTCCTCACAGATATTCAGAAACTTAGGAGGTGCCTAAGTTCTATTGAGAAGGAATCTCGCATCTATGGAGAGCCTAGGTGATCAACAATAAGTTAAACTCCATGTGTATCACTATAATTATCATTACTTTATAGATAAGTACAACATTGCAAACGCTTGACTTTTCCTATTGGTGCATTTATCTTTCTCAGGCACATTGCCCCCTAGACCTAGGTGGCATATTGATGCGTTGTAAATGTGATGCAATAATGGTATGAAATTGCGGTGATTTGTTATGCGTTGCACATGCAAGTTTTCCTAATAAGATCCAAGTACAAATCTCACTAGGTTTCCTAGTAAGTCCAAGGTCGAACACAGGGACTACTGAGTTACTATGCGACAATAAATTTGATTCCTTTGCGATGGCAAAAACAAATAAGTTGGTTGGTGTTTTGTTTAAGTATGTATCCTATGCGACGGATTCGAATAAAGAGTTGATGAAATTGAGAATGACGATGAGTATGCGATGAACGGGTTGAGAAGGGGTTTAGCTAACACTTCCTAAGATTGCGTTCAAGTTATGCGATCATGTTAAACACACACAACAGCATGTCATCTCTCAATGCAAATGCCATAGTTCCTATTTCTAGGACGCATGCAATGTATACGATAATGTCGATAGGACTTCTGTCTAAGCCTCTATTCTTGTCTATGCGATGATGAATAATGCACACATACACAAGGTGACCGCATACTATCATATCCTATTTCTAGGGTGCATGTGATGCATAATAGCAAACAGAACTTATGTCTTAAGTTTTTATCTCTTGCTTATGCGGTTCTAATCTGACTCACTCAAGCCTAGATTCTAATCTGACTCTCTCAGGTCTAGATTCTTTCTTTAGACTACTCTCTCAAATATCTCTAAAAGGTGAATGACATATACATAAGACAAGATGATCGTATAAAGTGTAAATCTTAGGTCATGCTAGCTAAGTACTTCTCAACCCATTCGAAAATTTAGCTACTCATGCGAAATGTGGAGAGATTGAACAAATGTTGAAATGAGAATTTCATTTTCTATAAATAAAGTGCAGAATACAAAACAACAATGGAATGTAGGGATAGAAAGCCCAGTAATAATGTCTTGCTTCTCGTGGCTTTTTACACTGTCTTTTCACTCCAACTCTGCCCAGAAGGATATCCTTGCTTTCGCAAGTGTCGCCCCTCTCTCCTTTTATAGCACTTCCCGACAGTCTTTCGAGTTGTCTAGGAATGATCTCTCGGTGTCTTCTTCTCTTCACTCACCTCCGCCTTCTAAGAATAACTACAGGCTAATGGCTATCTATTATGTATATGATCTAACTTGTTAACCCTTTTACAATAGTGGCCTCCAATATTTATAGAGCTCAAGGTGAAGAAACTTTTCTTTCTAATGACTGCAATGATGGGCGGTCATTAAATCTCCTGCTCTGATGCGCCGATTAATGGTCACCGAAAAATTGAGTGTATTTGCTACAGTGTGTCGTTAACGGCTTATCAACTAAATTCAGATTTGACCATCATCAGCTTTCCGTCCCATCATGATTTATTATTATTTCACCTTGATGCGTTGTCTTTATGCGGCCACCTTCTTGAGCAACTTCTCGCGAGCGCATACGATCGCATGACTTTGCAGTCACAATCTCTCAATGCATACGGATGCCAAATTTCCTGTATCGCAATTTTACTTACGCCAACACATTTTTCCTGCACAAGATAAGTAAATTAGCTAATTTTATGTGATGGGCGCATGCGATCGCAATATTCTCAGTTTACCGCTTTTGGACATGATTTTGTATATTTTTATCGTCACATTCCCTCATTGTTTTACTTATTTGTGCTATAATAACGTGCATTTCTACCCGTTATCACATCCCCAAATTTAAATAATGTTTGTCCTCAAGCATAATCTAAAGATTTTCTTTAGAGAATCAGCCGCCTTTTCCTTACCTAGATTTCTCGAGGTGCCTTATTCAAATCTTATGAACCAAAATCTTCTTAATTTCTATCATGGTCTCTTCCTAAAATATTTCTAATACTTAGGGACTGCAAGTTTAACCTTCAAAAAGACGTTACTTGCTTCCAGGGCATCACATGATTTATTTCAGAACTTTTTTCAACCGGGGTATTTCCAAATGATTTTTTTTTTATCCTTACACGATTTAGATATTCTTTTTGTGACCTTGCGCTGATCCAAGTGTCTAGCCTTCGTTTTGGCTTGCCCCCATGGGTGTCATGCGAGCATCCAACTACGAGCAAGGCACTCTTTCTTAGTCTAAACTCATGCCATTTGGCAGTGGAGTTGCGATCACTTGATTTATGCTTTGATCACGATTCCTACCTTCATTTTGGCTTGCCCCCACGGGTGTCATGCGGACATCGAACTACGAGTAGGATCTGATCTCAACATTATGATGATTTTTTTTAACTATCTAAAAGTAGCAAGATTGAAAATAAATACTGGCACCCCCAAATTTATATGCAGCAATGTCCCCATTGCTAATAGACTGAAATGACTCATGCGATGCTCTTAAGAAGTTTCGTAAAAATCATTTTGAAAGAAAACTGGTGGACCACTAACTTCTAGAAATGTTTCATGAATTGACCGTCCTGAAGTTAAGTTGATTCTAGTACATGCGATGAGAAATAGAGACATGAATTTCATCATTGAAATCATAATTAGTACGGAAAAAAATGCGGTGACTAACTAAAGTAATCAACATTCAATGATTGTGCCAAACTAAAGAGGATGCGATGATAAAATTAGCAATATTAAGAAGAGATGCGAGAGTGCAAAATTTGGAATAAAAAAGTCAAAGAAAGATATAACCCCCAAATTTGCTCTGTTGCCCGCCTCATTTGTGATTACATCCTTCTTTGCAGCGGGTTGATTCCTCGATTGTGATAGGCTGAACGAACTAGTCGCGTTTTTTGGTTATCGCGTAGCTCCACCACAATTGTTTACTACAATTGTTACTAAAAAAAATCAAGAGGGTCAAAAATATGAAAGACAAAGTGGAAAATTTTTTCAAAGAGTAGTGTTTGTACAAAAAGGGTAGAGAAAGTTCATGAAATGAAGATATCAAAAGGATACTTCAAAAAATCCGTCCCTAATGAGTTTGAGTCGCATAATAGCGTAAGGACTGCCCATTTCTTCTTTAGTCAAGAATTCCTCAGGTTCATAGAAGTTTTCTCGCGATGCAAGTCTCCTTCATGATATATCTTGACTCTTTGCCCGTTGACCTTGAATGTGTTGGTCCCTTCTTCATTGGTTAATTCGACCGCACCATGCAGGAATACTTCTTTGGTTATAAATGGTCCGGACCAATGTGACTTAATTTTCTGGGAAAAATTCATAACCGAGAATTGTATAACAAGACCTTCTGTCCAACTTGGAGATTCTTTTCGCATAGTCGTTTGTCATTCCAACGTTTTGTATGTGTTCCTTGTAGATATTGGCATTTTCATATGCTTGAATTCTCCATTCGTCTAGCTCGAGCAACTGAAGTTTTCTTGCCTCCCCTGCAGTCTTCCAATCAACATTGAGCTTCTTCACTGCCCACAGTGCTTTATGCTCCAATTCCAACGATAAGTGGCATGCCTTTCCAAACACCAGCGCATACGGAGACATGCCTATAGGTGTTTTATAGGCGGTCCTATATGCCCACAAGGCATCGTCCATCTTCATGGCCCAATCTTTGCATGAAGGATTCACCACCTTCTCTAGGATCAGTTTGATTTCCCTATTAGACACCTCGGTTTGGCCATTTGTCTGTGGATGGTATGTAGTGGCGACCTTATGGTGGATATTATACTTGAGCAGTAATTTGTTGATGACGCCATTGACAAACTGGGAGCCTTCATCACTTATTATGGCATGTAGGGTGTCGAAACGAGTGAAAATATTTCTTCTCAAGAATTTGGAGACTATCGTCACATTGCTTGCAACGCATAATACCGCTTCAACACACTTGAAGACATAATCAACGGCCAATAGAATGTACTTGTGACCATTCGATGGTGGGAATGGTCCCATAAAGTCTATGCCCCATACGTCGAAGAGTTCCAATTCTAAGATAATATTCATTGGCATCACATTCTTCCACGAAATGTTTCCCATGTGTTGGCACTTGTCGCATCTCATAGAATAGTCTCTTGCATCCTTGAATAGAGTCGGCCAAAAATACCCACTTTGTAACACTTTTGTTGTTGTGCGTTGACCTTCAAAATGTCCACCATATGGCTGTCTCTTATACACATCTAGATGTGTATAAGAGACAGGTTAAGCAGTTTCTGGTACACATAGATGCAAGATCTGGTCTGACCCCCTCTTGTAAAGATTTGGCTCACCCCAATAATAGGATTTACATTTGTGTATAAGCTGCCTCTTTTGGTGGGCTGTGTAATTTTTCGAAAATTGTTCACAGACTAGATAATTGACCACATCTGGCGTACCATGATAATTCTTCAATTATGAACAGCTGCTCATCTGGAAAGGATGCGTTCACCTCCGACTAGTTGCGGTCTACTTCCGGATTCTCTAATCTTGATAGGTGGTCTGCAACCTGGTTCTCCATCCCATTGCGATCAATGATTTTCATGTTGAATTCTTGGAGGAGGAGAACCAATTGAATTAACCTCGGCTTTGCATCTTTCTTGGTCATTAAATATTTGATTGCCGAGTGGTCGGTGTGAACGATTACTTTGGATCCCAGCAAGTAAGCTCTAAATTTTTCCAACGTAAAGATCACCGCAAGAAGTTCTTTTTCAGTGGTAGTGTAATTTGCTTGGGCATGGTTCAATGTTCTACTCGCATATACGATGGGGTGTAGCATTGTCTTTCTCTTCTGTGCTAGCATTGCCCCCATCGCATAACCACTACCATCGCACATTAGCTCAAATGGCTTTGTCCAGTCAGGTGCAGTTATCAATGCATTCTTCAATATTTTGAATGCATTGAGACATTGTGAATCAAAGTCAAACGTTCTATCGACCTCCAGCAAGGCACTCAATGGTCGAGCAATCTTCAAAAAGTCCTTCACAAAATACCAGTAAAATCCTCCATGTCCCAGGAAACTCCTGACAGCCTTTACATTTGTTGGAGGTGGAAGCTTTTCAATGGCCTCAATCTTCGCCTTATCCACCTCCAGCCCTTCCTTGGAAACTTTGTGCCGAGCACAATACCTTCATTCACCATGAAGTGGCATTTCTCCCAATTCAGCACAAGATTTGTCTCTTCACATTTCCTTAGTATTTTCTCCAAGTTGTTCAGATATACTTCATACGTTTGCCCATAAACCGAGAAGGCGTCCATAAAAATTTGGGTATCTCTTCCTAATGCAACGTAAGTCTGAAGCCCTTGACAAGTTCAAGGAGTATAAGGCTGAAGTTGAAAACTTGTTAGGTAAGAAGATAAAAACACTACGATCTGATCGTGGTGGAGAGTATATGGATCTCCAATTCCAGAACTATATGATAGAACATGGGATTGCATCCCAACTCTCAGCTCCTGGTACACTTCAGCAGAATGGTGTATCTGAAAGAAGAAACAGCATCTTGTTGGACATGGTTCGGTCTATGATGAGTTATGCTCATCTTCCAGACTCGTTTTGGGGTTATGCAGTGCAGACTGCATGTTATATCCTAAACAACGTTCCCTCGAAAAGTATTTCTAAAACACCTTTTGAGATATGGAAAGGCCGTAAAGGTAGTTTATGCCACTTCAGGATTTGGGGCTGTCTGACACATGTGCTAGCGAATAACCCAAAGAAATTGGAACCGCGTTCAAAGGTTTTCCTCTTTGTGGGCTACCCCAAGAAAACGAGAGGAGGATACTTTTATAATCCAAGTGAGAACAAAGTGTTTATTTCCACTAATGCTATCTTCTTGGAAGAAGATCACATGAGGGATCATAAGCCACGAAGTAAGCTCGTTTTACGTGAGATCTCTAGTGAGACTGAGACTGTTGAGGGTTCAATAAGAGTTGTTGAACAGGCCGACAGATCAACAAGAGTTGTTGAGGTCGGAACGTCTAGTCAACCAGCTCAAGAGTTGAGATTGCCTCGACGTAGTGGGAGGGTTATGAACCCACCAGATCGCTACATGGGTTTGACTGCAGCCTATAACTCATTACGAATGATGGAGTCGAGGATCCATTGTCTTTTAAGAAAGTAATGAAGGATGTGACAAAGATGAATGGGTTAAGGTCATGAACCAGGAAATGGAGTCTATGTACTTCAATAACGTCTAGAAGCTTGTTGATCCACCTGGATAAGACCTATTGGGTGTAAGTAGATCTATAAGCAAAAGAGAGGTGTAGATGGAAAGGTGCAAACCTTTACGGCTAGACTCGTAGCAAAGGATTATACCCAGGTTGAGGGAGTTGACTATGAGGAAACTTTCTCACCTGTTCTCATGCTTAAGTCTATCAGGATTCTCCTGTCCATGGCCACATTTTATGATTATGAAATATGACAAATGGATGTCAAGACTGCCTTTCTTAATGGTAATCTTGAGGAGACCATCTATATGACTCAACCAGAAGGGTTCATTGTTCCAGATCAAGAGCAAAGAGTTTGCAAGCTTAATAGGTCAATTTATGGGTTGAAACAAGCATCTAGAACTTGGAACATCAGACTTGACACTGCTGTTAAGTCGTTTGGCTTTGCCCAAAACATTGATGAGCCTTGTGTTTACAAGAAGATCATCAACAGCTCAGTAGTTTTCCTGGTACTGTATATGGATGATATCCTACTCATTGGGAATGATGTAGGGTATCTGACTGACATTAAGAGTTGGCTAGCTGCCCAGTTTCAAATGAAAGATTTGGGTGAGGCACAGTATGTTTTAGGGATCCAGATTATTCGGGATCGTAAGAACAAACGGTTAACCCTGTCTTAGGCATCGTACATTGATCAAATGTTGATCTGGTACAGGATGCAGGATTCCAAGAGGGATTTGTTACCCTTCAGGCATAGAATCATTCTGTCTAAAGATCAATGTCCTAAGACACCTCAAGAGGTTGAAGAAATGAGACGGATTCCCTATGCCTCTGCTGTAGGAAGCTTGATGTATGCAATATTGTGTACTCGATCCGACATTTGCTATGCAGTAGGGATTTTCAGTCAATATTAGTCCAATCTAGGATTTGATCATTGGATGGCGGTCAAGACGATCTGCAAGTATCTTCGGAGAACGAGGGACTACATGCTTGTGTATGGAGATAAGGATCTGATCCTTACAGGATACACGGACTCTGACTTTCAAACCGATGAAGATTCTTGCAAATCGACATCAGGGTCAGTGTTTACTCTGAATGGAGGGGTTGTAGTCTGGCAAAGCATTAAGCAAGGATGCATCATGGACTCCACTATGGAAGTCAAATACGTAGTGGCTTGTGAAGCAGCTAAAGCGGTTGTTTGGCTGAGGAAGTTCCTTTCGGATTTGGAAGTTTTTCCAAATATGGATTTGTCTATCACTCTTTATTGTGATAATAGCGGGGCTTTAGTAAATTCGAAAGAGCCTCAGAGTCATCATCGGGGTAAGCACATAGAACAAAAATATCACCTGATCAGGGAGATTGTGCATCGCGATGATGTAATAGTCACGAAGATTGCATCGGAGCAAAACGTTGCTGACTCCTTTACAAAGGCCCTCACAGCTAAAGTGTTCGAAGATCACCTGGAGAGTCTAGGTCTATGGGACATGCGGCATCTTGTCTAGGGCAAGTGGGAGATGATACTGGGGTATGCCCTAGTTTATTGTATATTGTACATTTTTATATTGTATTGTACATTAGTCTCCCGAGTCATTAAGACAAATGGGAGATTGTTGGGATTGGTGTCCTAATTCTTCTAGAGTCTCGTTGTTTTGTAAAGATACACATTATTCAATGAATAAAATAAGTGGCATTTACTCATATCCAATAAACAAGCTCCTTGGTTATCTTATGTGAACTTAAGCATGTATATGTGATACAAGTGAATCATGCCTTTAGTGATAACCTAAATAGGTCTGTAGTATAAGGATTAAGGTGGGATACCGATCTTGGTGATACTACGGATACGACCCGCTTTGTAAAGGTTTGCAGGTGTTGTAAACTACTACAGATGGTAGATCCTGACCATTCATGTGGAGACATGCGAGCGGGGGTATCTAATGACATGTAGAAATGCATGTCATTTTAGGTTTTTTACTTAGAATTATGAAGGTTGTTAAGCAGAATATGCGGCAATCATATTAGGAATTTATGAGAAAAAGAGCATGCGTCGATCAGCATGTCGAATCTCAACTAACACGTTATTTTGCATTAATTATGCATTCAATATTCTATTTTTGTAGCCAATACAGGAAATGAACGTAAACGCGGAAACCGAACCACCACATAGACGATCGCATGCGGAGAAATACTCCATCGCAAAGCCGAACGCATCGATCAACGCATGGATGTTGCGATAATCATCCGTATGCATCCATCGCATGGGAGTTGTACTCTTCAAGCGATTGTGTCATCATGTAAAGTTATGGTATTAAGTGAATGCGGCCACTTAATGATTGCAGCTATGCGACAATGCAAACTAATGGGATCAACGCAAGGTAGGTAGAATGAACGCATTAATGCATCTACCTCGAGAAAATCCAAAAGATGATGTTGACGTTTCACCTATCATGCCGTTGGTGGCAGAGGTTCAGAAAGAACTAACACGTCGAACGTCAGACTCAGAGCAGTCCAATTAATGTTGTCGTCGATCCAAGCTCTATAAATAGAAGTCAATGAGCAGAAATTCAAGCAATCCAAGGTTTTCGCCTGAGGTTCGTCTAGAGCTGATCCTTGTGATCTATACAAAATGCGTGAGAAGGCACTGAGAGTTCTTCAGATGATCAGAGCTAGATCTCGAGAGAGTCAGCTCCTCATGCCCATCCATGGCACCACCGGCAGCCTTGACGCACCTCTGCTGGGACCAAAGTTTTGCTTCCAATCGGTCATTTCTTTTTCCTTTCTTTTTCTATATTGTATTGTATGACATTTTGAATTAAGGAATTAATACAATCTGTTTCAATGCATTTTTCTGTTTCTTCAACTCCATCTCCATCTCTTTTTCTTAGCATCTTTACTTTCATTGCAACACTTAGTGAGAGTGCTAGAGTGTTGCATACTTAGTCATGTGGATTAGGAATATGAAGCATGTAGCAACTCACCGAGAGGTGTGCGTTGCGCGAGTGTGTGAGTAACTTTATTTTCTTAGTGTGAAGCTGTGCAATGCCTGTCTATAGGCTAACTCATTGCTTGTCTATGAGTAAAGTAAGCAACAATCAACTGTCCAGGAGGGTAAGTGGTTGGACGCATTAAGCAAGGTATGGATTGTTCACTAGGGATAGTAACAACCTTGCGTCAATCAAGTTCATGCGTTTGTCTTGTTTTATGTTGTGTCCAACACCCCTTTAGAGCTACTCGAGAGAGAGTCTAAAGAAAGAACTTAATGACTCGAGAGAGCTAGGTTAGAATCTAGACTTGAGAAAGCGAGATTAGATCGGCATAAGCAAGAGATAGGGACTTAGAGATAAGCTCTGTTTGTCAACACTACATCGCATGTACCCTAGGAATAGGAATGATGATATGTGGTCGCCTTGTTTATGTATCATCGCATAGACAAGAATTAGAGGCTTATGTGTAGGCCCTATAGACACCTATGCACATACATCGCATGCATTCTAGCATTAGAAACCGTAGTATCCACACCAAGAGGTGGTTTATTATTGTATAAGTGTTGCATGATCGCATTAGTTTGCATTGACTAGGGTTGCCCTTGCGATCACTCTTAAGTATTGCAATGAAAACATCTATTTTCTTGAATGGGGTTATATTCTTTCCTTCCGTTGTACCTATTTAAGAGCAAGATGTTGCCTTCCTAGTATATGATTAAGTCTTGTAGTTGATTTCTCCATACTTCTTTACCCTTGCAATTGTGAAGTAAGAAGTCTTAATGTTATTTAGTGTTGCATCTCTATTTATGAGTTATTTAAAGCAATCTTGAGTAGAGTACCTCATCTTTAGAGGAGCTTAAGGCATCGTTGATTGAGAATGAGTTCTTGAACTTAGGTGGAGCCTAAGTTCATCAAGTGAAGTGATCTTCATTTGCTAGTGGAAAGATAAAGCATCGAAGAGAAGGTGTCTCACACTTAGGGGAAAAAGTGATTCCTCACAGATATTCAGAAACTTAGGAGGTGCCTAAGTTCTATTGAGTAGGAGTCTCATATCTATGGAGAGTCTAGGTGATCAACAATAAGTTAAGCTCTATGTGTATCACTATAATTGTCATTACTTTATAGATAAGTACAATATTGTAAATGCTTGACTTTTCATATTAGTACATTTATCTTTCTTGGGCACATTTCCCCCTAGACATAGGTGGTATATCACCAAAATGGGTTACCAAACTCTATGTGTTATTTACATGTTAAATGATCAGTTCTTCTTAGATAGGACAAATAAGGTAATCCAAATAATTTTCATTTAACGGTGTAAGTCAATAAAATATATATAACTCATGCTCAAAAAGGCATTTAATAAACTCTAATCAAATTCATCCAAAAGCATAAACTACATATCTTAATCATCAAAACAATGACAATCTTTTGCAAAACTTAAGTCATTTTGCTTATGTACTTTCCAACAAAAATACAAGGATAGAGCAAATTCTAATTGGCCAAAAAGCCAAGTAATAAGCATCAATGAAAAATTCCAAATAGATAGATATACAATCATTTTTCATGGTATTAAATCAAATAACAATACAATTCAAGAAATCAAATTCAAACATTTCAAAATTCATTCCAAAAATAGAATTTCCATAAAGATACCAAAAGAATAATTATCTTAATAATTCAAAAATATAAAGTTACCAAATAAGTTATTTTCATTTGTTAGATTCTAGCAAGTTGTGATAATCGCTCCAATTGAATTAACTTCTTATTTGAAATCCAAGCAACAATTAATTCTTGAATCACACCTACAAATAAAGCTCAACCAAAAGATTTTGATATCCATTTCTTGGGCCCTTCATTGCTAATGAGCAAAGACTTTGGAAACCCATTTTAAATTAGTTTCAACATTACTACCATCGATTTTTGGCAAATAACATGATATTTATGATCAATGTTGCCATAAGAGTAACAAGTCATATTAGGCAAAATTCTTTTTAACTAATTGATTTTTCACAATCTTTTTCTCAAAGAAATTCTTCTTTCATATTTTTCAATTTAAAGAAATTTGGTCCAATATGATCTTTAATGACAAGTAGGCACAAATTTTAAATTCACATAAGTATCTCTAACCCCCCCCCCCCCCCCCCCCCCCCTTTTTTTTTTTGTCTAGATACAAATTTAGCACTATGCATACATTTAGATAAGCACAGACTTTGATTTTTCATGCAAAGACCTAACTTCTTCATGATTATTCACAACGTTCACATAATGAGCACATTTTGATCTAGCAAAATTTTGTTTATGCACAAATTTTGAATTTCCATGATTGTATAATTTTGTGTACTTTGGCACAAACTTAGGTTCAACAAATTAAGCACATTAGGCAAAACATCTTTAGACATACAAGGAGTGACTTTAACAAAAGTATTTTAGAACCAGATGGAAAATTTTCATTCACATAGCCTAATCCCTTTTTGTCATTAAAAAGTTTAGCCATATTAATAAATTTATCTAATTTTTGAGCATCTACAGTCGATTTCTTAATACTTTCTTTAGTACATTCAAGTTCATTCACAAGAATTAACTCATTTTCTTTTAGAGCTTTAACAACTTCATTTCTACCAAAGACATCATACTCAAGAAATTTAATTTTTTCAATAAGAGAAAATTTATCTTTTTCAGAGAACTATTACTAGTTTTCAACTCATCAATTTTATTTTTAAGACTAGCAATTTCATCTTTTAATTTCAACGAACAAGATTCAATTTTCTCATTCTTATCCTTCATTCCTTCAGTTCAATATTCATTTCACATGCTAAATGTTTGAGCTCATCATTTTCAATTTTAAGCAACTCAAACCTATCGTTTAATGCATTCTACAACAAACGTCCAAAAGAATCGAATTCGCAATGGGACTGTATGTCGCTTTTGTTTTGATTTTGGGAAGTTGAAAAGTACATAAAAATTAAAATAAAATAGACATCACCATCCTATGAGTTATTTAAGATTAAGCATGAATTAAGATTAGAGAAAAAGAAAAAAAAAAGTTACCTTTGTAGTTTCCTCCTCTCTTCATAGGAAGTCCTCTCCTTCAACAGATTGATCTTCGCTTTCTTTGACAACGCCTTCAAAGGTTCTTCCTTGGCTATGACTCTTGGCAGTAACCCACTTGTGGGAGCGCTTTTTGAAAGACAAAGGGAATTGTGGAGAGAACCCTAAAAATTTACGGAGAATTCTTCTGTAGTTTTTGTGGAGAGAGAGAGTAAAAAATGTTGTTCCTCCCTTTACAAAACGCTCCTGTGATGTTTTAAGGAGAGGGAGAGTACAACGATCCACCTCCCCACTCCCCTTGCATTAAGGGAGAGTTATTAATTAATTTATTATGCACTATTTTAATTTATTTATTTTTGTTTAATTAAAATTAAATAATAATTGATTTAATTAAATATAGATTTAAATCATATTAACATATAGTTTTAATATGAATCTTATTCATATCAATATATGACATATAATTTTAATATGAATCTTATTCATATTAATTTAATATTTAAATTGCATTCAAATAAATTAATTCTCTCATATTATATAGTTTAATTTTGAATCATATTCATAATATATATATTTACATTATATTTTGTACTACTCACATCATATACAATATATGTTTCCCTACGTTAACTTAAACAATTTAAATTATTCTTTCAAAACTTTAGTCCTTGTTAGTTTATTATGAGCTAGCAAGGGGACCTAATTGACTTACAGTTTATAAGCTCCAATGATCCGAGATTAATTAATTAAAATTCTTTAATTAATTAATCAATATTTGTTAACTATGAGACAAACCACTATAGACCCATAATTGCACTCTTATACACTGTAGGACATGTTGCATCCATGGATATAATCATTATATATAAGTCGATCCTTCACGAATTGTTCGTAACTACAGTTGGATTAAATGTCCATTTTACCCCTGTAATTATCTGATAGGTCTCCAATTATGTTGCAATAAAATAAAAGAGATAAGGGGAAGTTGGCAAATGAATCGGTGAAGAATTACTTTCAATGTTGTTGGGAGAAGTTGAGGTTTAAAAAGAGGAAAGAAACCGGAAGGGAGTGGAGGAAAGTTTGAATATCAGGAATAAGGAACGAGAGCTTTTGAGAGTGGGAGTTCGGAAGTCTCTGTCATGGAGAAGTCATCGTTGTATGCCGTTCATCGTCTACTTCTACTAAGCGATCGTGTAGTAGAGCTAAGCGATCGTGTAGTAGAGCTAAGCAATCGTGTAGCAAAGCTCAGCGATCGTGTAACATTTGGTAGGCGATCGTATAGAATCTAGTAAACGATTGTGTAATATTTGGTAAGCGATTGTGTAGTACCTTGTAAGCGATCGCGGGGTGTTTGTGGGCGATCGCCTAGTGTTACTCAGCGATCATGTAGAGACTGTAAGCGATCGTATAGAGTTTTGTAAACGACCGTTGGGAGTTTGATAAGTGATCATCTAGTCTCTGTTTGACTCATATCGTTTAATAAAGAATTCATTCATCGTTTAATTGCTATTCCAGAAGTTTGTAACAACTCGTTACGTTAATAAAGATTTTCAAGAATCAGTATCCTAACATTATCTCTATATCTTCAAGTATCATTGATCCTTTCATGAGCCATTTGTTTATGGTCCAACTATGAACCAAGATTGGGCCAATGAGAGGGTGTGGTTCCATTGTTCAAGTCTTGGAGTCTCATTTAAGAGAACTACTCATCTACTTGTCCAATACGGGGAGGAGGGACTTTCATCATGTGAAATTATGTTTCCAGTTCCCTATTCAGTCAAGTCTCCAAAATGGTAGGCTTATTGAGTGAGCGGCTCATGCCACTCTTACCCATGTAAATCAAAGGATGAACCCTTATAGACAGGAATTCATAATTCACTCAAGATTAAGATCGAGTTACATATGGTCATCAGGTGAAATATTGATCTCTTTAATCAACGAAGTTATGAAGAGAGACTAATGATTTTGCGGTCTAATCTTATACAAATTCATTGTATAGAATACATCCACTCACATGTCTCCACATGAACGATTTGGATCACATCGTTTGTAACAATTATAAAGTGGGTCGTATCCATAGTGTTACCAGGATCAGTCATCCAATCTTATCCATATACTATAAAATTCTATGTTATTATTTGAACATGATTTTCCTTTATGTCAACTACATACTATTCAAGTTTGATGTAAATGACCTTGGATTTTGTTTTATTGGATTTAGTTATGCAAATTTAAAATACAAAATAAAATAAAAATTATTTTATTAATAGTCAATAAATTGTTTATTTATTTACAAACCATAAGCTTAGAGCTTAAAATCCAACACCATCAACATTATTAAGCAACAACGTATCATTAGCTTCATTTTTCAAGCAACCATTTTCATTTATAAAATATTTTCAAGAACCAATGTTTTATACTTCTTTTATAATTTCACATATTTAGAGTTAACCTTTTCCAGATCATATTGCATGCTTTCAAATGCATCATATAATTCATTATAAGAAAGAGATTTATGATTTACCTCGTTTTCGTCATTCTCATCATCGGAATTTTTATCCAATTGAGCCATCAAACATTACGTTTGATCACATTTTCTTCTTTTCACTTCATGACACTTTTCTTGATTTTAAGGATTATAATTCTCCTTCACATCAAATAAATTATCATTAGTACTACAAGAAGAATTTCCTACACTATACATATTATCATGAAAAATTTAAATATCATATGCATAATCAAAATGTAAGATTTTACCACATATTTATCTATCCAATACACAACATATGATATTTATGGCTTTGGCATTAAAAGTGAGCAACTCATTGTTCAATTATAATTTAGACAAATCATGCTCACAAGCATATACAGTATTAAAATCCATAGCAAGCATAAAAGTTTTTATTTTATTTTTCCAAACATCATAATTTCTAATACCATCAAAGTAGACTCATAATTTAAAGTTGACATAGCTTTAGCAGTTAAGCTTTTCAAATAATTTTTCAAAATAATGATAAGATGTTAGATAATTTAATTGATTTTCTTATTTTATGTTTTATTTTTATCTTAATTATTTAATTGTAGTTTATTTTAAAAAAAAATACTTTAACGGGTGAGAAAAAGTTGATTTTCCTTCACTTTTTTAAGGAGTCTTTAGCATTACGTGGAGATGGTTAAGACTTTTTAATTGTCTTCTTCCTTCCATAAAAAGAAACATTTTGATGGGGGACACAAAAAATTACTTTGATTTTTCTATATACGATTTCAAAAGATTTTGTGAGATACAAGTCCAAAGAACTTCGTAAGATCACTTAGCTACACCCCAAGCATTCTCGAAGGGTGTTGTATCCCGGAGTGTCGAATTACTTAATGCAAGTAGGGGCACGTCTAGGAATTTTGTTCTGCTTATTGGGTCATTACCTCCATTGAGTTAAAATACCACTCTTGAAAACCTGAAAAATTAAGTGGACAAAATTTCAAATGTTGACAGGAACAGATGAAATTTTGATTCATTGATAGGGACAACGACCCTTAAACTATCTCCACAATGGTATGATATTGTCCACTTTGGGCATAAACCCTCATGGCTTTACTTTTGGTTTCACCCCAAAAGACCTCATACCAATGGAGATAGTCATTCTCACTTATATACCCATGATCCTCCTCTTATCTAACCAATGTGGGACTTTGGTCGCATTCCCAACAATCCTCCCCTCGAACAAAGGACCTCTAAGCCTCCAGTCATCCATCCGTCTAACTCATATCTAGGCTAACTCCTTTTCACCCGAGCATACCACCTATCCAATAGAGTTCAACCACGGATCACACCATGATAACTTCCAAGGCTCCATCTTTGTTCGGCACCGAGGATTCTACCGAGCATGGCTCCATCTTTGTTCGGCATCGAGGATTCTAACGTGCGTGGTTAATTCAGGAGCATGGCTTTGATACCACTTGTTAGGGTCAACTACCCTCCTTTTGAGTGTAGCCCTTGGCTACCAGTCTAGCCTTATACCTAGGCTTGTTGTCACCTCCTGTACCTGGCTTGATTTTATAAATCTACTTTGACTGAATGAGTTCCTGATTAGGAGGCTTTGGAACCAATGACCATATCTGTTTCTTTTGCAATGAGAACAACTCTACTTCCATAGCATCCTTCCATTGTTCCTTCGAATCAGATACAATAGCCTTCTCAAAAGTAAGAGGCTCTGCTTCAATACTGTCAGCTACACAAGTAAGAGCATAAGCAACTAAATCAGCATAACCATACCTCATAGGAGCTTGCCTCACCCGCTGAGGCCTGTCACGTGTAAGCTGATAGTTCTGTATGTCACTGCCACTTGAGCTTTCTTCACCAAAAACTCTCTCATCAATAAAAGTTCTCTACAGTTGAGGCTGTCTACCATCAGAACTGGATGACTGATCACTGGAATCACCTGAACTAACTGATGGTTGTGCTTTAGAATCAATTCTAACCTCTGCCTCAACCTGATCAACTGTTTGCTGTTTTTGCTGCTCTTTGACACGAAATGGCATCTCTGTTTCATTAAAGGTCACATCTCTGCTGATAATGCATTTATTTCTGCCCTCTTCCAAGCACCAAAATTTATATCCTTTAACACCCTGAGGATAGCCAATAAACATACATTTCAGTGCCCTCTTGTTCAACTTCCCTTCCTTAACATGAGCATAAGCTAAACATTCAAACACTCTGAGAAGATCCAAGCTTGAAGCTTTTCCTGTCCATATCTCCTGAGGAGTCTTTAGGCCTAAAGCAAAAGACGGACTCCTATTAATAAGATAACAAGCTGTTTGGGCAGCTTCCCCCCAAAATTTCAAGGGTAATGAAGCATTTGTCAAAAGACATCTTGTACGCTTCATAATTTTTTTGTTGAACCTCTCAGCTAAACCATTTTGTTGAGGAGTGTACGTAACAGTGAAATGCCTTGTAATTCCCTCAGATTTGCAAAATTTATCAAATTTGTGATTCACAAATTCTAAACCATTGTCTGTCCTCAGATATTTCCTATCTGGTTCTCAACCTGCTTTTTCCATTCAAGAAATTTCCCAAAAGCTTCATCCTTCTATTTTAGTGGATACATCCACACCTTTCTTGAAAAATCATCAATGATTGACATAAAGTATCTCGAACCTCCCATAGAAGATACCTTTGTAGGACCCCACAAATCTGAATGAATATAATCTAAAATCCCTTTAGTAAAATGCTTCCCTTTCCCAAACTTCACTGGTAGACTTTCCCATTATGCAATGTTCACAAAATGGGAGTTCAATATCTTTAACTCCTCCAAGCAAATCTTGTTGTGAAAGAGCTTGTAGACCTCTTTCACTCACATGAGCCAATTTGTTATGCCATAACATAGATTTATCTGTTTCTTTCCCAGATGCAATAGCAGCACTACCTGAAACTCAGTACCTTCCAACACATAAAGACCATTCCTCAAGGTCCCCTTCAGCTTGACCAAAGAACCCTTGATAACCTTTAGAACTCCATTCTCAGATTTATAAGAGTAACCTGCTCTATCTAATTTGCCCAGAGAAATTAGATTTCATTTGAGTTCTGGAACATACCTTACATTTGTAAGAATTCTGATCATACCATCATGTGTTGCAATTCGAACTGACCCAATTCCTTTTACATCACAAGCACCATTATCACCAAGCAGAACTGATCCCCCATCATTTTCCTGAAAGTCAATCAAGAAATCCCAATTAGGAGTCATGTGAAACATGCACCCTAAATCCATGATCCAAGCATTCTGAATGTTCCCTGCTGGACACCATCAAAACCTCTGCTGAATCATACCCATCAGAAATATTTGCTGCACTAGAATCCCCTGTATGCTTGCTACTTGATGCATCCTTGCTCTTATTCAAAGAGCAGTTCTTTCTAAAGTGTCCTTCTTTATGACATAGGAAATACTTTTTGTTTTTTCCCTTTGATTTCGACCTGGATCTCGACTATTTTCCTTTTCCATTCTTTTTCTCATTTCTGCCTCTCCATCATCATAGGCCTTTATTCTATAATTTCTTCTGCAGGAAAATAAAAAGAAAATGAAAAAAAATTAATGAAGGCAGTCCTTCTGACCAAAGGTGCCAACTGAAACTATTGTTGATAAAGGTCTAGAAGAAAAAGATATTTTAGGTCATGAAAATATTTTTAATGCATTGTCAGATAATGTTTAAAAAATTTTCTGTACAACTAAAAACTTCGTAGAATTATGGGAGGCCTTAGACAAGAAGTAGGGGTTAGAAGTATTGAGCTTTAAAAGACATACACTACAAAAATGGCTTGATTTCAAAATGGTAGATGATAAGTCTGTGACCAAATTCATGAACTTAAAACCTTATCTTTGATTTGAAAATGAAGGGAATTGTTCTAGACAATGTTGTATTAATTGTCTCCCTCATTAAAAAAAAGTTACCCCTTCTTGGTCGGATTTTCAAAGAGTCTTAAAACAAAAACCTAATGATTTTTCTAGAATGAATTAGTCATTTCATTAAGTATTGAGAATAAACATCGTGAAAACTTGAAAGGGAATCTACTTCTAATAGTCAAGCCAAAGCAATGTAGAAAAAGATTATAAACCTAAGCCAAAAAAAAAAAATGGAGAAAAATTGCCTAAATAAAACCAACAAAACAATAACAAATTAAAGGATAATGGATTGTGACAAGACGAATATCTGGCAAGGGATTGCTAGCAACGTAAAAGTAGAACTTGCAAGCCAAATACATCAAAGCCACAAGTAAATGTGGTGACTGCAAGGGTTTAAAATTATTTTTGAGTCAAATAGGGTTGTTATTCGTATAGGTGATGATTTTAATTTTTGAGTCAAATAGGGTTGTTATTCGTATAGGTGATGATTTTATTGGTAAGAGCTATTTAATAGATAGTTTATTTAAACTCATTGTGGTGAATGCCGAGATTTTTGAATTTTCATGTTATATATTGTGGCCAATGTTCAATGTTTGATACATGGCATGGTCATCTTGATCATGTGAATTTCAATTCAATAAAAAGAATTATGAATATGGATTTAATTCCTAAATCAACTTTAAATAATAAATATAAATGTGAAATTTGTGTGCAAATTAAATAATCCAGAAAACCGTTTAAATCAGTAGAAAGAAATTCATCACTGCTAGAATTAATTCATAGTGATAAAAGAAATTTACCACTACTAGATTAATTCATTTTGATGTTTGTGATTACAATAATACCTTGACTCATAATAGAAAAAAATATTAAATTTTTATAGATGATTGTTCAAAATACTTAACTCTAAAAATGAAGTATTTAATACTTTTAAAATCTACAAAGCTTAAGTAGAAAATAAATTGGGAAAGAAAATTAAAGTTTTAAGATCTAATAGGGGTGGAGAGTATTGTTCCGATGAGATGAATGAGTTTTGTAGTATGAATGGCTTAATTCATCAAGTTACTCCCCTTATGCACCTCAATCAAATGGTGTGGCCAAAAGTAAAAACTTTATTAGATATGATAATTGCTTAAGTTTTGGAATGTCTATTAATTTTTGGGTGAAGCTTTACATTCTTCCTGTTTAATTTTAGATAGAGTTATTTACAAAAATTTTGATAAAACCACTTATGAAATATGGAAAAGTAAAATTTCTAATTTAAAATTTCTTAAAGTGTGGTGATGTTTGGCTAAAGTTAATATTTTTTAATAAAAAGAGAAAATTAGGAACTAAAATCATTGATTGTATATTCGTTGGATGTTCTTTAAACAATATGTATAGGTTTTTAGTTCTAAATTTTATTGTTGCTAGTTATACAAATAATATTATTATTGAATCTTGTGATGCTAGTCTTTTTTAAATATTCTTCCTATGAAAAACAATTTGAATAAACAAATCTGTGAAAGTTCTAGTAATAAGAAATATCTCCTAATCAGAACAATTAGAACCATGAAAGAGTCATAGAAATAGAATCAATAAAAGTTTTGGGATGACTTTTACAAATATTTAGTTAAAAATGACCCCAAAACATATCCATAAGCAATGAAATGAGTTGATTCACGCTTTTGGAAAGAAGTCCTTAATAGTGAGATGGGATCAATTTTGTCAATAATACTTAGGTTTTGACTGAACTTCCATGTGGCTGCAAAAGCCATTGGATGTAAATGAATATTTAGGACAAAAACTTAAAATTAATGGCTCTATAAATAAACTCAAACTAAATTAGTTGAAAAAGGGATTAGTCAAGAGGAAGGTGTGGCCTTTTTTTTATACGTGCTCTCCCGTTGCTAGAATAACCACTGTTAAAGTTTTATTTGTCTTTGCTTCTATTCTTAAGTTAGAAATTCATCAAATAGACGTTAAGACAACTTTCTTAAATGGTGAATTCAATAAGAGATTTTCATGGAAAACTTTAGGATTTATTCTTTGTTTCTTGAAACAATTAAAAATATAAATAAGTACGAAAAGGTTAAGAACATACATTTGCCAATCCACAATGGCAGCAAAATCTCCTCTTGAATCTTCTTAAAACTGTTTGTCTCCTTCTTGAATTCTTCTAATTCCACAAGATCCTCATCATTTTGACTCTAACAAGAATCCGGTTTATGAGAATCGCTTCTTAAATAGAGGGAATGTGAAGAAGAATTTTCTTAGAGATTATTATTGTAGAGAGCATGGGTTACTCCTAATCCTATTGTGATAATCCAGAGATTCTAAATGCTTTAAAAAATGTTTAAATCATTTATCTCCTACATAATCTTTAATTTAGATCTCCTTTAAATTAAATAATTAATTATCTGAATCCAATTCAAATTAATTCATTAATTACCTCTCTAATTATATGATTTAAATCTTGTTTAAATTGAATAATTTAATTATGTGGATCTCATCCAAATAATTTAATTATTTGAATCTTTATTCCAATAAATTAATTCTCCATATTATAAATTTTTTTATTTCAATCTCATCCAAATAAACTCTATAATAAATCATATATTTAATTGTATCCAATACAATTAATATTTTCCTCCAAAATTTGAACAAATTTCTCTTTCAATCATCCATTGATCCTTGTCGTAGCAAAGAGACTTTATGGACTTACCATTTATAACCCGCAATGATCTAAGAATAATTAATTAAACTCTTTAATTAAATTAAGCTTCATTCATTAACTACAGGGAAAACCACTATAGACCTATAGTTGAACTCTTGTGCACTGTAGCACAAGTTGTGTCCACGGATGCGATCCTTACGAGTTATTCATAATTACAGCTAGGTTAAAAAGTCTGTTTTACTCCTGTAATTATATCTTTTCCTTAAGTTCCACTGATTAACAATTTTTTTATGGTCTAACATAAACAAACTCCTTCTTGGGCCAGTGAAAGGGCGAGATTCCTTTGTTCAAGCCCCGAAATAAGCACTTAAGGAAACTACTCATCTATTTACCCTTATAAGGAATGAGTGAATTTCATGTTATGAATTTATGTTCTTAACTCCCTATTTAATCAAGTCTCAAAAATAGTAGGCTTGTTGAGTCGATAACTTATGCCACTCTCATCCATGCAAATTAAAGGACTGGTCTCACAAACAGAAGTTCATAAATCACTCAGGATTAAGATCGAGTGGCACATGATAATCCTATGAAATATTAATCTCATCAATTAACAAATTTATAAAGATGGATTAGATATTTTGTGGTCTGGTATTTATACAAACTCTTTGTATAAGATATCCCCACTCACGTCTCCACATGAACGATATGGGTCAAAACGTTTGTAACTATTACAAAGTGGGTCGTAGTGTCATCAGGATAAGACATCGAACCATCCATATACTTGTAGACCTTTAGGTTATCTCTTGAACATGATCTACCTTATATGTCAACTAATATTGTTCAAGACTACAAATGATAACCTTGGATTTTTTTTTGTTAATAGATAAATTAATATTGTATAATTAATAATTAAATTAATCAACTAATAAATTATGAGACTTTAGGGCACAAATCCCAACAATTTTATGCTTTTATGTGGATGATATCCTTAACTT
Organism: Benincasa hispida; assembly: GCF_009727055.1. Taxonomy (NCBI): domain Eukaryota; kingdom Viridiplantae; phylum Streptophyta; class Magnoliopsida; order Cucurbitales; family Cucurbitaceae; genus Benincasa; species Benincasa hispida. The sequence goes on along the minus strand of NC_052357.1, from coordinate 47,299,270 downwards.
TGGTACTATCATGAAAATTATTAATGAAACCAAACAATTTTTATCAAATAATTTTGATATGAAAGATTTGAGTCTTGCTAATGTTATTTTAGGGGTTAAATTGATTAAAAGGAGAACGAATTTTTGTTGACTCAATCACATTATATAGAACATATTTTGGAAAAAAATTTCTATTCTGATTTGAGTCATGTTTCTACTTCTTTTGATTCAAATTTGAAGTTAAAAAATAATATGGGAGAGCCAATTTCACAGCATAAATATTATCAAATAATTGGTTCATTAATGTATCTTGCTAATTACACTAGGCCTAACATTGCATGTGCAGTAAATCGATTAAGTAGATATACTTGTAACCCAAATGAATATCCTTGATATGCAATTGAAAGATTATATAGATATCTTAAGGGTATATATAATCTTGCTATTTGTTATAGTGGATTTCCTTCACTAATAGAAGGTTTTAGTGATGCTAATTGGATAGCTGAATCTGATGAAACTAAAGCAACTAGTGGTTATATTTTTACTTTGAGTGATGGTACTATATCCTGGAAATCTATTAAACAAACATTAATATCTAGATTCACTATGGAAGTTGAGTTTATTGTCTTACATTTAACTAGTAAAGAGGCAGAATGGTTAAGATGTCTAATTGTTGATATTCCTATTTCCTTAACTACTTGTTGTGCCTTTATAGTGTAATAGTCAAGCTACTTTAGCTATGGCTAGTAATAAAATATATGATGGGAAAAGTAGGCATACCAAAATTAGACATAATTCTATCATGTAGTTATTATCTCGTGGCGTGATGTCTCTTGATTATGTTAATTCTAAATAGAACCTAACATATTTACAAAAGGTGTAACGCACAAGCAAATTTCTAAACCATCAAGGTGTGGGTAAGTGGAAGTTTGATTTAAAGACCTAGTTCAAGACTATATTCAATATGGCTCCTCAAATGGATACTTATTTTCACTAAGTGGAGGTTCAAACTCGGGGGTGTCTACACCTATTGCATAGTAAAAATGCTCAAATCTTTTTGTTTCCTTTCAAGAAAGAATTTAATATAGTTTGAAAATCATAAATATGTGGGGTTTGTTGGATAATTTAATTGATTTTCTTATTTTATTTTATTTTATTTTTATCCTAATTATGTAATTGTGTTTTATTTAAAAAATTTTAAAGGGTGAGAAAAAGTTTATTTCCCTTCCCTTTTTAAGGAGTCTTTAACATTACGTGGAGGTGGTTAGGGCTTTTTAATCATCTTCTTTCTTCCATAAAAAGATAAAGTATTCTGAGAGACATAGAAAATTACTCTGAGTTTTCTATATTCAAAAGGTTTTGTGTCACACCCCCTCCTCACTCTCTTAACCTGAGAAGGGATGTGAAGACAGCAGTTGACAACCCTCTTATGATAACTACTGTCCAACCTGTGCTACTGGACCTGATTCTCAACTAAATCCTATTGAGCTACCAAGGGAATCTCATGGACCTGTAGCTTGAAGCTCCAACCGTACATGAATAATTAATTAAACTCTTTAATGACATTGTTCATCATTCGTTAACTGTCAGACACTCTACTAAAGACTAATAGCTGCACTCTTCGCACTACAGATATATTTTCGTGTCCATTGGACATAACCAATCAACAGTACGATGACCCTTCACAAATTGCTCGTAAGTACAATTGGGCCAAATTACCATTTTACCCCTGTAATTACATCTACCTTAAGTACCATTGATCACTCTAATGAACAATACATCATAGTCCTACTATGACTAAACCCCTCTAGGCCAGGAGAGGATGTGGTGTCACATTGTTCAAGACCCAGAATCAGCCATTAAGGGAGCAATTTATCTACTTATCTCTACCTATGGTCATCCTGGTGAAACGTAAGTCTCTATTATGAACGACGTTATATAATGAAACTAAACATTTTGTGGTCCAATCTTAAACAAACTTCTTTGTACAGGATATCCCTGCTCACATGTCTAATACAATAATGATTGGGATCAGATCATTTGTAGTACTTTACAACAATTGTAACATCTACAAAGACAGTCATACTCATAGTGTCATAAGGATAAGGTACCCAGCCTTATCCATATACTACAGACCTTTTAGGTTATCACTTAAACATGATCCACCCGTATGTCTCCACATACATGTTTAAGTTACAAAGATAACCTTGGACGTTAGTTTATTGGTTTATGGTTAATGCAACTAAAATATCATATATTTTATAGACAATGAATAAAATATCAAATATTTTACTAAATATATAAAGGTTTGTTCAACAATGCTTACAAACTATAGAGCCCTACGAGATTTAGGGCATCAACCCCAACACTATTGAAAAACCCCAAAAAGTTAGAACCTCATTCAAAAGTATGCCTATTTGTAGGCTACATCAAGGAAATGAGAGGTGGATACTTCTATGATCCAAGTGAGAATAAAGTGTTTGCATCGACAAACATTACCTTCTTGGTAGAAAACCACATGAGGGATCATAAGCCACGAAGCAAAAAAATTTTAAGTGAAATTTCTAATGAATCTACTGAGACTTCAGCAAGAGTTGTTGAAGGGGTCGATACATCAACAAGAGTTGCTGATGTCAGTTCATCTAGTCATCCATCTTTAGAGTTGAGATTTCCTCAACGTAGTGGGAGGGTTATGAACCCACCTGTACGCTACATGAGTTTAACAGAAGCCCAAAACATCATAACTAATGATGGAGTTAAAGATTCATTATCTTATAAACAAGCAATGGAAGATGTTGACAAGGATGAATGGATTAAAGCCATGAATCAAGAAATGGAGTTCATGTATTTCAATTCTATCTGGGAGCTAGTAAATCAACCTGATGGGGTAAAACCTATAGGTTGTAAATGGATCTACAAGAGGAAAAGAGGTGTAGATGGAAAGGTACATACCTTTAAAGCTAGACTTATGGAAAAGGGTTATACCCAGGTTGAAGGAGTGGACTATGAAGAAACTTTCTCACCTGTTTTCATGTTAAAGTCTATCAGGATTCTCTTGTCCATAGCCACATATTATGACTATGAAATATGGCAAATGGACGTCAAGACTACCTTTTTGAATGGTAATCTTGAAGAGACCATCTACATGAATCAACCAGAAGGATTCATTAAACAAGATCAAGAGCAAAAGATTGCTAGCTTAATCAGTCTATTTATAGACTGAAACAAGCATCTCGATCTTGGAATATAAGATTTGATGTTGCAATGAAATCTTATGGCTTTGAACATAATGTTGATGAGCCTTGTGTTTACAAGAAAATCATCAATAGCTCAGTAGTTTTTCTCGTGCTGTATATGGATGATATCCTACTCATTGGGAATGATGTAGGTTTTCTAACTGATGTAAATAAATGGCTAGCAGCCCAATTCCAAAAGAAAGATCTGGGAGAGGCGCAGTTTGTTTTGGGGATCCAGATTATAAGGGATCGTAAGAACAAAAGGTTGGCTTTGTTTCAGGCATAGTATATTGACAAGATGCTTGTCACATATTCAATGCACAATTCCAAGAAGGGTTTATTACCTTTCAGGCATGAAATTGTATTGTCTAAGGAACATTGTCCTAAGACTCCTCAAGAGGTTGAGAAAATGAGACGAATTCCCTATGCATCGGCTGTTGGCAGCCTTATGTATGCAATGCTATATATTAGACCTGACATTTTCTATGCAGTAGGGATTGTCAATCAATATTAGTCCAATCCAGGATTAGATCACTGGACAATGGTCAAAACGATCCTCAAGTATCTTCAGAGAACGAGGGACTATATACTCGTGTATGGAGATAAGGATTTGATCCTTAGAGGATACACAGACTCTGACTTTCAAACTGATCGAGATTCTCGAAAATTCACATCAGGGTCAATGTTTACTCTGAATGAAGAAGCTATAGGATGGCAAAGCATCAAGCAAGGATGCATCGAAGACTCCATTATGGAAGCCAAATATGTAGCTACTTGTGAAGCTGCTATAGAGGTTGTATGGCTTAAGAAGTTCCTTGCTGATTTGAAAGTTGTTCCAAATATGTCTTTGCCCATCACACTTTATTGTGATAACAATGGTACTATGGCAAATTCTAAGGAACCTAGGAATCACCAAAGAGGCAAGCACATAGAGCGAAAATATCATTTGATTCGGGAGTGATAGCTCTCAAAAGGAGCTATTATTCCTAGCTTAATTTGTGCTCAATAATGGATTTTACATGTTTATTTTCCTATTTTGTAGGTATCGGGAAACCAAGAAGTAGAGTTAATCATTTAGTGAAAAAAAATGGGGTTAATTTGAAGCAATTTGGAGTTAATTTGTGCATCCGGGCTTCAAAAGAATCAAAATGACCAAAATGCCCCTACCGGAGCATCACAACGCTCATAATTGACCTAAGGATGATGCTCGTTCAACGCTTGAAGTGGAGGGGAGCGTTGCAACACTACCCCAAGCGTCACAACGCTCAAGAGTTGAATCATCTTCAGCATTCCAACGCATCTCAATGTTTGAACTTCAATGCTAAAAGACAGAAGCATCAGCGTTGCAACACTGCTTTAGAGCATTGCGACGCTGCAACGATTGATGGACAAGCAACGAGGAGTACGTGTAAGTTAGCGTTGAACCATGCATTAGACTTCTTGCCTGATGCTTCCTTTCGGCCGCATCTGCATTGCAACACTATTCCAAGCATTGAAACGCTGCATTAATCTCCATATATACTTTTCCTCAGCCCTAGGTCAAATTATGCTGAACGTGGTAGACCAAATCGATGGAGGCCAAAGTTAGACCTCATCCTTCTTCCTTTTCTTTCAATTTTCAGTATCTTTACTAATTTATCGAGTAGATGCCGGATTGCAGCTTCTCATCCTCCATGGGAATGTAGGATTTTGGTTTCTTAGTTTAGGGATTCGGAGGAACTCGATGTAATTTGTGAGATTTCAATTTAATGATGCATTCAAACTTGTATATATGTTTTGATCTAAATCTATATGTATGAATTGCATGATTTTGATTGTTGATTGACACCCAATAATTCTGTCGTGTGATTTTAACACTTTGAGACTACCTTGTAATATATGATATATATTTATAGGATAATCCCATTGGAAGCAATAGGTTAGTTAGACAAAAAAGACTGTTCTTAGCAACCTAGAGAAAAACCGTATTGATTGTTTAATTAGACACTGGAAATTAACACTCATCTTAGCGTAATCCCTAGAACTTAATGTGATTCACTAATTTGTATGGAGCGGATTCATTTTTTGTGCATTGTGATTAATGAGATTATTAAGACCATTGGGTCGATGATCTAAGTTACATTGGATAAATCTATTCCTCTAAACTAAGACATCTCAGTTAATGGTGCTTCTATCTTTATTTTTCTCGCATTTTTATTTTCACGCAATTTCAATTATCTAACCATACCAACAACCCCCCCCCCAAATTTATCACTTCAACTTAAAACAAGCTTTGATGAAATAATCTTCCATACTTCCCTGAGGTTCAACCCTGGTCTTGCCGCTTGTACTACCAGTTAGTATAAGTAGTTAGTTTGATGATTTATAAATATTATTTGCGTAGGCGTGGGTTTACAGGCGATAATAAACTCGAAGCTCTACCAAATTGGCGTCGTTGCCGAGGAGGCCAATTAGTTCTTCTTAATTAGTTTTTAGTTAAAGTTTCTTTTACTTTGATTTGTTTTATTTTTTTGTTAGTTAAGCATGACAAGATTTTTTAATCAATCTTCGATGTCCAAAAGTCAAGTTACAAATTTTTTATGACGAGGTAAGTGGCCTTCGCCACGAGCTTTTCGAATTGACTTCCTTGGTTGGCCACTTGGTGAAAAGGAGATCGCAGCAAGTAGAGATGTGTAGAAGTTACATAATTGAGGGGCATCCCACGCAAGCATGCCCGAGGTTACAGTGGATGCCAACACCATGTGGATTCAACAAGGAGGGGTATTATGGTCCTTGGGACTACGAGCCTCATCATTCTTGGCGGGAGGAGTCTTTTGGCCATAGATACTCAAGATGGCAACAGAGCTTTGGCGGCCAAGATTTCANAGCCTCATCATTCTTGGCGGGAGGAGTCTTTTGGCCATAGATACTCAAGATGGCAACAGAGCTTTGGCGGCCAAGATTTCACAGCACCACACCAGCCAACTCATGCTCAGTCGTCAAGGTTCGGTATGTCTTTAGAGGTTTTAGCTATGGAGCTTGCTAACAGAACTTCTAAGTTTGAGTAGGAAAACCTCCGTAGGCAAAGTTCGAGTGCATCCAACAGAAGAGTCTTTGCCCCAAGGCAGAGGTTAGGATTGACTTGCAAAGTCTGAGTGACCTTGTTGCTCAACTTACAACTTCAGCTGGGAGGCCGGACGAGCCGTTTCTAGACCATTCCTTTGATTTTCCAGAGACTCAAAAGTATGAGGTAGTCCATGTCGACACGGTGGAGGAGCATGAACCACTTCCTAGAGATTCGTGCCTAGGTATGACTTTGAAGTTTTTAGTTTCTGAACTTGCTAATAGTACTTCTCAGTTTTAGCAGGATGTTCAAGCTCAGCAGCAAGGATTGATCACCCATGTTGCCCAGCTGAACGAGGCCAAGCAGAAATTTAAAAGGCACACCAGAGCAGTCCATCGTCTATACCTCAGAGGTTGAGTTCCTTACAGAGTGCTACTACTCTAGTGATGATGAGGACATCATTCCATACTTGCCAGTTTGTGAGGTAAGGAGAATTTAGAGCCTAAATTTGACAAGATCTAGTTGATAGAGTTAGAGGTCAAAAGAACTCACCCTGTTCTGACTCCTAGAATTTCGTATATATTCGAGTTCTATTCCTCTAGTCCTCATGATTCTGTTGTATCTTTTCTTTTTTCCAACTCTTTTGAGTCACTTGAGTCTTTTGATTCTTTCTTTTTACCTTTTTTACCGTATTCAAAATAACCAAAATTCGACCTGTCTAGTTCTCTTCAAAAGATGAGAAACCTTATAGCCTTACCAGGCTATATCAAACCATCCAAGAAAAGACCAAAGAAATATGAGAATTTCTTTGTGCCTTGGCAGAGGATAGGTCACTTCGAGCAATTGACATTAAAAATTTTCCCTTTCTAGAGGGAGTCAGGTGAAAAAAAAATTACTGCTTTCTTTATTTGTTTTCTAGATTAGGTTTCTTTTTCTTTTTGTTTTGTAGGGACGACCTAGAAGAGAGGAGAGCATCTTTTTGGAAGGCGAGCCTACTACTACCACCATCCCATGTGCAACATTGTTATTAGGGGAGGTTTCCTATTCCCTTGTCTTTATTTTATTATTGAGTTTTACTTGAGATACATTGGGGACAATGTATTATTTTAAGTTGGGGGTGGAGTACCTATCGGGTAGTTTTTATTAGCTTAGGGTCCTTGAGCATTGTGCTCAGACTATGCTGTGTGATTGATTGCCTTGCTCGTTGTTTGCTCTGTTGTTATCATGATAGTTTATGACGCACTCTTCCTGTGATAAAATTTTCATGAAAGAACGTTAGGAAAGCACGATCATGATTTTAGCCTAATTTTAAAAATTTTCTTATCTCCCATGCATCTTTAAGTCATTGTTTTGCGAAATTAAAGTCTTGCATACTTAGAATTGGGTTATCTGGTTTGTGTTTTTGTTGTAGCCCCGAAACATCCACCTTTGACTTAGGAGTAACTATGCCTATTTTAAAGAAAAACTAGACAAAATGGATAAAATAGAGCTTACTTTGAATTAAAAGAAAAAAAAATAAAGAAAAGCAAATTAGTTGCAATTCTAAAAAAAATGGAAAATTTAAAAAAGGAGGAATTTGCTAGCGTGCCTGCAAAAAAAATAGTGTGTGTGTGCATGGATAACGGTGAAAAGAGCTACCTCCGTAATGTCTAGTTAGGGCCCGCGAGAAAAAAGTGATAGGTTCCCAGCGGTGGTGTGTGAAACCTAGCCCTTTAGGTAAAAGAAATACCTTTTATGTTTTTTGTATGTGTTTAGGCACCCTTGTCTTAGTGTTGGCGTCTCTTTTGCAAGTATGGTATGTCCAAGGTCGATAACCGAACCAGAGTAGGGGAATACGGGATGAGGACCTTATAAAACTCTTTTGGGCTGTGCAAGCTTAATTAGCAAAACTCTAGGCTCATTCATACATGAACAGATTGAGAATCATTCTTAAGCTTGTGCTTCACTGATTGATTGTAATTGAATTTCGTTCTTGATTACAAATTTCATTCACTTCGATTGTTGAGACTGGAGTAACAACGTTGCAAATTAAGCTAGCATGTTTTTAATTATTTTCTATTTGATTGTGTGTTTCTATCTTGCTCGAGACAAGAAAGAATTAAGTTGGGGGTATTTGATAGCTTTCAAAAGGAGCTATTATTCCTAGCTTAATTCGAGCTCGTTAATGGACTTTACGTGTTTATTTCCCTACTTTGTAGGTATCGAGCAACCAAGAAGTAGAATTAATCATTTGGCAAAAAAATGGGGTTAATTTGAAGAAATTTGGAGTTAATTTGAGCAATAGGGCTTCAAAGGAATCAAAAGGGCCAAAATGGCCCTACCGGAGTGTCACAACGTTCATAATTGGCCTAAGCCTAACACTCGTTCAATGCTTGAAGGCAGAAGCTTAGAGTGTAGGGGAGCATTGCAATGCTACCCCAAGTGTCACAACGCTCTGGAGTTGAATCATCGCTAGCATTCCAATGCATCTCAATGCTTGAACTTCAATGCTGAAAGACAGAAGCATCAGCATTGCAATGCTTCTCTAGAGTGTTGTAATGCTGCGATGATTGATGGACAAGCAACGAGGTGCGCACGCAAGTGAGCGTTGGACCATGCGTTGAACTTCTTGCCTGACACTTCCTTTCGGTCACAAGCATTTGCAACATTGCATTGATCTCTATATATACTTCTCCTCGACTTTAGGTCAAATTATGTTGAACATGGGAGACGAATCAATGGAGGCCGAAGTTAGACCTCATCCTTCTTCGTTTTCCTTCAATTTTTAGTATCTTTAGTAATTTATCGAGTAGATGCCGGAAGCTTCTCATCCTCCTTGGGAAGTTAAGATTTTGGTTTCTTAGTTTAGGGATTCGGAGGAACTCGATGTAATTTTTGAGATTTTAATTTAATGATTCAATCAAACTTGTTTATGAGTTTTGATCTGAATCTATATGTATGAATTGCATGATTTTGATTGCTGATTGATGCCCAATAACTGTGTGTGATTCTAATGCTTTGAGATTACCTTGTAATATCTGACACGTATTTATAGGATAATCTCATTAGAAGCAATAGGTTAGTTAGGCAAAAAAGACTGTTCCTAGCAACCTAGAGAAAATTCGTATTGATACTTTAATTAGATGTTGGAAATTAACACTCATCTTAGCGTAATCCCTAGAACTTAATGCGATTCATTAATTTGTATGAAGCAGATTCATTTTATGTGCATTTTGATTAATTAGATTATTAGAACCATTGGTTGGGATTCCAATCAATAAGCATAAACAAGAAATTTAAGTCATAAATTGGGTCGATGATCAAAATTACATTGGGTAAATTCATTTCTCTAAACTAATACATCTCGGTTAATTGCACTTTTATCTATACTTTTCTCGCATTTTTATCACACAATTTCAATTATCCAACCACACCAACCCCCCCTCCCGCCTCCCATTTATCACTTTAACTTAAAACAAACTTTGATGAACTAATCTTCTGCGCTTCCCTGAGGTTCGAACCCAGATTTGCCGCTCGTACTACCAGTTAGTATAAGTAGTTAGTTTGGTGATTTATAAATATTATTTGCATAGGCATGGGTTTACGGGCGATAGTAAACTTGAAGCTCTACCAGGGAGATTATGCATCGAGGTGACGTGATTGTCATGAATATTTCTTCGAAGCACAACATTTTTGGTCTGTTTACAAAGGCTCTCAAAGGTAAAGTGTTTAAGGGTCATCTAGAAAGTCTGGGTCTACGGGATATGCAGCATATTGTCTAGGGCAAGTGAGAGATGTTACTGGGGTATAGTGTATGCCCTAGTTTATTGTGATTTTGTACTTTATTTGTATTCTACATTAGGCTTCCTAAGCTTTAGGACAAATGGGAGATTGTTGGGATTGGTGTCATAAATCTCCTTGTAATCTCATAGTTTGTAAACTTTATATAAATATATTGTTGTTAATAAAATAAATGTTATTTTATACGCATATACTCAATCTAATAAACTAAGATCCTAGGTTATTTTATGTAATTTAAACAAGTATGTAGACACATATAAGTGGATCTTGTTGAAATAATAACATAAACGGTCTGTAGTAGATGGATAAGGTTAGGTACCTTAGCTTGGTGACACTACTAATATGGTTCGCTTTGTGTAAGACTGAACCACGAAATGATTAGTCTCTTTATATAATGCCATTAATAATAGATATGATGAAATGGCTATGTGTAGCTAATGCGATGAAATGGTTAGGATACGATGAACTTAGTCATGATGCGATGAATTACTAGTATGCAATGAAGTTAAGTTTATGCATTAAGCTCAAAAGGGAGCTAATTATACTGACCAAGGGACCGTTTCTTATTTTAGGGTAGATGCAAATAGGAGAGGCTTACAAAACCTTAGATAAGTAGCTTAAGACAGTGAGGAAAAAATTTTAATAAATGTTTCCTAATAATCAGTTTTGCATATGATTTCCAGCAAATAATTAATTTATCATGCAATTTTCTAACTATGATCTGTACAACACATGTTTTACTCGTCTGTTGGATGCATGACCTTTGTTTCTAAATAAATGAGATTTCATACATGAATTTAGCATGTGATTTTAGTAAGTTATTGCCTATGAATTACTTGATATATATGAAGCACTACGCGATGATATGAGATTTATGAAGTATGGTTAACTCACTTGAGTATTCTGTTATTATATTTGTAATAAATGTTTTAATGACTTGTATAAACTCTACTCCCAAGTTGGTATTGAAGGCATGGTAAGGTACCCAGATTTTAGTTACACTAGGGATCCTTGACATTGAAGGTATGGTAAGGAGGTCAGGGCCCAATTCAGCTCTACATGTACGTATGATCCGTATTGAAATCGAGCAAAAGGGATCTTTCTCAACTAAGGCTATTAGGGATTGAGCAAAAGGGCTCTCCCATATGTTTAGGTAGAGGAGTAGAGGTGCTATATAGGATAATTGTCACACCCCCTTCTGGTTTACCCTCTAAAACCGAAAGAGGATATGATGGCAACAGTTATGGACCTAGGTGTCAGCACTTACTGTCTAACTTAAGCGAACCTGCTTAAACCTGAATATGCAACGACTTGACACAAAACACATCTATGAAATTAAATAGTGCAAGTCTTAATTATAGTTCCAAAAACAGACATATGTCTAGTGAAATAAGATTACCAAAATAACGTGTGTCTCCAAAGAAAAATAAGTTTCACAAGTCCCCGACTCCTTTCCAAATGTGTGTACATCAAAACAAGTTTAACCTAAGCTCCTTCTTAAGGTCATCAAACTTTGGGTGGCAAGCTACAGTGGATTCAACCACGAGGGAACTGATCGCTACCTGGGAAAAAGGAAAACATTTGAAAATTATGAGCTGGTTGCCCAGTGAGTGACACATAGAAGTATATTTCTTCTCAAACCTGTCATATGCTTAAATGTAAAATAAATAACATGTTGGAAAATAACCTCAAGCAACTTGCATAATATCATACATTAATCATAGCATTATAATCAATCATGCTACCAAACCTTAGTTGAGAACGAGCATTCATAGCGCAAGCTCCCAACGTCCATCCAAGGCCGTGAGACCCATACTTCAGTCCCTTCATAAAGACTGTAGCCAGGAGACCCATACTTCGGCCTCTCATAAGAACTACCTATGTGCACATGGAGTATACTAAGTACTGTCAACACCTTAGGTACTTCCTCGGATACCTTCTATACCTTCGGTACTCAGTATATTAGTAACATAACATCCATAGAACATTCGACCATCATTATTTGTCAACATGCATGCTTCACAATTAATAACATGTAGTTGCATTACTTTTCATACATTCTTAACATACACTGGATTAAAAAAACTCATTTAAAATGCAAGTATAAACTTTAGTTGCTTGGAAAACCCACAAACATTAGCATGAAATTCATTTGAAATGCATGTCCCTTTTTATGAACATATTTGAAAACATTTAGTCACTCACAAATCCTTAAGCTTGGTTCTTCCTAAGCTTTGTAGGCCTCCCCAATGGACGTAGCTCCTACACATAAAATAATAAGAGTTTAGTTGCTACTTGGCCTCCCTTTTGAGACTACTCTTTTAACTAAGCTCATACTTGGCAAGGGGTTGCCCAATCGTCCAACATTTTCTAGATTCAAATTCTAATGTAAATAACTTGAAAACTAGAACCCATTTTATGAAAGTTCCTTCTCCAAACATGTTCGGATTTTTGTTACCAATATTACCTCAAAGTTTTAGCACCAAACTCTTTGTGTTTAACCTAGGCCCTCGAATCTTTCTCGATAGCCCTAACCACAACTCCCTGCTTGAGTAACAATTCTAGGGTTAACTTCCCAAAATATATAATTCAAACCATAGAGCTTTTCTTGCCAAGGATCCTTCTAAAAACTTACTTAAACGGGTGTCTACGAGAATACATTAAAGTCATGACTTGAAAATCCAAGTGGTTTGGTTTAGATCTATGTTTCTTCATCGAGTGCCCAAAAATGTTTAAAAATAGACCTTTGACTCCTCCTTCCTTCTTCGGCCTTCTTTCCGATGAGAACTCCCTTCCAAAGCTCGATTTCAGAAATTAGACTCAAAGAGCTTTCCAATGATACCAAGTTTGTCTGGTTTGCTCAAGTAAAACGTCCAAAACGAGCCCTTGAAGGTCTCTTTCTTTTTATACTACTATCTAGCCCTTCATCTGAAATCTCCTTAAGCCACCTTACCCACTAGTGAAGATCAAGGGCCAAGATTAAGCCATTTGTCCAGGTAACTAAAAGAGAAGTCTAAAACTGAGAGTTTAAATCTAAATGTTTCGAGCAACTCATTCCTCGTTAGTAAAACTCAATGGAGAGAGGTTCTTACTCAACAAAAATTTTCAAGACTCTCTGTTAAATACTCAATGGGAGGACTCGCTACTCGATGGGGAAACTCGGTGCTATAAGCTCGCTTGACACGCGCTCCTCACTCGACGCTCGAACTTGACACGCGAGCCTTCCTCACTTACCTTCGACACTCGCTCCCTTCCTCACTCACTTATACTCGATACTCGGCAGCCTTTACTCGGTTCTCAACATTTCTCAATTACTTATACTCGACGCTCGGTAGCATTTACTCGATGCTCGCCTGGTGCTTACTCGATGTTCAAGCATCCTTCAGTACGATTAACACTTAGCCAAAATTTCTCTTGTAAATCTAGAATAATATGTAATGAGAGCTAAGCTTCCTTACTCAACCATTTTTCCTTCTTCAAACTCATGTTTTACTTCGGGAAGCACAAATCAAACCCAACTTAGATATTTAACCCAACATTTTGCTTAACTTAAAAAATGAACATAACTAGAAAGGAAAAGTAAGGTGTGGGTCTTACAATAATAATGAGCTTACTTCAAGGTTTTCACATATATATGATTTCATGTTTTTGATTTTATCTCCCAACCCTGAATGAAGCATGTTTTATTTTATGTTGTCACTCACTGGGCATTCCAAGCTCATTCTTGTTGGGATTTATATCCTAAAACTCGTGGTTTGTAAACAATAAACTTATTATGAAATTCAATAAAGTTGGTATTGAAGTTTGATGCAATAAAAAAGTTATTGAATTTATGAATTGCTTATTTCGTTTTAGAAATAAATCCGATAAACTAAAAGATCCATGACTATTATATAAGTACTTGAACTTTATGAGGAGACATAAAAGTGGATCAAGTTCAAGTTGATAGTCAAAATGATCTATAGTATATGAATAAGATTGGGTGCCTTATTCTTGTAACACTATTGGATGCGGCCCACTCTGTAGTTGTTACAATTTATTGTAAGGTGCTACAAATGAAGTGATCTTGATTCGTTCATGTGTTGACTTGAGAAGTGGGAGTGTCCTATGCAATGACTTTGCATAAGATCGGACCAAGAAATAAGTCACTCTTTACTTTATAACGTTTTCCACTATTTAAAACTGACTGTTTCACTTAGTTGACCTAGGTAACTCGATCTTAATTCTGAGCTAACTATGAATTCCTGTTTATTCGAGATTATCTTTCGATCTACATAGGTGAGAGTAGTCCAACAGCACTGCTCAACAAGCCTCCCATTGGGAATAAGACCGGATAGATGAAGGATCTCTTATTCAAGAGAACCAATGAGTGGAAGCAAGATATTTCCAAGCCCATTATGAAAGAACAAAACATTTACAAACAAACAACCATAGTTATGCATTATAGAGAAAATTACAACATGCTTTCTTAATTTAAAAACAAATGGAATCGAGTGACATACCTTTGAAGAACTCTTCTTCACGTATTCCCTCGATCTACACTAGTCAGGCATCCCAGCAAAGTCTAAACGATCACGAATGCAACAAACACCTAATGTAATCATAAGCTATCTGATCCTCGGACGGCAACCCTCGACACTACCACTCGGTTACCTTGGTATTCTCGGAGTGAGAATCCAAAAGGTGTGAGCTATGTGTGAATTTGGTAGAGGCAAGAAGGATGTATACAATATACAATTGAGTTATACGATCGAGTAAGTGGGAGAAATAGAAAGTCTATCGTATAGACAAAAGGTACTCGGTCGTTTAGTAAATGAGGTAGTCGTATATCTAACTTGCTCGTCGTTCACTCTTTCAAAAGGGCTATTGTATAACTCTCTCTTTTCACCCGATCTATTGGTATGCTATAATACGATTATTCAAAAAATGAAAACTCTTTACATTTTATTCTTCAATTATTAAAACTGAAAATAATCTCCCACTTGCATGGTTAATGGAGAAAAGAAAATAACCAACTAACAATTACTCATAATTGTTTTTATTATGAATAAATATAATAACTAATTTATCATATTATATTTATAACCTATAGTTTTCATATCACATCATATGTAATATTTAAACCATAGTTCTTTTCTCCTTTATTTAATATAAATCATATTTATATTAATTCCTCCAATTAATGTATCTAATACATCAAATCAATTATATCACATATAATTGAACCAATTTAATTATATCATATATAATCAAATTCTCTCTTGTTAATTTGAACACTTCAAACTAACCCAAAAATTGATTCTCAACTTGAATCCATTAAGCTACCAAGGGGACCTGTCATGAACGACATTATATAATGAGACTAAATATTTCGTGGTTCGGTCTTATACAAACTCCTTTGAATAGGATACCCCCGCTCATATGTCTCCACATGAATGATCAGGATCAGACTATCTATAGAACTTTACAACACTTGTAACATCAACAAAGCGGGTCGTATCCATAGCGTGACCAAGATAAGGTTTCTCTCATTTATCAATATACTACAGACCATTTAGGTTATCACTTAAGGCATGATCTACTTGTATGTCTCCACATACATGCTTAACTTACAACGATAACTAGGGATCTTAGTTTATTGGTTTGTGGTTAATGCAACTAAACTATCTCATATTTCATAGACAATAGTGAAGAAAATATCTCATATTATTACATCATAAATGCTTGTTCATACACGTGTTTACAAACTACAAGACTCTATGAGATGTAGAGCATCAACCCCAACAATCTCCCACTTGTCCTAAAGCGAGTAGGTGTACAAGATAAATACAAGTACAAAACAATAAACTAAGGCACTACGACCCAGTACAAAATCTTCTACTTACCCTAGTCCAGTCGTGGACGGTCCCGTAGACCCATGCTCTGTAGGTGACCTTAAAAAAGTGTAGCTGTGAGAGCCTTCGTAAACGGGCTAGCAACGTTGTGCTTCGAAGCTATCTTCGTGACTATCACGTCCCCTCGATGCACAATCTCGTGGATGAGATGATACTTCCTCTCTATATGTTTGTCGCGCTTGTGAATCCTAGGCTCCCTGGAGTTCGTTATAGCACCACTATCATCACAATAAAGGGTGATGGACCTAGACATGTCTTGAACAAGTTCCAGATCAGTCAGGAACTTCCTAAGCAGAACGGCCTCCTTAGCAGCTTCACAAGCCGCTACATACTCGGCCTCCATCGTGGAGTCAGTGATGCACCCCTGCTTAGTGCTTCGCCATACTACATCTCCTTCATTAAGAGTGAAAACTGATCCTGAAGTGGATTTTTGAGAATCCTAATAAGTCTAAAAATCAGAGTCCATGTATCCAGTAAGGATCAAATCCTTAGATCCATACACAAGCATGTAGTCCCTCGTTCTCCGAAGATACTTGAGGATGTTTTTTACGGTAGTCCAATGACTCTATCCTAGATTAGACTGATATCTATTGACTATCCCCATAGCGCAGCAGATGTCAGGTCTAGTATATAACATCACATACATCAAACTGCCAACGGCAGATGCATAGGGGACCCGTCTCATTTCCTCAACCTCTTGAGGTGTCTTAGGACAATATTCCTTAGACAATGTAACTCCATGTCGAAAAGGCAGTAGGCCCCTTTTGAAGTTCTGCATCGAGTGCTTGATCAACATCTTGTCAATGTATGATGCCTGAGACAGCACTAGCACTTTGATCTTTCGATCCCAAAAGATCTGAATACCAAGAAAAAACTGAGCCTCTCCCAAATCTTTCATTTGGAATTGGGTCGCTAGCTAGTTCTTAACAAAAGTCAGTAAACCTACATCATTCCCAATGAGTAGGATATCATCTACATACAACACTAGGAAAACTACTGAATTGTTGATGATTTTCTTGTAGACACAAGGCTCATAAACATTTTGGTCAAAATCTTAAGATTTGATCGCAGTATCAAACCTTATGTTCCAAGATCAAGACGCATGTTTTCAGCCCATAAATAGACCGATTCAGTTTGCAAACTTTTTGCTCTTGATCTTGGGCTATGAATCCCTCGGGCTGCACCATATAAATGGTCTCTTTAAGATTACCATTCAAAAAGGCAGTCTTGACATCCATTTGCCATATCTCATAGTCATAATACGAGGCAATGGATAGAAGGATACGGATAGACTTCAACATGGCAGCAGGCGAGAAAGTCTCCACATAGTCAACTCCCTCCACCTGGGTACAACCCTTTGCCACAAGTCTAGCCTTGAAGGTTTGCACCTTCCCATCAGTATCTCGTTTCCTTTTATAGATCCATTTACAACTTATAGGTTTAACCCCATCGGGTTGATCTATAAGATCCCATACTGAGTTGAAGTACATAGACTCCATCTCGAGATCCATGGCTTTAACCCACTCATCTCGATCAACATCCTCCATTGCTTCTTGTAAGAAAACGGATCCTCAACCTTGCCATCGACTTGAAGGAACTCTAATTCAAGAGAACCAATGAGCGGAAGCACGATCGATCCAAATTTATTGTGACAAAATTAAAGGCATTCACAAACATACGGAACAGTTATGCATCTTCTAACAAATTACAGCATGCTTTCATAATTAAATAAAAAAAGAGTGAGAGACTTACCTTTGAAGAATGTTTCTTCTGAAGATCTCTCGCTCTCGTGAAGAACTGAACAACAACCTCTTGCTCTCATTCAGATCACATACCCAATCGCTTGGTAATCATGAACAATCTTCTCCATGAACAGGCACCCTTAGACAACACCACTCGACAACCTTGCTATTCTCAGAGTGAAAATCCAGGAGGTGTGGGCTCTGTTGGATTTCGTAGAGGAATGGAGGAAGGCAACGATCGAACTATACGATCAAGCAAGTAGGAGAATGTACTATATATCGCATAGACTGTGTATGCTCGATTGTTTAGTAAGCCTCGAAGGTACACGATCGTTTAGTAAAACACACTAGATTGCCTACACGATTGTTTAGTAAAAGGCACTTAGCACGCGATCGTTTAGTAAATCATAAGTACATGATCGTTTAGAAACTCGCTTGAAGGCTATCATGTAGTCTCTCATGAGCTAAACGATTAGTAATGCACACAATGAAGCGATCTCTTGAAAAAATGAAAACTCTTTTCATTTTATACCTCAGTTATGAAAACTGAACATAACCTCCCACTTTCACACACGGTTAAAGGAGAAACCACCCACAATTATCATATAATTGTTTTAATTATAAATAAATATAATAACTAACATATCATATTATATTTATAACCTATAGTTTTAATATCACATCATATGTAACATTTAAACCATAGCTTTTTTCTCCTTTATTTAATATAAATCATATTTATATCAAAATCCTCCAATTAATGTATCTCATAGATCATATCAATTATATCACATATAATCAAACCAGTTTAATCATATCATATATAATCAAATTCCCTCTTGTTGATTTGAATACTTCAAACTAACCCAAAAACTAATTCTCAGCTTGAATCCATTGAGCTACCAAGGGGACCTTATAGACCTGTAGCTTGAAGCTCCAACGGTGCATGAATAGCTGACTAAACTCTTTAATCATGAGATCCACCATTTGTTAACTGTCAGGTACTCCACTAAAGATTAACAGTTACACTCTTCTCACTACAGATATATTTCTGTGTCCATTGGATATAACCAATCAATAGTATGATAACCCTTCACAGATCGCTCGTAAGTACAGCTAGACCAATTCACCCTTTTGCCCCTATAATTACATCTAACTCTTTTAGTACCAATGATTCCTCTAATGAACAATACATCATAGTCCTACTATGAGTGGACACCTCTTGGGCTATGAGAAGGTGTGTGGCGCCACAACGTTCAAGCCCCAGAATCAGCCTTTGAGGGAGCAATCTCTCTACTTATCCCTGCTTCAAGGAAGAAGTGAATTCCATCTTGTGTAGCATCTTTTGTAGCTTAGTTCTCAGTTCCCCAATCAGACGAATCCCTAAACTAGTAGGTTTGAGTCGGCAATCTGACCACTTGCACCCATGCAAATCAAAGGACTGCCCTCATAGGCAGGAGTTCCCAACTCACTCAGGATTAAGGTCATGTTACCTATGGTCATCCTAGTGAAATGAAAGTCTTTGTCATAAACGACGTTATATAACAAAACACTAAGGATTGAGGTTGTGTCACCTATGGTCGTTTAGTTGAGATGTAAGCTCTAGTATTAACAACGTTATATGCAGAGTTTATTTCATCTCGTGGGTCGGTCTTATACAAACTCTTTGTATAGGACACCCTCGCTCGCATGTCCCCATATGAATGGTCAGGATCTACCATATGTAGTAGTTTTAGAATATTTGCAAACCTCTACAAAGCGGGCTGTATCAATAGTGTCACCAGGATCAGTATCCAACCTTAATCCTTATACTACAGACCTATTTTAGGTTATCATTTAAGTCATATAATATCTTATAATGATTAGGTATTCTATTTGTTAGTAATAAGAAAGTTGCCTTTGTTATATAATTTTTTTAAGAGACATTATATAAATAATAACATTCTCAATATTTTTTTCTTACATATTACCAATTGTTTGTTCATATTGGAAAATAATAAAATATAAATTAAAATGTCCCATATCATGCAACAATTTAATGTTTTTCATTTATTTAATTTTTTTTAAAAAAAAAACAATTGTGTCCCAAAGGCAGACGTCGTCGGATTTCGAGCTGGTTGTCATTGTCAACGTTGAACCTAGATTGCTTGGTTCCTCTTGATCCTCTGGTGGCTTTGGTACCTTTGGAGGTCTTCATAGTATTAAACTATTTTGTTTATGCTTTTCACGTCGCGCCATATCCTTGCAATATGAAGATGATAGACAAACTTCTGAATCATAATATCCTGAACCCAAATGTTGGCACCATCATCATCGACCGCATAACCAGTTTGGCCCCTACATCTTAAGGAATAAAACACGAGGATTTCCATGAGCAGCGCGAAAGATCATTTTTCCAAATTACAATCATATATGAACTTTACAATTACAGTCATAAACAGAAACATACGTTAATGCATTAATTTACATAAATTACAGCATGATATTACAAATAATCAAGGAGAAAACGCTACACACTTTTGCAGACTCATCGCCCAAGCTCTCGATCACAGTAACACAGCAACCATGAACGGTCAAATCTAAGCACGACCGCTACACTGCACGAACACCGCCGAATTCGAACTCCGCGATCGTCAAGGTCACGAACAGCCCCGAACACAAGAACGGCCCTCCACAGAACCTCGACAGTCTGTCAAGTTGAGTATGACTACCCAAGAAGGACTACTTTGTATTCTCGATGTGAGAATCCAGTGGGTGGGCTATGTATGAAACTTGATTTTGAAGGCAGGAGATGAGGAAACAACAATCGTGTAAATGATTGAGCAAGTGAAGAGTATGGAAAGAATATTCGTAATAGGTGATGCCCAATCGTTTAACAAAAGCTAACGATCATTTAAGCTCATCGCTTAAGCTGAGTGTTTGTCGCCTGATAAACTTCACGATT
>NC_052357.1:47271163-47276206 GCF_009727055.1 Benincasa hispida | reverse complement strand
GAACTCTTGCCTTTGAGGGCGGTCCTTTGATTAGTATGGGTGAGAGTGGCCAGATTGCCAACTCAACATGCCTACCTTTTTGGAGACTTGTCTGATCTGCGAGCTGGGAACTCAATCCATAAGATGAAATTCACTCATTTCCCGAAGCAGGGATAAGTAGAGAGATTGCTCCCTTAAGGGCTGATTCTGGGGCTTAAACATAGTGGCCACAACTTCTCTTTGGAAAAGGGACTCAATTATAGTAGGACTATGACTTATGTTCATCAGAGGGATCAATGGTACTTAAGGAGTTAGATGTAACTATAGGGGCATAACAGTTATTGGCCTAACTGTACTTACGAGTGATCTGTGAAGGGTTGTCGCACTCTGATTGGTTAAGATGAACACATAACATATTTGTGTAAGGGGAGTTCAGTTGTCGGTCTTTAGTGGAGTGCCTGGCAGTTAATGGATGGTGAATCCCTGACTAAAGAGTTTAGTCAGTTATTCACGTATCGTTGGAGCTTCGAAGTACAAGTCTATAAGGTCCCCTTGGTTGCTCAATGGATTCAGTTGTGGATCAGTTCTTGGTGTTGATTTGAAATGTTCAAATTGACAAGAGGTATTTTGATTTTATATGATATAATCAGTATGGTGTTGAGATACATCTAATGGAGGATTAATGTAAATGAGATTTACATTAAGTGCCATGGAATAGGAAAAGAACTATAGTTATATGTTTCATGAGATGAAATATTAAAACTATAGGTTATAAATATAGTATGATAAGTTGGTTATCATTTATATTTATAATAATATTAATTATTGGATAATTAATTCTTTTTCTCTAATAACCAATTGAGTGGGAGGTTATTGGTAGTTTCATGGTAACTGTGGGATAAAAGGAAAATTTTTGTCCTAATTTTAGTAAGGTTGAAGTTTTTGCAAAATTGTTTTTTGAGATTTTTCTCTCTCGGAATCTCACAGGAAGTTGTCAAGTAAATAGGATTTACTAAGCGACAACTTTGATAAGGTAAACGATCGTGTAGTGTTTGTAGGTAACAGACACGCAGCTAAGCGATGAGCTAAACGATCGCTTAGCTTTTGTTAGATGATCGCTTAGTTTTTGTTAAACGATTGGCCATCGACCTATACAATAGGTTCTGCCATCTCCCACTTGCTCAACCATTTACACGATTGTTGTTTCCTCCATCTTCTGCCTCAAACCAAGTCCACACAGAGCCCACCCTCTAGATTCTCACACCGAGAATACCAAGGTAGCCTTCTTGGTGGTGTCTTACTCAACTCAACACTGTAGAGGTTTTGTGGAGGCCATTCGTGTTGTTGGGGTGTTCATGACTGAGGTGATCGCTGAGTTTGAGTGTGTGGTGTTCGTGTAGCACAGTGGTCGCATTGGACGAGCGGTCGAGGTTGTTGTATTGCTATGTTCGAGCGTTCATGATCAAGAAGCTTGGCAATGAGTCTAAAAATGTGTGTAGCGTCTTTCCTTGATCATTTGTATTATCATGCTGTAATTTCTGTAATTAATACATAGCCATATGTTTGTGTTTATAACTGTAATTGTAAAGTTCATATATGATTGTAATTTGGAATGATCTTTCCGCTACTCATAGAAATCCTCGTGTTTGATTTCCTTCATTTTCAACTTCAGCCTTGAACTCTTTGAACTTTTCAAAGGATTCTGACTTTTGTTGCATCAAATAAACATACCCAAAGGGTTCTAACTTTTGTTGCATCAAATAAACATATCCCTACCTCAAATAATCATCAGCAAAGTGATGAAATACTCATAGCCTCCCTTGGCTCGCACATTCATCAGACCACAAAGGTTTGAATGTGTTACATCTCGCCCCGAGCCCGCCTTCTGAGTCCCAGGAGAGACGTGAGGGACCACAGATACCACCCTTTTGTGATACCTACTGCCCATCTGAACCTCTTTACTACACTCAGTAAACTTTAAGCCAAAGATGTAAACAACAATTATTTGTCTAACTCATTTTATTATCAACAGCACAACATTTATACAACTCTCAGGATTAGCTACAAAGTTTACATAACAACTCTAAATGTCGGAAGTGTGACTGTGGCTTGTGGCAAGCCTTGACCTTAGCAGCACCCTGGAACTCTTCACCTTTCGCTACTTGGGGAAAAGGAAAACATTTGAATATGGGGTGAGCTTGCTAGCCCAGTGAGTGACTTGAAAACAAGAAAACCGATTATTATGCAAAAGAAGTACCATTATGCCTTAGCTAATTTTACTCAAATACCTTCTCAAAACATGTCCTTCAGTATCGAGCTGCTTGGATACCTTCTCAAATGTCCTTCGGTATCGAGTTTCAAGTAAAACTGGTCATACAATGACTTTCTTTAAAAAGCATAAAAAACATGTCTTTATCTAAAATATCTTTCTTTAGAACATGGTTTCTTTAATATATTGTAAATATTTAGTCACTCACCTTGTTCGTTTAGGAACCTTTCTCTCTAGAAGTTCCATGATCACCTCGGGCTCCCTTTTGAACCCTAAGATCCAGATTCAATTCATAGCTCAGATTACTCATAGTTCTAAGCCTTATCACGAGATACTTCCTTCTACAAACATGTTCTAAAATATCTCAGAAAGCTTACCTTAAAATATTAGCTCATAACTTCTTGTGGTTTGGCTGGAATTATCAAAACATCAAGACTGGCCCAAGCCTACCCGATAGCTCGACCCTTCTATATTTTCCTCACTCTCCAGCCGGATTCCTTGGAGCTTCTTCTTCGGTAGACCTACCCTAAAAACTAGACTCCTAGAGATTNGACCCTTCTATATTTTCCTCACTCTCCAGCCGGATTCCTTGGAGCTTCTTCTTCGGTAGACCTACCCTAAAAACTAGACTCCTAGAGATTTCAAGTGGCTTTGAAATCACTCTAAACTCACGAGTAGTTTTGGAGAACTTTTCATCCTAATTTGATGCTACTTCCAGACCTTTCTGTCCGACAACATCTCCTTCTCTTGGAACCTCCTGACCAACGCAGGTCTTGCTGCCAACGTATGCATTCCTTCATGAACGCACAGTGTCCTCCCACTTGGCCCTCATACACTCTTCCTAATTTCCTTTGAAGAGAATTCAAGTTATGATCTGAAGAGAAGTCCTTGGCTCTATTTATAGACATCCAAAGTCTCTTCAAGGTCGACACCTTCTACTTGGCTGCATGTCCAGGCGTCCCTTCTTCCCTAAGCCAACGCAGCTCCCTGCCACCTCCAGCTTGAAGTGTTAGCTTCTCCTTCCTCCAGCTCAACCTAACCGGTTTGCAAGCTCCTTGGTGCATCCATCTCCTACTTTGAGTTGTCCTCCTCATGCACAAGACTTCCTTTGCATGAAACTTAATTCATCCAGCTCCTACTAACTCAAGTCTAACCATCTCTTGGTACAGCCATTTGTCCAAGTGAGCTCATCAACCTTGCATAATGCAAGCCTTAGCACCGCTCCATCGTGCAATTCTGGCATCTATCGCTTAGCTCCAACGCCCTATCGTGTAGCTCAATCGTTTAGTAACGATCTCGCTCTCAAAGATCTTGTGTATAGCCTATCATTTAGCTACCACGCCTATCGTTTACCTCCATCATTTAGCACCGATGCCTTATCGTCTAACGCATCCACTCATTGCTGAGCATCATCGCCAACATCTGCGTCTATTGTGTAATGCCCATCGCTTAGTATTCTGCCTATTGTGTAGCATGTTTGCTCATCGTCTAACGCAGCACAGCTATCGTCTAATGCCCATGCCCATCGCGTAGCGCCATTGTGTAATCTATCGCTTAGCGCCCGCACATCATTTAATGCTTAACGCTATCGTCTAGTGCTATCGTCTAGCGCTATCGTCTAGCTTCTACGCATATCGTCTAGCGCTTACACTAATCGTGTAGTGCTTAATGCCTATCATATAGCCCGATCGTCTAGCGTGTCACTTCTTATCGCTTAGTGTCGCGCGCAGTTACATGATCGCCTACTGCATCACTTAGCACCCCTCATTTGCTACACGATCACCTACCTCATCGTGTAGTTTCGCTTATTTGCCACACAATCACTTACCTCATCGTGTAGCGTCGCTTATTTGCTACATGATCTTCTTCTTAGCGCCTTGGGCTCAACATCTCGCTCTTTCTGCTCTCGCTCATGCATACTCAACGCATGAGCAACTCTTGACAACACCTCTTGCCAATGCCTCGACCCATCAAGCGTCCAACCTTACAAATGCATAATTGCCTTTCTACTCATCTTATGTGTTAATGTCTCCTAGCACTCAATGCATGGTTCCTTTTTTACTTTATACTTTGCCAAATTTCACTAGTAAAGGCTTATCTCCAAACTACTTAAGAAAAATCTATTTAACACTTAGAAATTTCCTTCTCTTCAACATAGGATTTAACTTTCACTTAGTTAATTCCCTTAATTACCCGCTTAAGTAGGAAAAATGGAAATTCGGGTTTCACAGAATGCACTAACTCTAGAGGCTCTTTGGCTCGATAACCTTTTCCACTAAACGGTCTTTTAGTCATCTTGCCTTCAAGGCATGACTCGCACACAGGTAAAGAATTTTCCTCTAATCCTATTGAGATTGATGTGCCCTAATCGAAGGTGCCAAAGTTGAGCATTTTCCTAAAGAGAAACCTTAAGTCGTTTATTTTGAGTTATAGCAGCTTTAAACATCTCTATGTTATGAAGGAAATTTGTTGTTAATGGTCTTAGCACATACAAATTGTTTTCTAGTTTTGCTAAACATATCTCAACACCATCTTTCAGAATAAACACTTTATTCCTGAAAAGTTGAGAGTATATTTATATTCAATCAAACATTTTATAGAAATTAAGTTATGCTTCAACTCGAGAACAACATATACATCATGTAAAATGATAAATTTATTTTGTAAAGTCAACTGGAGGCCTCCCACTACCACAGCTAAGATGATGTGCCCGGTGCCTACTCACATCATCATCTCACCAGCCTCAAGCTGCCGCCAAGATTTAATCCCATAAAAAGAAGAACAAACATGATTAG
>NC_052357.1:47152184-47271148 GCF_009727055.1 Benincasa hispida | reverse complement strand
ATCCCATAAAAAGAAGAACAAACATGATTAGTAGCCCCAAAGTCTATAATCCAGGAAAAATCATCATTCTCCACTAAACAAGTTTCCAAAACTAGTAAATCATATTTACCTTGTTTTGTCTTGGCTTTAGCCTTCTTCTTCTCCTTCAACCATCAAGGACAGTTCCGCTTCCAGTGCCCACCTAGTTGCAATGGAAACATTTTCCTTTTTCAATTGATGTTGGTCGCCTACCCCGTTGTGCGGCAAGTTGTGGGATAGCTGGTGCTTTCCCCTTTCCCTTACTACCCTTCTTCTTCTTCCACTTAGTAGTGCTAGAAGTAAAAGGTGCAGACTTAGTTCCTAAAGTCGAACCTCGATGGAACTTCTTAGATGATGAAGCAACATTTGTCTCACCAACCTTCTTCTCCTTACAAAGCAAGGATTGGAATGTTTGTAACTCATTGAGGAGAGTTGTAAGAGTATAATTAACTTTGTTCAACACAGCATTGCGGACAAAGTGAAGGAAGCTTTCTGGCAACGTGTGCGAAATAAAGCTAATATGGCTGCCCTCATCGATGTAGGCCTCATTCATCTTCACCATATTGAAGTGGACCATCATGTTCAAAATATGTTCTCGAACAGATGTACCCTCCTCCATTTTGGAGTTGAAGATGCATTTTAGAGCTTCATGCTTAAGCTGTCCAAATGGTTGTCCGAACATTCCCTGCAGGGACTCCATGATCTCACATGCAGCGACCATATGCTCATGCTTCTTGGCCAAAACGTCATTCAGACTGGCCAAGATATAAGCTCGGGCCTTCTCGTTCGCCCGTGTCCACTTCTCATATGCCTCTCGAACATTTCGAGTGACAGTTTGATTTGGAATAGGAGGACACTCCTCCATAAGGACGAACCTCAGGTCATCGATGATAAGAATGGTATTAATCGTGTTTTTCTAACTAGCGTAGTTTTTGCCAGTCAGTTTGTCGGTACTTAATAGAGCTAACGTGGCGGTTGCCATTTTAAAATTTGTTGAAAAAACCACGAACAAACTTAATAAGTCTATACATTATCACTTTTAACACCAATTTTAGTTTTAGCAAAATAGTTCTAATGTACCCTAAGAGAAATTACATCTATTTTGCAATGATGCCCCAGTGAGGCAGCACAAAAGTCACCGATGGGGTGATCAAGTGCCTCTTCTCTAGGATGAGACATTCTCAACCATTAGACAGAAGCAACTCTTGTAACTGACTCTAACAGTCACCATTTTTTGGTCCAGAACTGTTAAGCTTTAACAATTCTGCGTAAGTATAGCCTCTCATTTAAGGCCCTAGAGTCCTGCCCTAATGTATCCACCGTAGGGAAAAAGCAGATTAGGACAAAAGACTAAAGCAACCTTATCCTATATAGGAGATCAGATAAAGAGTCATGCAAAACTACCATCCTTTAGGGGGACACTCCCAAGGTGCCTCGAGGCGATGCACAAAATGTTATCCAACCTAATGAGAAAGACCGTGGGATATGTTGTCACACATCCTGCTCCTACTTACTATGAACATTCTCTCCATTCAACTTGGTATTGACCTATCCAAACACCATCCTTTAGGGGGACACTCTCATGGTGCCTCGAGGCCGAGGATAGATCTCATGGTGTGAACATTAGGGAGAAACGTGTAAAGATTTAAGTGAATTATCATATACCCTAAGCACCTCCCACTGAATGTTCTACCTAGGGATCATTAACTTAGACAATATGACTACTGATTTTATCTAACCGTGAGTTTAATTTGCTCAATAACAACTCTTTCTTTTGATAATTAAACAAGTTTGAATCAAGTCCCATTAAACATTTTAATGGACTATCATCAAATTTGCCTGTATGCATCAAATCTATCTAATTCATATTTCCAGGTAGGGGTGTTCCGTTTCCTTCAGCTTAAGTACCCCAGCCTAGATAGAACCCGCCTTAGATAAAAGGTACCTTATAGATATATTTGGTACATATTTAATCTTTTATTAGTCAATTTAATCCTACTAAACTGATTAAAAGATTAAATTAGGTTTCTAATCTCATTAAAACCATGATCTTAGGTCTATCTCTATCAAATTTTAAAACTCTTTTAAAACATGATTCAAGCCTAAGTTTGCATGCATGTCTTTCTTATTGATTTTAGTTCTAATTATAACTTTTATAAAAGAAACAACTAAAACCATCTACATTGCTAAGCTAGACTAGGTATTTATAACTCTTATAAATTAACCTATATGTCATGCTTCATGCAATGTCCATTCATTACTATATATAACTCTTATATAAAATGTAATGAACTAAGTATACATGCCTCCATACACCCTTATACTATAACATTTATAATATAAAGATGATGTATGAACATGTTTAATGCATGCATAAATATAACTCTTATATTATGTGATGCATGAGCATGTTCTTATGTAATTTAATCATGCAAGCCACTATATTATAACTCTTATAATACAAAGATGATGTATGAATAAATGCATAACCTATGGTGGGATTTAAAACTATATGACATACTATATGACATATAATTTAAACATACATCTCATGTACATTCACCAAAATAATGGACTGGGATGATTAGCCTCAAAAATCAAAAATAAAAACTATCTATTACATAAACCATTGACTAAACTGGTTCAAACAGGCGAACCGTGTCTTGAACTGCCTGGGTGAAGCCTCGCACCCTGATCATGTAGCTTTTCCTTGTGATCGTCTAGTAAAGTTGGCCAAGTAACCACAATCGTGTAGCAACGATCGAGTACCTTTGACTATGCGATGAAGCATGAAGGCCACTCGATCATGCAATGCACCGATAATAATACCTGCCTAAACGATCGAGTGGACAACAACTATGTGATGAAGCATGATCATCTCAATGATCGAGGAGCAAGCGCCAAGTTCGGCACCTACCATGCAACAAGTATCCCATACTCAACGATCATTTACCCCTATCATTTACACAATCGAGCAGCCAATGCAAACCGATTGAGTAAACACTTACTCGTTCATTTAGCATCAGTCATACGATCGTGTAGTAAATGCTACATGATCGAGTTAGAACTTTTCTACTCGATCGTTTAGCCAAATCTAAATGATCATTTAGCATGGGCTACTGATGCTCGAAATTATGTGGTGGAAATACGGATGATATTCATTGATGGATTGCGTTGTGCACTCAAGTTTCCCCAGCAGAATTCAAGTGTAAATTCCCCTGAGTTTCCTGGTAAGTACAGGGTCGAACACAAGGACTTGTCAAAATAGTTACGTTGGTAATATTTATGAAAACTTTGTGGTAACCAAGTAAATAAATAAGTTTTGGGTGTGTTGTTGCGTTGATGAAAAAGAAGTAAATAGAGGCGGCGGATTTAAGAAAGATAGTTGCGTTGATAGATGCAATGAGTATGCGATGAACAAGTTGAGAAGATCTTTAGCTAGCGTTACTCGGGAATGTGTCAAACTATGCGATCATGCTACAACCATGCACAGCAAGCCATTTCCTAATGTAAATGTGATGCTTCTAAGTCTAGGACGCATGGGTTGAATGCAAAATGTCCATAGAGCTTATCCCTAAGTCTCTACTCTTGTCCTGTGCGTTGATGCAAAATGCATGAAAGCAAGGTGACCGCATACAATCATATCTTATCGCTAAGATGCATGCGATGCGTTGATAACAAATAATGCTCATTCCTAAGCGCCTATCTCCCGTTTATGCGTTCTAATCGAGTTCTTCCAAACCTAGATTCTGACATAACCTTCCCAAGTCTAGATTCTGTCTTTAGACCACCCTCCCGAGTATCTCTAATAGACGAATGAAGCATACATAAACAAGATAATCGCAAAGAATAAAGATTTCCTCGTTATGCTAGCTAAATACTTCTCAACCCATTCAACTAATTTAGCTACTCATGCATAAATTACAGAGAGTGAACAGATATAGATAAAGAAATTCCGTTCTTCTAAACGAGCTGAGTACAAAATGGCACTGGAAAGTAAGGGTAGAGAGCCTGGTAGCAATTCCTTGCTGATCGAGGCTTTTTACACTGAATCTCTATGTTGATCTACAAATGTTCCCGCTTCCACAAGCGTCGGCCCTCTCTCTGTCTTAGAGCTTCCGGCGCTTTCCCAAGCTTACCGGATTAATCTACTGGCACAGCCTTCTTCTTTGCGTCTGCATTAAAATGGAAAAGAAAACTATGGACAGAGACGTGAACTTGTAAAGTGGTGAATTAATCGACTACTTAACCCCTTCTCTGAAGAATGCACTTGGTATTTATAGAGTATCCATGGTGAAAGGCGGCTTCTCTCTCCCGGTTGTACAGATGGGACAGCTTTAATTCCTTATTGATGCGCCAGATAATTGTCACCGATAAAGCTGAATATACTTCGTGACCATTATCGTCTGTCAACTTAATTTGGATCCGACTATCGTCAGCTTTCTGTCTCATCGCTCTTAATTATCCTTTCACCCGAATGCGCCCACCATGTTGCACTGACCAAGTTACAATGATTCTTCTCGGGTGAATGTTTGCGAGCACGATCAATGAAAAGTCTTGTGGTGTTGCGCTCGACCAGTGAATTCCTATGATTGCCATCTTTGCATTGCATTAGCGCATATTCTACACGAAAATATAAAGATCAACCGTTCTCATGCATTGGATGCACGCAAGTGCAATATTATAGAATTTATGCTTAATGGACGCAATTTAACATATTTCATCAACGCAATCCAACATTGTTTAAGATCTTAGTACTATGATAACGTGCATTTCTACCCGTTATCACACCCCCAAATTTAAACAATGCTTGTCCTCAAGCATGAGCTAAAGATTCCTTTAGCAAATCAACTGCAAAGTTCTTTCCCTAGATTTCTCAAGGATACTTCGTTCAAATCCTATATGCTAGAATTTTCTTAAGTCCTATTCAAGTCTCTTCCTAAAATATTTCTAAGACTTAGGGATTGCAAGCTTAGCTTTCAAAAGAACTTTACTAAATTCCGGAACATCGCATGATTTATTTCAAAAAGAAACTTTTTCTACCGGGGTGTCAAATGATTTATCCTTGCACAAAAATATCCTTCATTGTAATTTTTTTTTTCTGACTTGCGCTGATCTGAGTGCCTTGCCTTCGTTTTGGCTTGCCCCCACGTGTGTCATGCGGACATCCAACTACGAGCAATGCACTCTTTCTCAGACTAAACTCATACCGATTTGGCAGTGGAGTTGCGGTCATTGATTTATGCGTTGATCCTGGTGACTTACTTTCGTTTTGGCTTGCCCCCACATGTGTCATGCGGACATCCAACTACAAGTAAGTGCCTTTCACAACATAACTCTTATCAACATAGATTTCCCATTACGTTGATAGTGGAGTTGTTGTTCTAAAAAAAAAATTATAGCAAGGTCGAAAGTAAATACCTCACCCCCAAATTCAAAATGCGGCAATGTCCTCATTGCCAAAAGAAATTAAAATAAGTCATGTAATGGTCATAGAATGCGTTGTAAAGAAAGTTTGAAAGAAAGCTAGCAAACCCCTAACTTCGAGAAATATTTCATGAGGTGACTATCTTAAGATTAAGTTGACTCCGATATATACAAAAGACATAGAAGCATATTTTTCATCATTGAAATCATACTTGGCAAAGAAACAACATGCGGTAAACTACTAAATTTATCCACTTATCAAATGATTGCGGTAAACTACTAAATTTATCCACTTGTCAAATGATTGCGGTAATCAAGGAGGATGTGGTGATAAAACTTTGAAAAGTAAAATGCAATGTGATAGCACAAAATTTGAAATAAAGATAAGGAAGAGTACACCCTCAAATTTTGCGTTGTCGCCCGCATTGTGTATTGATGCATCCATCCTTGCGGCGATCTTTGCTTTTGTGGATTGCGGTGATGGAATGAGATCATTTGCTTCTTCGCAATCCTGTGCCTTAATCTTTGTAAACAGAAAAAAAGAGGGTCAAATGATTTTAAAACAAAACATCAAGTTTTTTTTTTAGAGAAATAAAAAAATAAGTAAAATACAGATAATAGTAAATTGACGAAGAGTTGAATGTTCAAGAGTCAAGTAAAGGATAGTCTGGGTTTTTCAACTTTGCGGAGGCTATTTCTGGCTAGGAATCTCCTCCGCAATATGCCTTTATCCGTTGTCCATTAACTTTAAATGTTCGACTGCCATCCTCGGTGATCAGTTCCACCGCACCATGTGGAAATGACACGTTTTGCCAAATACCAACGCATAAGGGGACATACCTATTAGTGTTTTAAATGCGGTCCGATATGCCCATAACGCATCATCAAGCTTCATCGCCCCATCTTTCCGCGAAGGTTTTACCGCCTTCTCAAGTATCAACTTAATTTCTCGATTGGACACCTCAGCCTGACCATTCGTTTGTGGATGGTATGCAGTGGCCACTTTGTGGAGGATATTGTATTTGCGCAGCAGCTCTTTTATATTGTGGTTGACAAAGTGTGATCCTTCGTCACTTATGATGGCACGGGAGTGCCAAAATGAGTGAAAATATTTTTCTTGAGGAACTAGGAGACTACTGCCGCATCACTTGAGGTGCATGCTATTGTCTCTACCCACTTGAAGACGTAATCGACAGCCAATAAGATATAATGCTTGCCATACGAATGAGGGAATGGTCCCATGAAATCAATCCTCCATACGTCGAATAATTCCAACTCCAAGATAGTGTTCATTGGCATTGCGTTCTTCCATGAAATGTTGCTGGTGCGTTGACACCGATCACATTTCATTGCATAATCAGCAGCATCCTTAAAAATGAAGGCCAAAAGAATCCACTTTGCAAAACTTTAGCTGTAGTGCGTTGCCCTCCAAAGTTCCCTCCATATGGCGAATCGTGGCACAGTGACAATATACATTGTTGAGCAGTATTTGGTACGCATAATCAAATGATTTGGTCTGCACCTCTTTTATACAGATTCGGCTCATCCCTATAATAATATTTGCATTCATGCTTGAGCTTCTTCTATTGATGGTAGATGTACTCTTCAGGAAATTGTTCACAAACCAAATAATTAACGATGTCCGCATACCAGGGCAATTCTTCTATATGGAACGGCTGCTCATCCAGGGACACGACACTCACCTCAGATTCATTGCGGTCAACCTTAGGATTTTCCAATCTGGACAAGTGATCCGCAACTTGATTCTCTGTCCTTTTCCGATCAATTATCTCGATATCAAATTCTTGAAAGAGGAGAACCCATCGGATCAACCTCGACTTTGCGCCTTTTTTGTCATCAAATATTTGATTGTCGAGTGATCAATGTGAATGAGTACCTTTATTCCCAACAGATATGCCTAAATTTCTCCAACGCAAAAATCACAGCCAAAAGTTCTTTTTCAGTGGTGATATAATTTATTTGAGCAGGGTTTAGAAATTTACTTGCATATGCAATGGGGTACGAAATAGTTTTCTTCTTTTGCGCTAATGCGACTCCCATCGCATACCTGCTTGCGTCACACATAATTTCAAACGGCAGTGTCCAATCTGGCACAATCAAAACGGGCGCGGTAATTAGCGCATCTTTTAAAACTCTGAATGTGTTGAGGCAATTTTTGTCAAACTCAAATTTTATGTCTGCCTCTAGCAACACACTCAATGGTCGTGCAATCTTAGAAAAGTTCTTGATAAATCGTCTATAGAATCCAACATGCCCCAAGAAGCTTCACACAGCCTTCACACTAGTTGGAGGTGGAAGTTTTTCAATTGCGTCAATCTTTGCTTTGTCCACCTCCAACCCTCCTGAGAGACTTTGTGTCCCAACACTATACCCTCTTTCACCATGAAGTGACATTTTTCTCAGTTGAGCACCAAGTTCGTCTTTTCACATCTCTTCAGAATTTTCTCCAAATTGGCCAGGCAGACTTCATAAGTGTTCCCATAAATGGAGAAGTCATCCATAAATATTTCCACTAAATCCTCGATAAAGTCTGAAAAGATTGCCAACATACGCCTTTGGAACGTGCTCGGCGCATTGCAGAGGCCAAACGGCATACGGCGAAAAGCGAATGTCCAATATGGGTAGGTGAATGTGATCTTGTCTTAATCTTCAGGGGCTATCATGATTTGATTATACCTGGCATACCCATCCAATAAGCAATAAAAATCATTCCCTGTTAGTCGGTTCAGCATTTGATCAAAGAATGGCAGAGGGAAGTGATCTTTCTTTATGGCTGCATTCAACTTGCGGTAGTCCATGCATATGCGCCATCTAGTGATGGTCCTTTGCGGTATTAATTCATTATTCTCATTTGGGATTACCATCATTCCGCCCTTCTTCGACACACATTGCACGGGGCTGACCCATGTGCTATCAGCTATTGGATAGATAATGCCCACATCCAGCCATTTGATAATCTGCCTTTTTACGACTTCTTTCATCGCAGGGTTAAGTCTGTGTTGATTTTCAATAGTTGCTTTATGGTCGTCCTCAAGACGAATGTGGTGCATGCAGTACGTGAGGCTAATTCCTCTGATGTCAGCGAGCGTCCAGCCAACTTCAAATGTGGTGCATGCAGCACATGTTTCTTGAGAATGCTCATCAACGTATTCTCTTGATCTTCATTGAGCGCGGAGGAAATTATCACTGACAGCTTCTCATTCTGCCCCAGAAATGCATACTTCAAATGTGTTGGTAGGGTCTTTAGTTCAAGTGTTGGTGGTTCCACAAGGGAGGGTTGCGTTGTTTTTCTTTCTTCTTTCGGCTCTTCTTCTTGCGTTGTGATCATTCCTTCTTCTTTGTTTGTTTTTGCTACGATCGCATTGCAGGCAGCTACGGATGCGTTGGTATTCTCTTCTTCACACTCTTCATCATACTTATCTTCTTCAATCAAATTTAGGTCATCATCGAAATCTTGCAGGTCTTCTTCATCCGAAAATTTCATGGCACGAATTATATTAAATTTGAGCTTCTGTTCATTTATGCTCAAAGTGATTTCTCCCTTATGTACATCAATTTAAGCACGACCCGTTGATAGAAAAGGTTGTACCAAAATGATGGGTACATCTTTGTCGGCCTCATAATCTAGGATGATGAAGTCAGCTGACAAAATAAATTTATCAATCGTGATCAGCACATCCTTCACCTTACCTTCTAGATGAACCAGAGATCTGTCAGCCAATTGGAGAGTCACGGAGGTGGGCACATGTTGCCCCACATTTAATTGTCAAAAAATTGACAGCAGCATCAAATTTATGCTGGCCCCCAAGTCACACAAGGCTTGCTCAATATAGAGTCTTCCTATGGAGCAAGGAATAGTGAAGCTCCCAGGATCGCTCATCTTCGGTGGGATTATGGATTTAGAACTTTGCGTTAATGCCACCATGGTAAATTTTCCAGCGCCTCTCTTCTTAGTTACCATGTCCTTCAGAAACTTGGCATAGGCAGGCATTTCCTCAATCACTTCAATGAAAGGAATATTAACATGTAATTGTTTTAACATAGACAGGAAGTGTTAGTACTATACCTCTTCATTTTTCTTCTTCTTTAGTCTCTGTGGGAAGGGTGGTAACTGAACTTTCACGGTTCCCGTTTCATTTTACTTTGAGGTTGACGCAACCTCAGGTTCTACTGCTTCATTTTCTCTTTCTTCTTCTTGCATTACCGCAATCTCAGGCTCAGTCGTGATGGAAGTTGATCTATTCTACTCCTTCTTTTCTTCTTCCACAATCTTTCCACTATGTAATGTCACAACCTGACATTGTTCCTTACCTGATCCCCCTGGGTTGCATGGAAGTTCAGTTGAACTTGGCAACGCCCCTTGTGGTCGACTCTTCAACTCAATCGCAATTTAGCCCATTTGCAATTCAAGGTTGGGGATGGAAGTAGCCTGACTCTGAAGCACTGTTTCATTTTTCTCTATATATTGCTTCAATAGGCTCTCTAGAAAAGAAGATTGTGTCGGTTGTTGTGAGTTACTTGCTTGGTTTCTCTATTGACCGTTGTTACGTTGGAAGAATCCTGGTGGCCCTTCTTTTTGCGCCACAGATTAAAAATTTTGTTGTTGATTCTTCTAGGTAAAATTGGGGTGGTTTCTCCACCCGGGGTTGTAAGTGTTTGAAAAGGGATTATTCTTTACAAAATATACGGACTTTGGATTTTGCGCGCAATCTTCCATNCTTTACAAAATATACGGACTTTGGATTTTGCGCGCAATCTTCCATCGCATGCCCATCACCGCAAGTCGCGCACCTTGCGGTGTTTTGACTTATTGCCCTAATTTGCCCACCTTGTGGTGTTGGGCCACTGTTCGCTATTCCTTGAATCAAATTCATCATTGCAGTCATTTGGTTTTGTAATGAAACAATGGCACCGTTATTTGCATCCGAATCTTTAAGTCTCAATCTCTGGTCACTCTCCCTTCAGTCTTCATGGTTCTTGGAGATGCAATCCAGAATATTCTTCGCCTCATCATAAGTTTTGTCAAGCAAACCACCAGCGGCTACCGCATTGGCAGTCTTGTAACCCATTATGCGACAATCCTGGACCAACCTTTTAAACCTCGCCAAAGCATCACTGAGTGATTCGTCCATATCTTGTTCAAAATTTGTAATAAGTTTCCTTCGTCTTGCATCTCAGTAGGTGGAAAATACTTCTTCATAAACTTCTCCACCACCTACTCCCAAGAAGTGATCTCTCCTGATTCGAGCGAATATTAGGTGGAAAATACTTCTTCATAAACTTCTCCACCACCTACTCCCAAGAAGTGATCTCTCCTAATTCGAGCGAATATGCCTATTTCCTAGCCTGATCACATAGAGAAAATGGGAACAATGTTAGTCGAACTTCTTCAGCAGAGATGTTCGGGAACACAAAAGTATTACAGATTTCAATAAAACTTCGGAGGTGGCATGCAGATCCTCGCCACGTCTTCCTTCGAATTGACCTGCAGCCTGGATCATCTGCAGCATCACCGATTTCATTTCAAATCTACTTCTGTCGAGGGCAGGCCTCATGATTCCCGGAGAGAAATCATAGAGGTTTTGCGATGCATAGTCTCTAATGGGCCTATTTCGATCGTTTACCAACAGAATTGGATTTGCCATGACATTGTTGTTGTTTGGTGCTCCATTTTCAGGCTGCTCTGCCATCTCTTCTTTGTCGGATTGTGGTTACTGTTGGCGGTCTCTTAGTCTCCTTTGAAACGTTCTCTCAATCTTCGGGTCGTAGTTCGCCAGAGATTGAGAGTTCTGCAAAGAAATCACAAAAATTACCGTTAACAACTATTTTACTGAAGTCCCCGGTAATAACACCAAAAACTTAATGCTCGAAATTATGTGGTGGAAATACGGATGATATGCGTTGATGGATTGCGTTGTGCACTCAAGTTTCCCTAGTGGAATTCAAGTGTAAATTCCCCTGAGTCTTCTGGTAAGTTCAGGGTCGAACACAGGGACTTGTGAAAATAGTTACGTTGGTAATATATATGAAAACTTTGTGGTAACCAAGTAAATAAATAAGTTTTGGGTGTATTGTTGCATTGATGAAAAAGAAGTAATAGAGGTGGCGGATTTGAGAAAGATAGTTGCGTTGATAGATGCAATGAGTATGCAATGAACGGGTTGAGAAGATCTTTAGCTAGCGTTACTCAGGAATGTGTCAAACTATGCGATCATGCTACAACCATGCACAACAAGTCATTTCCCAATGTAAATGCGATGCTCCTAAGTCTAGGACGCATGTGTTGAATGCAAAATGTCCATAGAGCTTATCCCTAAGTCTCTATTCTTGTCCTATGCGTTGATGCAAAATGCATGAAAGCAAGGTGACCACATACAATCATATCTTATCACTAAGATGCACGCGATGTGTCGATAACAAATAGTGCTCATTTCTAAGCACCTATCTTCCGTTTATGCGTTCTAATCGGGTTCTTCCAAACCTAGATTCTGACCTTACCTTCGCAAGTCTAGATTCTGTCTTTAGACCACCCTCCCGAGTATCTCTAATAGACGAATGAAGCATACATAAACAAGATAATCGCAAAGAATGAAGAATCCCTCGTTATGCTAGCTAACTACTTCTTAACCCATTCAACTAATTTAGCTACTCATGCATAAATGACAGAGAGTGAACAGATATAGAGAAAGAAATTCCATTCTTATAAACGAGCTGAGTACAAAATGGCACTGGAAAGTAAGGGTAGAGAGTCTGGTAGCAATTCCTTGCTGACCGAGGCTTTTTACACTGAATCTCTATGCTGATCTACAAATGTTCCTGCTTCCGCAAGCATCGGCCCTTTCTCTGTCTTGGAGCTTCCGGCATTTTCCCAAGCTTACCAGAACAATCTACTGGCACAGCCTTCTTCCTCGCGTCCACCTTAAAATGGAAAAGAAAACTATGGACAGAGACGTGAACTTGTAAAGTGGTGAATTAATCGACTGCTTAACCCCTTCTCTGAAGAATGCACTTGGTATTTATAGAGTATCCATGGTGAAAGGCGGCTTCTCTCTCCCGGTTGTACAGATGGGACAGCTTTAATTCCTTATTGATGCGCCAGATAATTGTCACCAATAAGGCTGAATATACTTCGTGACCATTATCGGCTGTCAACTTAATTTGGATCCGACTGTCGTTAGCTTTCTGTCCCATCGCTCTTAATTATCCTTTCACCTGGATGCACCCATCATGTTGTGCTAACCAAGTTATGGTGATTCTTCTTGAGTGAATGTTTGCGAGCACGATCAATGCAAAGTCTTGCGATATTGCGCTCGACCAGTGAATTCCTATGATTGCCATCTTTGCATTGCGTTAGCACATATTCTGCACAAAAATATAAAGATCAACCGTTCTCATGCATTGGACGCATGCAACCACAATATTATAGAATTTATGCTTAATGGACGCAATTTAACATATTTCATCAACACAATCTAACATTGTTTAAGATCTTAGTACTATGATAACGTGCATTTCTCCCGTTATCAGCTACACGATCTGACCAACTCTTAGTCTTCTTCTTATTAGAAGTAAACTACATCTTCATGCCTTGAAGCTTTATCACGAGCGACTCTTACAAACTCAAACTCTTTGAATACAAACTCGATAGCAAGTTAATATGCCCAAAAACACAGGGGCTCTTACAATTAACTTTAAATGTAAAAGAAAGTAATAACCAGAGGCAATCCTCCCAGAAACTCCACTAACTCACATCCACAAATATATCTAACACTTAAATATAATGTAGACATGCTTAAAACCCACCAAGAATGTAAATGCAATTCAATACATCAATGGATTTCGAATATTAGAACAATCTGACACTGATACCAATTGAAGGGTCTCTTATTCAAGAGAACCAGTGAGCGGAAGCAAGATCTTTCCAAGCCCATTGTGAAAGAATAAAACATTTACAAACAAACATCCACATTTATGAATTATAGAGAAAATTACAGCATGCTTTCTTAACTTAAAAACAAAGGGAATTAAGTGACATACCTTTGAAGAACTCTTCTTCACATATTCCCTCAATCTACATTGGTCAGGCCTCCCAGCAAAGTCTAAACGATCACGAACGCAACGAACACCCAGTGTAATCACGAACTGTTTGATCCTTAAACGGCAACCCTCGACACTACCACGCGGTTACCTTTGGTATTCTTGCAGTGAGAATCCAAGAAGTGTGGGCTCGGTGTGAATTTGATAGAGGGAAGAAGGATGAATATGATCGAGTAAGTGGGAGAAATAGAAAGTCTATCAAATAGATGAAAGAAATCTAAATAGAGATCTCCATGAGAAGCGGAAATGGATCGTTCCAAATCCCATTCAGAATGAACACAAAATAATTACAGTCTTAAACGGAAATGAATAGATTATGCATAAACAAAAATTACAGCATGCTACAAGAAGATACAAGGGATAGAGTATGCATACCTTTGAAGAACTCTTCTTCAAATATCCCTCGATCATTCAGCAAATCATTTAGTCAGCACGAACACGAACACAGCGAATGAAACAATCAATAGCACGAACAACTGGATGCACCTCGAACCTAATCGAGTCCAACTCGATCCACGAATGAATTTAAAACATCATCACAATGGTTACCTTGGTATTCTTGGTGTGAGAATCCAGGAGTTGTGGGTTCTGTATGATCTTGGATTGAGAAAAACATGAGGTAGACAATCGAGTAGACGATTGAGTAAGTAGGAGATAAAGACTGTTTTTCGTATAAACGATGTACTCGATCGTTTAGAAGATGAAGCCTATGTATAGAATTTGATACTCGATCATGTATCAACGATCAAATGAGAAACTATCGTATAGTCAACTCTTAGCTCAATCATTTATGTCGTCAACGCTATCGCTTAGTAAAAAAACTTTTTACTTGATAGCCTTTTTCCGTGAGATTTTTCGAATGAAGCATCATTTAATTTTGGAAAACAATTTTCTTTTTTATCTCACGGTTACCATAAAACTTCCAATAACCTCCCATTCAATTCGGTTATTAGAGAAAATGAATTTATCATATAATTAATATATAATAATAAATATGATAACCAACTTATCATATTATATTTATAACCTATAGTTTTAATATTTCATCATATGAAACATATAAACCATAGTTCTTTTTCTATTTTATGGTATTTAATATAAATCATATTCATATTAATTCCTCCAATTAATGTATCTAATACATCGTATCAATTATATCACATATAATTGAATTTCCTCTCATTAATTTGAATACTTCAAACTAACCCAAAATCCGATTCTCAACTTCAACCTATTTAGCTACCAAGGGGACCTTATGGACCTGTAGCTTGAACCTCCAACGGTACGTGAATAACTGACTAAACTCTTTAGTCACAAGCTCCACCATCCGTTAACTGTCGATCACTCCACTAAAGACCAAAAGTTGCACTCTTCACACTACATATATATTTCTATGTCCATATGACCAATCAACAGTACGATGACCCTTCACAAATCGCTCGTAAGTACAGTTGGGCCAATTTACCATTTTGTCCCTGTAGTTACATCTAACTCCTTAAGTACCACTGATTCCTCTAATGAACAATAAGTCATAGTCCTACTATGACTGAGTCCTCTCTTCCAAAGAGAGGGTGTGGCCACTATGTTCAAGACACGGAATCAGCCCTTAAGGGAGCAATTTATCTACTTATCCCTACTTTAAGGAATTAGTGAATTCTGCCTTGAGTAGCCGAGTTCCTAGCTCCTAATCAGACGAATCCCCAAAAAGGTAGGCTTGTTGAGTTGGTAATCTGGCCACTCTCACCCATACTAATCAAAGAACCGCCCTCATGAGCAGGAGTTCCCAAC
The DNA here is from genome assembly GCF_009727055.1 of Benincasa hispida. Taxonomy (NCBI): domain Eukaryota; kingdom Viridiplantae; phylum Streptophyta; class Magnoliopsida; order Cucurbitales; family Cucurbitaceae; genus Benincasa; species Benincasa hispida. The sequence goes on along the minus strand of NC_052357.1, from coordinate 47,255,797 downwards.
TCAATCAGAATTAAGGTCATGTCACCTATGGTCATCTTAGTGAGATGTAAGTCTCAATTATCAACGACGTTATATAAAGAGACTAATCATCTTGTGGTCCAGTCTTATACAAACTCTTTGTATAGGATACCCCCACTCGCATGTCTCCACATGAATGGTCAGGATCAGACCATTTGTAGCACTTTATAACACTTGTACATCTACAAAGTGGGTCGTATCCGTAGTGTCGCCAAGATAAGGTATCTCTCCTTTATCATTATACTACAAACCATTTAGGTTATTACTTAAGGCATGATCCACTTATATGTCGCACATACTTACTTAAGTTACATGAAATAACCACAATCTTAGTTTATTGGATTTGAATAAATGCATATAAAATAACATTTATTTTATTAATAACAATGTATACAAAAAGTTTACAAGCTACGAGACCACTGGGAGAATTAGGACACCAGTCCCAACAATAGAAAAAAGGTACTCGATCGTTTAGTAAACGAGGCAGCCGTGTAGCTAACTTGCTCGTCGTTCACTCTCTCAAAAGGGCTATCGTATAACTCTCTCTTTTCACCCGATTTATTGGTATGCTATAATATGATTATTCAAAAAATGATAACTCTTTTCATTTTATTCTTCAGTTATTAAAACTAAAAATAACCTCCCACTTGCACAATTAATGGAGAAAAGAAAATAATCAACTAACAATGATCTCATAATTGTTTTTATTATAAATAAATATAATAATTAATTTATCATATTATATTTATAACCTATAGTTTTAATATCACATCATATGTAATATTTAAACAATAGTTATTTTCTCCTTTATTTAATATAAATCATATTTATATTAGTTCCTCCAATTAATGTATCTAATACATGAAATCAATTATATCACATATAATTGAACCAATTTAATTATATCATATATAATCAAATTTCCTCTTCTTAATTTGAACACTTCAAACTAACCCAAAAACTGATTCTCAACTTGAATCCATTGAGCTACCAAAGGGACCTTATGGACTTGTAGCTTGAAGCTCTAATGATACATGAATAACTAACTAAACTCTTTAATCACGATATCCACCATCCGTTAACTGCCGGTCACTCCACTAAAGACCGACAACTGCACTCTTCTCACTTTAACTATATTTATATGTCCATTGGATATAACCAATCAACAGAATGATAACCCTTCACAAATTGCTCATTAGTACAGTTGGGCCAATTTACCATCTTACCCCTATAGTTACATTTAACTCCTTATGTACCACTAATTCCTCTAATGAACAATACATCATAGTTCTACTATGAGTGAACACTTCTCGGGCCATGAGAAAGTGTGTGGCGCCATATTGTTCAAGCCCGGAATCAGCCCTTAAGAGAGCAATCTATTTACTTACCCCTGCTTCGAGGAATGAGTGAATTTCGTCTTGTATAGTTGAGTTCTCATCTCCCAAATCAGACGAATTCCCAAAGTGGAAGATTTGAGTCGACAATCTGGCAACTCGCACCTATGCAAATCAAAGCATCACTCTCATAAGCAAGAGTTCCCAACGCACTCATGATTAAGGTCATGTTACCTATGGTCATCCTAGTGAAATGAAAGTCTCTATCATGAACGATGTTATATAACGAGACTGAACATTTCGTGGTCCGGTCTTATACAAACTCCTTTGTATAATATACCCCCGCTCGCATGTCTCTACATGAATGATCAGGATCAGACCATCTGTAGAACTTTACAACACTTGCAACATCTAAAAAGCGGGTCGTATCCGTAGTGTCACCAGGATAAGGTTTCCCTCCTTTATCCATATACTACAGACCATTTAGGTTATCACTTAAGGCATGATCCACTTGTATGTCTCCAATATATGCTTAAGTTATAACGATAGCCAGGGATCTTAGTTTATTGATTTGTAGTTAATGCAACTAAAATATCCCATATTTCATAAACAACAATGAAGAAAATATCTCATATTATTACATCACAAATTTTTGTTCATACACGTGTTTACAAACTACAGGACCCTACGAGATGTAGGGCATTAACCTCAGCAGTAGATAGTTGGGGACATAGGGTGCAAGATGGAATTCACGCCTACCTGATTTAGGGATAGGAGGAAGGTTGTCTCTTAAGTGCTGAATCCAGGTCTTGAACAAGGGGCTCCACCCTCTCATTGGCTCGAGAGGGATCTGGTTTAGTGATTGGATCACAAACCAATTGTTCATTAGAGGATTAGTGGAACTTAATGAGCAAGACGTAATTTCGGGGGTAAACAACATTTGACCCAGCCATTATTATGAACAATCACTGAAGGGTCGACTTACTGATTATGGTTAAATCAAGTGGACACAAATATATATCTATAGTGAGAAGAGTGCAACTATTGAGCTATAGTGGTGTGACTCGATAGTTAACAAATATCGGTCTAAAGAGTTTTAACCAATTAATCCCAAATCATTGAAGCTCATGATCTGTAGGTCCATAAGGTCCCTCTACTAGCTCATAAAACATGAACACCTTGAATTAGTAAATTGAATGAATTTGGAATGATATCAATTTGAAGTGATCAAATTGAATTTCAATTTTCAATGTTCAAATTGAATTTAGAATTTGAATTTGAATAGTTCAAATTCAAATTAGGGTTTGTATAATTATAGTTGAAATAATCGATTAACGTTTAATTTATCGAAATTAAACAAAATTTGTTAGTTTATAATATTTAAATATTGATTTACTTACATGAATATGATTCATGTTTAAAATTAGGTGTGTGATTAATTTAATATTTGATATTAAATTATTATTTAGTTAATTAATTTTGTTTAATTAATTAAAATCAAATTAATTTTCAATTTTAATTCAATTTGAGAAATTGGTTTTTGAAAGTTTGAATTTAAATAATTTTGAATTAATTAAATAATATTTTAGTTAATTTTGAATTAATTAAAATTGGAAATTGAGTTCTTAGTGGAAACATCCAATCTTCTCTAAGCAGGAGGTGTTCTTTCTAATTCACACACCTTACCCACTTCATCTTGTCCATTTGAAGTGCCATCATCAATCTCCATAGTGGCTGCATGAAGAAGAAGGATAAAACTCTTCAATTTTGAGATTGAAAGAGAGGAGAGACTACTGAAAACGATTTTTTGCAGAAACTGTTTTTTCCTCTCTTCAAACCCACATCAAAACCTTCACAAATTCAACTCAATTGTGAGTTCTACCACTCAATTTCAAGGTTGAGAATAGTAGAGAAGATCTCTTGGTGGTCCTCGACTTTAATTGGAGAAGGATGCAGCTCAAATTCGTGTTTAAAAAGGATCTTCAAAGGTATGCGTTGAAACCATCTTAATACCCTATGAATATGCATATTTTGATATCAAAATTAAGGAATTATAATGTTTAATGATCCTGTTTTCTTCTGTTGCTTGTTCCTATATTCCAACAATTGTTTAAAATGTTTTCTCTTTCCAGGTAGCGATCAACGTACCAAAGGCAAGTAAATCTACCAGTCAATCACTATCAGAATTCCCCAGTAACTTGAAGTTTAAGTGGTCCACTTGTCATGTTTTAAACCCTAAATTTGCCTGTTCACGTCTTGGGATTTCTGGGTAGAGTTTTGGAGTCAAAGATTTTACGTGTAAATGTTTCTTACTGGATGACTGTAATATAATGGATGTGAATTTTCTATATGATAGCACCTCTATAGTTAGGTGAAAGATGAGATGATGTATGTAATTACTATAAGATTCTTAATTACTATTAGGTTAACATGTACTAAGGATACAGTAGCATAGGTTGGATAGTAGTTGTCATAAGAGTGTTATGAACTGTTGTCTTCACATTCCTTCTCAAGTTAAGAGGATAACCTAGGAGGGGGTATGACATTTTGTGAGCTACAAATACAAAGAAGTTGGTAAGATTGCTTAGTTGTGTGCAAGCATTCTTAAAGGGTGTTGTATCCTAGGAGTGGAGTGTCGAATTACTTAGTACAAGTGGAGGCACGTCTTCTCCAAGGACAGCACCAAAGCACCTCAACCTAAAAATCACAAGCTTTTCCAAACCCTTAATTTCTGATTGAATATTTTGGTGTTTAATAGTTTGGTTTTAGAATTCCTATCTTTTTTTATTCATGGTTTGATTGTAGAGTTCTCCAACATAGATACTTTTCTATATCAAAATAATATTTGGAAAATGATTTAGGTAGAAGAGCTACTAGCTCTGATACCAATTGTTGGAGTGAAAAACTCAAACAGTGAGTATTTATCCCAACTTATTTATGAAAATATTTTTTATTACAAACAAGAACAAACTTTTGTAGAATCGGTATGGCAACCCTAGAGGACGTGAATAGGATTTATTTCAACTAACGAAAAAACTTTTTCCTAATATGGGCCAATTAAGCAAATCAATAAACTTTTTGCTAATAAGTAATTTAAACAAGAACTTCATGCAAATAAATTCAATCTAAAGTAATTAAGAAATTAATAATAATACTTAAAAGCATCCTATTTGATACCAATAACAATATTGGTAATGGATTGAAAATTTTAAGAATAACCAATAAAAATAAACAAGTAATTAATTTCAAGAATTAACATTACAATTAATTTTATGTAATAAAATATAATAACAAATTAATTGCAAAATTTAAATAGGAAGGGGGTAGATAATCCCTACTCCAGTCTACAAGACTTCTTCTTAGGTATTTGGATAAAACTTTCACCGATTCTTTCCATGAATTAAAGACAATCATTATACCGCTCTTTTTCCGAGTGCAAGAACAAACCTCATCCTTTCCACGGATTAGGATCAAACCATTACAATTACTCTTTTTCGAGATCAAGAGAAGCCCTTACAAAATGTTTAGAAATGAAAAACAATATAAGAAAAATTTCTCTTAAATAGTTGATTTAAAAATTTGAGCGCTCAACAAATTAATCCTCACTATACAATAAATCTCTCTCAAGAATTAGATGAAAAGAAGAAAATTGAAGCTTGAAGAGAGCAACAATGGAGGCTTAATGAAATATGGAGAATTTTAAAAAATATGAAAATTATTTTTAAAATTTGGAGAAAAAGACGAGTTTAAAAAAAGAAAGAAGCAGGTTATAACTGAAGAAACTCTTATTCAAGAGTACCTACGAGCGGAAGCGGATTTTTCCAATTCATTGTGACAGAATTTTCACATATACATTCAAACATACTAATATGCATTCATAATGCTAAATTATTGACATGCTCAAAGGAACAAAAAATAAGAAATCGAGAGATCATACTAATTGAAGACTTATTCTTCACAACAAATCTCGCTTTTGTTGAGACGGTAAGCAATCACTCAGCAAACCCAATCGTCTACCTCGAATAGTCTCCACACGAACAGAAGGAAACGGAGACGACACCACCACTTAGAGCCCTCAATATTTTTGGAGTGAGAATCCAAAGGGTGGGCTTTGTTCGGATTTGGTAGAGGGGATAAGGAAGGGAGATCATATACAACGATCAAGCAAGTGGGAGATAGATTCGTCTATCGTATAGACAAAATGCTTGATCGTTTAGGTGAAGTAAACGATCGTGTACGAAAAGGTAAGCGATCGTCTAAACGATCGGTAGGAAAAACTAAGCGATCGTATATATGATCGTTTAGTAAATATCGGGCACTAAACAATTGCTTAGGAAAAGGTAAACGATCGTTTAGTAACTAGTGCGGGCGGGTGTAATCATTAAGTGATCGCTCAGCACTATCGTATAGGTAAGCGATCGTTCAAGCACTATCGTATAGGCACAGGTTTTGTTAAGCAATAACACTCTTCAACACAATGTCCACGCATACAATGCTTAATACACCGTGAGCTATTTAAGCGTCTCAAAGTGATCTTTTAACTTACTCATCCGTTATGAAAACAGAAGAGACGCCATCCTATTACCCCTTTAACCGTCCAATTAATAGACAATGAATATCATCACATCATATTCATAACCTATGAATTAATATCATATATTAATCATAGTATTTTTTGCTCCACTAGATATAAATCATATTTATATCCAATTTTCTCCAAATTAATGTATCTCATACATAAAGTTAATTATATCATATATAATTAACTAGTTCAATTATATCATATATAATCGAACTCCCTCTTATCAATTTGAACATTTCAAACTAACCCAAAAATTGACTCTCAACTTGTATCCAAGCTACCAAGGGGACCTTATAGACCTATGGCTCGAAGCTCAAATGGTACATGAATAGCTGACTAAACTTTTTAGCCACGATATCCACCATCCATTAACTGTCAGGCATTCCACTAAAGACCGAAAGTTGAACTCTTCTTATTATAGATATATTTCTATGTTCATTGGATATAACCAATCATCAGTACGATGACCCTCCACCGATGCTTGTAAGTACAGCTAGCCAACTTAATATTTTGCCCCTATAGTTACATCTTACTTCTTATGTACCACTGATCCCTCTAATGAACAATACAACATAATCCTACTATGTGTGAACATCTCTCGGGCCATGAGAAGGTGTGTGACGCCATATCGTTCAAGCCCTAGGATCAGCCCCTAAGAGAGCAATCTATCTACTTACCTTTGCTTTGGGGAATGAGTGAACTCCATCTTGTGAAGCTGAGTTCCCAGCTCCCAAATCAAATGAATCTCCAAAGTGGTAGGTTTGAGTTGGTGCTCTGGCCACCGCACCCATGCAAATCAAAGGACCGCTCTCAATGGCAGGAGTTCCCAACTCACTCAGGATTTAGGTCATGTTACCTATGGTCATCCTAGTGAAATGAAGTCTCAGTCATGAACGGAGTTATATGACGAGACGTTAACACTTCGAGGTAAGGTCTTATACAAACTCTTTGTATAGGACGCCCCCGCTTGCATGTCCCCTACACGAATGATCAGGATCGACCATCTGTGATAAGTCACAACATTTGTAACTATTCCACAAAGCAGGCCGCATCCATAATGTTACCAGGATAAGGTTTTCCTCCTATATCCATATACTATAGACCATTTTGGTTGTCACTTAAGACATGATTCACTTGTATATCACTACATACAAGCTTAAATTACATAAAGACAACCAAGGATATTAAGTTTATTGGTTTGTAGTAAAATTAAAAATAAAAAATCTAAATGTGCAAAGTCAAGATGTGAAGTAAATATTATATATATTATACATCACAAACGTTCTTATAAAATTGTTTACAAACTACAGGACACGAGACTTTAAAGCACAAACCCCAACAGTAACATCCCGAGATCTAGGTAAATTTAAATTAATTGATGAAATTATTCGTTTTCTATTAATTCAAAGCCAAAGCTTAGGAAATTAAATAATTTGTTGGGTTTAGTTTTAATTGGATGTTGTTTGGAGAAGATTTATTAAATAGGGTTTAATGGTTTGAGTTTTATTTTGGGAAGAAGGAAATTGGGGGTTGAAATATTTTTTTGTTATACAAAAGAATTAAGGTTTAGGGGTTTGGTTATTTAAAAAGGGACCTCGGAATGCGTGAAGTAAAGAAGAGAAAGGAAATTCTCTTCCCTAACCTTTCCCCTTCGTGAAGCAGACACCCCCAGCCTTTCCTTCTCTCAGCCATGCGAGGGATCAGCCACACGTTCTCTTCTTCAGCCCCAACCGCGAGACTTTACAGCCCCCAATCCACACCGATGCCACTCGTGAAGTCATCCGTGTCAGGGCCACACCAAAGGTGAAGTCACGCTGCATCGCCGGTCGTTCGAGTCGTGTTCCAATCTATGCGGACGTCTCAGCCAAGCCATCTGACCAGGTCCAGTCATCGCGCCACCGGATTTCGGTCACCACCCTCTATTGTCGATTGGGAGCCTTTGTTTCCTCGTCGGCATCGCTCCTCCTCATCTTTGCCAATCATCGGATTCTGGTATTTGGGGTAAGTTTCGGGTTCTTTTGGTAGGCTCATTGTCATTGGTTATTCTTGGGCCAAAGCTAATTTACCCATGGAATTTTGTGGTTGAATTCAAGAACTTGTGGTGGTGAAGGAAGTTTCCAAGCGGAGTGAAGGTTCGTTTTGGGGCAGTTCGGTACCCTTAGGTTAGTGGATGCAATTTCAATGCATTTGTAAGATGGGTAATGCTGCTGTGATTTGTTTCAAACCATTGTTATTGTTGTGTGGCCAGGTTGGACTACTCATTTGAAGTGTTAGGAGTTCTTTCGAGTGTGTGGGTTTTTGTTGCTTTCATGCTTGCATTGAAATTCCTCGTTGTGTCAAACTTAGGTAAGTGATTTATTACCGGTTCGCCCTCATACCCAAGAATGTGTTACTAATGGCTCCTATATTTGTATGAGATATCTTGATACGCCTGTTGATTAGTTGAAAATTTTGGAAGCTTACGCCTGTGTCACATGCTTGGGTAAGTGATTTACTACCAGTTCACCCTCATACCCAAGCATGTGTTACTACTGGCTTCTATGTTTGTATGAGATATCTTGATACGCCTGTTGGTTAGTTGAAAATCTTGGAAGCTTATGCTTGTGTCATGGGATGTTGCTATTATCTGTTCTAGTGGTGTTTGATGGATGGGTAAATTGTGAACCGTTATGTGATCTTAGCATGATTTATGACCTTACTAGTAAGCTCATGTTTGTATGAGATTGCAGTGACTGTTAGCACTTCCATTAGGCTATGCACATCTCATGTTGTGAGTCTTTGAGCCCACACCTTATGCTTACGTACGGTGTTCCTTGGAATCACCACTTATGTTTATGATTGGGCTCTCCGGGGTCACACCTTATGAAAGCGTACTTTCGGGTTCGCCCCTTATGCTTATGCCTATGCCTATGATGTCATAGTGCACTTGTGTCCTAATGGGAAGGCTAACAAAGCATTGAATGGACTTAGTAGTGTGTCGCTTACTGAGTATACTTATATATACTCATCCTTTTCCTTTCATGTTTTTCAGGTAAAGGTAGAGATAGATTGGCGCATGACAAGAGAGATCCGTGACCTGGCCATTTGAACGAGTTTTTGCTTCCGCGCTTAGGTTTCATTTTGCTAGTGTCTGGTATAGGAGCTAGGCGTTTTAAAAACCTATGATTACTCCTTAATTTCATTTATTTATTTATTCAATTGCTATTTATTTTAAAGTTAGGTCAGGGATACCCCGAACAGTAAATCGTTTTGTTTTGTTATTTCTTTCTTTTTCTTTTCGAAGTTCTCTTCCTTATTTCTTGAGCTTTATTTAGCAAAATATTTTTTTTCTTCATCTCTTTTACCTAAATATCGTTTGAGAAATGTATTGCCAAGCATATGCATGTAGAGAGTAGTGTCCTAGAAACATATTAGAAATTAGGGTCGTTACAGTAGGTTATAACCAAATTTCATTTTGGGCCTTTAGAGTGATTCATATTGCATTGGAATCGTTATTCCGATCTCTACACAATTGACACTTCAAAACACTAAAATTTTTAGTGAATAAGAACAGGTTTGTTATCATCAAAACATTATTGTATTAATTAATTAATTAAAATTAATAAATTTGAGATTAAGGATTAAAAAGCTAACAAGATCAACATAGATAATTAAATCCGGGCAAGATCTATTTGTTTTTTCTAAGATGTCTCACATATTTGTTTGTTTTGGCGATTAATGGAATGAGAATGAGAAAAAATACGTACGGGCCTAGTTGAAAGATTTGATTGTAGATGTCAGAATAATGTATGAGGAATTAGACATCAGAATAACGTATGAAAAATTCTTACGCCAAATATATCGAACAAGTGGGATAAATTTTGAAGAGTTTGAGTTAGTTATAACCTCTTATATTTTAGACCAAATGTCTCTGCTTTTTTGTTATTAATTAAAAAAAAAACCTCCATTTTTTTCTTATTTGGTGATGACGTGTCACAAATGGCATTTTTAGTGACCTCCATTCAAACGCAGCAGGTTGTCACAGGTCTTCAATATACCTTCTAAACCCTAACAAAATTAGAAACTTAAAGATTCGACCTTTAGTTAAACCAACAACTAAGGGAATCGTGAAATACCTCTAATATAGCAAGTTGAAATCAAGTGAACCGATGCAATGAAACTTGGAGACGGAGAGAATTTCATAGAATTTCAACAGTTGATGAAGAAGATGTGAAGAAAAATCCAGGAAAAATCAAAGAAGTTTGTTGAAGAAGGAAACGTTTGGGTTTTTGCATCAGGGGTATTTTTGTCTTTTCATAATGATCTAAGATATAAGTTATGACATCTCGCTATAACCTCAGTCACGATCTCGGCCAAGGTTGCCCAAGAAAAACTAGTTCAATGAATTTAATAAAAAGGGTGTTATTCCTGAAAGATTGAAACTTTAGAGGATTTGTCATAAATAACACTCAAATGTTTCTCCCTTTCGCAACTGGCACTAATTTTTTAAACTCACTGAAATAGTTTATCTCGGTCTTTCTCGACCGAGATCAACACCAAAATTTGAATAAAAAATAAAAAAATTTCATCTTATATTTAACTATAAGTTCTTTTGGGCTTCTCGATGAAATTCTTATCTAGATATCCACATAATTTTTTCAAACATCATGCGATCTTTCTAAATCTTATACCAACTCCTACCCTCAAATTTTCTAATCTTACGCCAAATTTATGCTTCCACCAAGTTCCTAATTTATTTACCGATTATCCAAATGATTTACCAATTATCTTTTTAAGTTTTCTCCAAATTTGGCAATCTTTAACCGTGTATTTTTTAAATTTTGAAAAAGATTGCAAATATTTGAAAAAAATTATGTGGATCTTGATCCTCATCCTAGCTGAGATTACACCGAGAAAGCTAAAAATAATCAATAGTTTATATAAGAGATGAAAAGGTTAACTTTTTATATAAATCTTAACCGATAATGTTTAAAATGTATTTGTAATAGATTTAGAAATTAGATTCGAATAGAAACAATGGTTTAAAATGTATTATTCAAATGGATTTACTAATTATCTTTTTATGTAAATTTCAGTGGTCGATTTCAGTAGACAATGATTGAGAAAAGGTATTTTAACGAATTTTCAAAAGAGTGAATTGTTAAAGGTGATTTTTGACAATTTTTCAAACTTTATAGCTTATTTGAAACCTCATAATTTGGAGAAATTTCAATTCGTAATGGATTTCAAATGAATTCCATTGTTTGTGCAAGAAACAAAATGATTTTAAAATTTGAAGGAATTTAAAATCTTGTTTTACTTAAAAAAAAAAATTCGAACTAAAATGATTAGATTTTGGAGGGTTTCATAGGATTTGAAAATAAATTACTTAATTAAACATCATAGTTAAAAGCCTATATTATAAAATCCATGACTTTCTTTTTCTGTTACCATCTAAACACAAAATTTTCGAATTTCAAATCACAGTATTTAAAATCATTTAGGTCTCATTTGGTAACCATTTGGTTTTAGTTTTTTTGTTTTTGAAATTTAAGTCTATATCATCTACATTTCTTACAATCATTTGCATATTTCTTAAGTACGATGGTAATTCTTAGCTAAATTCAAAAAACTAAGACAACTTTTTTAAATTTTTTTTTTTTTAGTTCTCAAAATTTAGCTTGATTTTTTAAACTATTTGTAAAAAGTAGATAACAAAAAAAGAAATTTGTGGATAAAAATATTGTTCATAGGTTTAATTTTAAAAACTTGAATCTAGAGGGTTTGGAAGTTAATTCTGAAAATTTTCCTTCATTGGGCCCAGGACCAAAGGTAAAAAATTAATAATAATAATAATAAATAAATAAAATCTCATTTCGTTCTTTATGATTAGACCTAGCGACACTTTAATGGCGATTTGCACAGAGAAATTTGTACAGATGACCCAAAAATTGGGCCCAAAATGTCAAATGACCCTTTTTTAAAAAATAATGTCAATTGACCCTCTACTGACATTATCGCCATACCAAATTACTTAATTTGCCCTTACTTCATCTTCTTACCTTTTTACTGAGAAAACCCACCAAAAATAAACTTTTCTTCATTCAAATTTTCCAAGGCTAACGACTTCGTATCGCTCATAAACGGAAAAAAAAAAAAAAAAAAACTATTTCCGGCTTGCAAACGATTCTACTTCCGGCTTGTAGTCGAATCTTATCGATAAATCTTTCTTTCAATATAGTTTTTTTTGTTTGTTTTTTTGGCTTTGGATGTGTTCTGTGGTTGAAGATGAGTAGAAAGAGTTTGTGAGCGAGATAAGTGAAAGTGAAATCGGTAGAGCGACGCCGGAGAGAGCGACATTGGAGAGATAAGTGAACCTATGGTTTTTTTGTTTGTTTTTCTAGTTTTCGATTGGTTGAAGATGAGTAAAAAGAGAGAATGTGAGGGAGATAAGGGAGAGCAACACCGGAGAAAGCGACACTAGCAAGAGCGATTCCAGCGAGAGCCATTCTAGCGAAAGCGATGCCAGCGAGAGCAAACCTAGCGAGATTTAAACAGAATGTTGTTTTATATATTTTTTTTTTCCTGAAGGAGTTTACTGATTGAATTTTTTAATAAATGCAGGAGTGATTTAAGATGGCTACACATTTCAGAATAGCCGAAGCTGACTAATTTCCTAGTCAAGTAATCAGCTTGGCCCACATTGCCAATGCAAACAAGATTGTCAAAGAGAAGCTCATGCCAACGCAGTTGGCCATGTTTAAGAGAATAGTTTTTGGGCAATCTGTTGACATTGATATGGTATTCAACAACCCAATTATCCATCACATGTTGCTCAGAGAAGTGAAGAGGACAAAATCAGACTCAATGACATTCTCTGTCTGTGGGAAGGTTGTCACCTTTTCGAAGGATGACTTTTTGGTGATGACTGGTTTGTGGCAATCCCTATCATGAGTTGATCGGAACCAGCAGTCCTCATATGAACTTGCCATCCAGTATTTAGGTAATCGAGTGACGGAGGACACTTTACACCTCCGTGAACTTGAAGAAACATACAAGGACTTAGAATATGAAAACGATGATGATGCTGTGAAGATCAGCCTAGTTTACTATATTGAGGTCACAATGATGGGGAAAAACAAGCAGAAAAATGCAGTCGACCTCCAAAGTTTCAAGAACATTCAAAGCTTGGAGTACTACAATAGTCTTGATTGGGGTACCATTATTTGGGAGAGGACATTGGATGCCCTAAAGACTGTCTTGAATGATAAGAGCAGTCTATACAAGACGAGGGTCAAATCAAATAAAAAACTACATTGTGAAGTACTCCTTACATGGATTTCCACAAGCGTTCCAGGTAAATTTGATTAATATAATAATCGTGTTGTTTGATCTAACATTACTATTGTTCTTAATATATTTTAAATTTTATTTAGGTATGGACGTATGAGATCCTAGCTTCATCGATAGCTGGGAACATTATAGAGCGAAGGAGCAAGGTGGTTTTGCCCCACATATTACGATGGTAGTCCCGAGAGTGAAAGTGACGATGATGACCATCATGAAGATGCTAATGATGAGGTTATCAGGGTGGAGGAAGTGGATGATCCTGAGCATTCTGAGCACGAGGATGCTGAATATGAAAGGGTGGAAGGAGGGACATACACATGTAGTAATGATAGTTCGATGATATGATGGGGGACGTACGCGAGGAGGACGAGTTGAACCAAGTTGATGTCTTTCATGCGAACTTCGGTACAGAGCGTCCTATAGATGAAGAGTGTCCTGAGTGTGTTGCCCGCCGTAGAGAGAGAGCCAATGCAGACGAGTCTACTTATTCGTACCTGCAGTCCATTGACAGCGCACTATGGAAGTTGGATGGTCGTATATCGAGTTTAGTAGTTGTGTCTTCAGTATGGAGGAAAACATGACTGACATGAAAGGGAATTTTTCGGCCATCCTTTCATTATTGCAGTCTATGCATAAGGTTTACATCCTTTTATTTCTTTATGTGTTTAGCTTTTACGTGTTCGTGAACTCGCCATTTTACTTTACTAATTGAAGGGTTCCACGGTGAATAAGGAGACAACCAGGTCACCATCCCATCTCAGGAGCCCAATACGACTGCGACTGCCTCTGACACTCCCATCCCCATCCCCCCTCTACAGCCCGATACCACCCTTTCACCTACTTCCAACCCCCCTATACAGCTCAATACCACCATTACCACGACATCACCGATTAATGTCAAACCTATACAGGCCGACGTCCCACAATAGAGCCCGACATGTCTGCCTTACCCACCATGCCATATACAGAGGCTGACATGTCTGGCATCCCAAAGGCAGACACTTCTGGGATTGTTACAACCACAGAAAGAGTTCTACTGGTGAGTAATTTATTGATCAGTAATCTTTGTTTATATTTTTATATTTCCTGATGAGTAACGTTTTGTTATCTGTTTATTTAGGATTCTCAAAGAATTAGTCAGAAGAGAAAACCAGTTGATAAATATACACCCCCAGCCCAAGTAAAAAATAAAAGTGTGGCTAAACATCCTCTCCCAGGTATAGCTACGTCAACATCCAGATCGATCGTCACATATAACGTAGCACATGACATTCCACGCAATATCATGACAGAAATGATGGGTTGGATCTCGGACGACAATACAAACAACAAGGTTCAAGAGAACTCCTTCAAACCACTCGACAAGCAATTCTTTAAGGAATTGATTACCCCGAATTCGTTGGTCGAGTGCGATGTAAGTGTCCTAGTCTTTACGTCTTTACATGTTGGCTATCGTGTATTTTTACTGACATATTATTTTTTCGTGCAAACCATAAACACTTTATTTTATTTTATGAATGATAAATTTTATACCCGGCCCGACATGTGCATGCATAAGTTCACCATCTTGCCAATTGGTGTAACGGTAAATTTTGATATTTCGTTTCTTAACTTCTTATTTTGTTAAGTTTCCTAGTCTTTACTTCTTTACTTAACTTCTCATTTTATTTGACAGAGTCACCTCAATGATCGTGGCAGGGTATTTAAACGAATAAAGAATAAGTCACTTCTGGAGGCTGCCCTAGCTTGGGAAAATGAAGACACGTATAAGGACTACGTCACTGGTAAATTCGATGTCAAATGGGCAGATGTGGATTTCGTTTACACGGCGATGAATATCAGTGACCACTGGATGGTTCTTGCCATGGACATTAACAGAGGCTACATATTCGTGTTCGATTCACTTCCGTCATACACACCAATGACAAAGCTGGTGAATTGGCTAGAGCCATTAACGGTCACAGTACCATCCCTACTTCACTAGTGTGACGTCGATCGATCGAAGTCGGACCTATCCACAGCCCGTTGGAAAATCTCGCGACCTAAGAACGTCGACATACAACATGGGTCGTTTGATTGTGGCATCTTCGCAATAAAACTTCTGGAACACCTGGTGACTAGTGTTGATCCATCCGTAATCACTCAGGAGAAAATGAGTGAATATAGGATGCAATTAGTGTGTCAGCTATGAGCAAACACTCCATATTTTTTATATGTATAGAACATTGTATTTTTTATTCTTTGTAAAAACATTCATTTATTGTTTATGTATGTAAAAACATTCATTTATTTTTTATGTATGTAAAAACATTCATTTATTTTTTATGTATGTAAAAATATTCATTTATTTTTTATGTATGTAAAAACATTCATTTATTTTTTATGTATATAAAAACATTCATTGTATAATTGAACATATATTTTTTATGAAAGTTCAAAGTTCAGTATCAGAATTTTATCAGAACATGCATTTTTTATGTATAATGGAGCTACTGCTCTTTTCATTGTATAATTGAATTGAACATCTATTTTTTATGTGAGTTCAAATCTCAAAGTTCAACATCATAATTTTATCAGAACATGCATAATTGAGCTTAGAACATTATATGGTTCAAGGTTCAAAGTTCAAAGATTGAGAGAGCGAGATGTTGAGAAAGAGCGAGATTGTGAGAAATAGTGAGATTGTAAGAGAGAGCGAGATGTTTAGAGGGAGCGAGATTGTGAGAGAGAGCAAGATTGAGAGAGAGTGGGATTGTAAGAGAGAGCGAGATTGTCAGAGAGAGCGAGATTTTCAGAGAGAACGAGATTGAGTGAGTATTTGTTATCCATTTTGTTACAGGTATGAGGATTGAGAGAGTATGAAGTCATTGTTTTTTGTTACACGTATGAAGATTGAGATAGTATTTGTTATCCATTTTGTTTCAAGTATGAAGATTGAGAGAGTATGAAGTCATTGTTTTTTGTTACACGTATGAAGATTGAGAGAGTATTTGTTATCCACTTTTGTTACAAGTATGAAGATTGATAGTGTATGAAGTTATTGTTTTTTGTTTTCAGTATGAATATTGAGAGAGTATGAAGTTATCCATTTTTGTTACAAGTATGAAGACTAAAAGAGTATGACGATGGAGAGAGTATGAATATTGCTATTATATACTCCAGCTTGTTATTGTTTTTTGTTTACAAGATGAAAATATGAAGTTGTTATTGTTTTTTGTTTACAAGATGAAAATATGAAGTATGAAGGTTACAAGTACGAAGTATAAAAAAAAATGAAGTATGTTACAAGTATGTTACAAGTATGAAGTATGTTACAAGTATGAAAAAGTATGAAGTATGTTACAAATATGAAGTATGAAGTGTTACAAGTATGACGTATGAAAAAATGCTCAATGGTATTTATAACTAAACTGGATGAGGGGTGTTTATGTCTCAGTCTCTGGCATTTTCGGTACGTCGCACGGTTGTAAGCGGTTCAGTACAATTTTGGCGATTATGTCCATAATTCCCACACCGACCATACTTCATTTGTCTGTGAAATTCTCCTCTGGATGGTATTCTTCTCACTCTCCATCGCCCAGCTTGTGGCACAAACTTTGGAGGAAGGATAATCTTTTCTATGTATCCAGAAGGTCTTTTCCATTCAGATATATGGCCAAGTGGATTTATAGGCTCCGCATACGCAGTCATTAGAGAGTCCACTGTATAAAATCGACTGCAAAGACCGTTGATGGGTATATTTCTTTCCTTGGCAGCAACAATTGCATGGGAACACGGGATTCCAAGTGAGTCGAATTCCTTACACATGCATTCCTTCGTGTGAAGATTGACAATATTGTCCAATCGATTATCTCGCACGTGTACCTGATAACAATCAATAGGCTCCACCTGATATCGTCTGCCCTTATCAGTTTCACTTGTCAATCGGGTTTCACAATAGTCAGAGTGCAATGTCGTTTGAGATGCCCAGTAATTCCTCCATTCGTAGAACCACGATTGGAGCATTCCTCTAACATGTTCAATCAAGTATACTATGGGCATCAGTCGATACTCTTTAGTTAAGGAATTGAAACACTTTGCACTGTTGGATGTCATGTTATCATATCTTTGTTCTATTTGGTAAACCCGTGCCCACCTTTGAAGACCGATGTCTTTTAAATATTTCGTGACAGCACCGTCTCTAAAACTGCAGAGTTCGTCCCATTTTGTCTGGAACTCTCTCATGCAAAATGCCCTTGCTACATCTCTAAATATCCCAACAACTATGATATCCTTAAAGTTTGTAACCAGATTCTGTTTTATATGCCATGTGTACAATTCATAAAATGCTGTGGGAAAAAATGCACGAATAACATTGCCGATAGATACCATCCGATCAGACACAAACACCAGATTATCGGATTCTCCGATACTGCATTTCAAGTTTGACATAAACCATTTCCATGATCGATCGGTTTCATTGTCCACTATTGCATATGCTAATGGGTATAACTGATTGTTCCCGTCCATAGAAACCGCAACCAACATTGAATGCCGTTGTATTTTCCTTTCAAGTGCAACCCATCAACAATAATACAAGGCCGACAGCTTGCAAACCTCTATACAAGGCCCTAATGCCATAAACATATACTTGAAATGCACCTCATCTTCAAGTTCGATCTCAAAGACTGTACCTAGATTCCTATTTTTAGCGCTTCTCCATAGGCATGTAGTATAGAGTATGAGTATTGGAGTACCTCTAGTGAGATCATACGCAAGCTTCCCTTGCACGCCACGCTTTATCATAACTTATGTTCACGTCAATAATCTCTCCTCATATCCTCAACAATATGACAAGGTTTATCAACACGTCCTATGCCGTGAACTTATCTTTGATGAGTTGACCAATAACCGTACAGTTGCCTTTGTTATGGTCATGATTCAAAATTCCTATGGAACATGTGTGCGAACTGCAATACTTTGTGATTCTTGAATATATCAGACTCTTCCATTTTTGACTGCACGAAGGCTCCACTTTAATGTCTCCCCAATGTATTTGACAGTGAACAGAGATTTGGTTGATTTCCTTACCTTAAATTCAAAATTTTTTGTTGATGGATAGAATAAACAATCTCATTTTCAATTCCTTTTTGCGTTAAAAATAGTTGACCAACTTCAACGTCCTCTGTCCCAGATGAAATGGTGCCAGGCATAATCAACTCTATCCTATGACTTGAAGACATAAATGGTAGAATCACTGAAAGCTGCTATAGAACGACACACATCTCCATGATCACGATCCATTTCATTCAGTCCTGGTTGGTTGGTCATTACATCCAATCCACAGAAGGACCACAATCCATATAATCGAATGTTGATGGTACAATGTTGGTAGACAGTGGAATATCAGTGTTGGTAGACAATGGAATATCATCCTCTTCCCGACGAAACTGATATGATTCCTCGTATTATCTGTCCACAGCCGTATCATCATGACTCACATCTCTAAACCCCATTCCAACCCTTTCGTCCTGTTTAGACTTCAACGTTACAGCTATCTGAAGTCTACTAACCTCTTCTCGCAAAAGAAAGAAGTCAAGATCATCATCATCCATTATGCATTGTGAAGGGGATTCAAATTCAAGATTATATTTAACTTTCAGGATAAGATCAAACTCTGAAGAACTGATTTTTGTAACCCTGTAAATGCGAGATTTAAGTTCTTCATAATTCACTGTAGGGGGTACAACGATTCCTTTCAATTGTCCCCCAATATACGAACTTTCATTCTCATCCCAAGCACCTCCAAATCGAATAAATAGACACTTTCCTGTCATCCTACAAAGCAAGAGAACATTTTTCATTAAGCTGTACAAGCAATTGAAGTGTACTCACGATCTCTCTTAAAATCTCGCTCTCTCTCTTACTCTTCTTCTTTCTTACTCTCGCCTAATACAAAATTTCGTAATGCTACCCTTCCAGAAATAACACATAAAAAATAATTAAACGAACTCAAAATAATGTTTCACCTTTCTGGAAAAGTTGTTCTGTTCCTTTCTGAGAAAGCCTCGTCTTGGAAATCTCCGTTCGAAAAATCTCCATTCAACAAAACACTGTCGAAAACCAGAGAAGTAATCACCTTTGAAATGGAGTTTAGAGTTTAAAGAAATCACCATTGTATTGTGTTTAGATATTATTGATTTGAGGTTTCCGTCGTGACATTTTGTCAAATCAACAGTACATGACGAGCAATCACATCAACCAGGGAATTTCAAGCGAGAGCAAGAGTGAGAGCCAGAGCGTGTAATCAGAAAATAGCGAGATTTACCTCGTGAGGCCGGTGTAAGGGCAAATTAAGTAATTTGGTATGGCGATGATATCAGTAGAGGATCAATTGATATTATTTTTTAAAAAATGATCATTTGACATTTTGGATCCAATTTTTGGATCATTCGTACAAAATTTTCATTTGCACATCGTGAAGACGGAGGGCCAAAAACGCTATGAGAAGTGAAGAGCAAACTGTTCTGGTCATCAACAACTCATGAAGATGACGATTCTTAAGGGTTAGGGTTTCTGCAACTCCGAGAATTCCAATATTTTATTCAATTTCTTCTTCCCGTTCGCCAATGGCGAACCTCAAAGCAATCTCAGATGCTTTGGAACTTGCAGATTCCAAGAAACAGAACTTGAAGAAGGCATTCGACGACCTTAAAGGCCACTCCCACCTCCTCTCTTCCTTCTCTCTCTCCTGGTCCGACCTCGAATCCCACTTCACTTCAATCCAGAACTCTCTCACTAAGAGATTCCACGCGCTCGAGTCTCTGGAGTCCACGGTGGTTCAAAATCAACCCGAGCAGAAGGAGCCGTGTTCTTCATTGGGCCCGAAAGCGGAGAATCGGAAGGAACAGGATGGAGTTGCCGATTCTGTGTCGCCTCGGCCCGATTTGAAGCGTCTGTGTGAGAGCATGGACGGTAAGGGGCTGAGTAAATTTGTTAGTAATTTGCCGAAAGATCGTGAACCGGTCAGGAATGAGCTTCCGGCTGCACTTAAGTGCGCGCCGGACCAAGAAGCTCTGGTTCTTGATGCAATGAACGGATTCTTCAATGCCAACTCTAATTCGAAGCAAAATAACTTGAAATTATCCAATGTGAGGAGAGGCTGTATACTACTGTTGGAGACTCTGATGGATAATTGTCCAAATGTAAGCAACCATGTAACGGAAAGGGCGAAGAAATTGGCATTGGAATGGAAACAAAGCCTTAGCAAAGATGGGAAAGATCCATTGGATGCATTAGGGTTTTTGCATTTGGTTGCAGCTTATAAATTGACATCAGAATTCAACGTGGATGAGCTTGTTGATTACTTCACTATCATTGCTCGGTATCGGCAAGCTACCAAGTTGTGCAAAGTCGTTGGCTTGGGTGATAAAGTAGCTGGTAGGTACATTTTTCTTGAACATTGTTTTATTTTGAGAAGCATAGACATTGGGTATCTTATTTTATCATTCCCTTAATGAGAATTCATGTGTGGTTTATTTTTGAAAAATATCATTCTAATGCAGAAGAACTTCAGGGCAACATTGAATAGAAAAAATACAAATTTTGAAGTTAGTTTATCCCAAGTCTTAACATAGTTTAGAGATCCATAATCAGTCCTTGCGCATATAAGTTTTGGCCGTTGTTAAATCCTTATGTAGGCTGAACAAGAAGTTCAAAAACCAAAATTTGGTGGTCGAACTCATAGTTTCAAAGATATTAGGATCTTATGATTATTTCTTTGGATTACTAATGCGAAGTAAGATTATTGTGCAAGTGTTAAAGGTTTAACATGGAGTATTGGTGACCAACATGATTTTCATTAAGATTATATGTTGATCACAACACTCATGAAGTTTTAAGCATGTGCTTGCAAATTCCATGTGAAGGTAAATATGGGACAACTAGGATATGAGAAGTAGAGGGGTTTCTCAGTATTTATATATTTGTAAGCTTGCCTATACCTGAGTCATTGACATTCTTTGAAGTAGTGTATTTTAGTGTAATATAATGGTTTGCACTTGTACCATACTGAAATTGCCATATTCTTTGTGCTGTTTTCACAGATCTTGTTCAGAAACTGCTAGACAAGGGAAAGCAACTTTTAGCTGTCAAATTTATCTTCGAGTTTGAGTTGACTGAAAAATTTCCTCCTGTTCCCGTCTTAAAAGATTATGTGAAGGAGTCCAAGAAGGTGGCCAAAACAGTTTGCAAGGAAGGAAAAAATTCTCTCAGGGCACTGGTATTTACATCCAATCCAACCTTATTTTACTTCATTTGCTTTCAGATTTTAGAGAAAATAATTGTTTCATTACTTCAATTACTGTAAATATTCTTGAGCAGAATGAGGCTACTGCCAAAGAAGTGGGTGCATTAAAATCTGTGATCAGATTAATTGAAGAATACAAGCTTGATTCTGATTATCCGCGAGTGAACCTGGAAAAGCGAATTGAGCAGCTGGAGAAACAACAGGCCAACAGGAAGCGCCCTGCAGGAGCTTCTCCTGTTATGGCCAAACAAAAACAGCCACAACAACCTCAACAAGCGAAACAAAGGTTTAAGAAACAGAAATTGCAGGTGAAGAAACAGATGCCACGGCAGGTTCCAATTAATCGCCCACGCATGGCTGCTCCAGTTGGCTCTGCTGCAGTTCCAAATCTCGTTGGTGTTGGGAATCCAACTTATCCCCCATACCTGCCTTCTGCAGGTTTGGTAGCTGATCTTGCTGCTCCTTATCAACAACAATCTCTTCTGCAGCCAGCAGGTTTGTTACCAAATTATCCTGTTTCATATGCACAATCTCATCTACAGCCAGCAGGTTTGTTGCCCGAACAACACCCTGCTCCTTTTGAGAGCTCATCAGCTATGGCCTATGGTATGGCAGTGGCAGGCTCCACTCCAGCTGTTGCCTCTTATCATGGCTCATCAGCTGAGTATTATGGTTTGGCAGGAGGCCCCATGGGTTTTCCTGGAAATGCAACCACTGCTAATTCACACACATATCCATCAGAGCCATATGCACCACCTGTGTATGGTGTGGGTGTGCCACCCCTTTTCCATCCATCTTACTATCCCCAGTAGTTTTTAAATTGCCTATGATAGAATACTTTTTGGATCAGCTGGTAGCTATGGGATATAACATGAACATGGCAGCCATCTTCCTATCTCTTGTCGTAGTATCCATGAATTTGGTTTGTGTTTCTTGTAGTACAGTTGGGAAATTAACTTTTTCTGACTTGGCACAGAGTGCCACTACCGTTAGAAGGCAAATTTGCTCTTCTTGGCATGGTTTCTGTAGGACTTGAAATGATCCCTTGATCTTTTGTATAGTCTGGTTCTTTCGTTTTCAAACTGTCATTTTTCTTTTGGAAATTTACATTAGGAAAAGTGTGTTTGGAAAGGAGGTGCTTTCCAATATAATTTTGGCTTGAAAAGTACTTCAATTATAGACACTTTAACCAAAAAGTGGTCTATGAAAAATTACTTTTTTTGTTTGGTTCTAAACTTCTAGTTCTAGACCTATTTATCTTTTAAGAAAACATCCTTTAAGAATCACTTAGGTCAAAAACACTCTGAAAGTGCTGTTTTTAGAAGCATATATACACATACTTATACATATATACATGTATGTATATATTTTAAAGTTGTATAGCTTAATTCCAAATAATTTTGAGTTAGAAATGCTTTTGGTTATGCCAAGAAAAAACTTAAGAAAAGTACTTCCAAACGTTGCTAAGAATTCTGGGTTGAACATGACCCATGTTATTCTCATAAAGGGAAGGAAAAGAGAAAATAATGCAGTTTATTTATCAACCGAAATATTGTTCTCACTGTTATTATTTTGAGTGGAAAATGCATTCTCCATTAGTAAAGAAGATACCCCAATCAGAGTACGAGTCAATGTATGAGCTTAATTTGATCAGAACTTTTTTTTTTTCACTCTTAAAATATGCATCTCTGTCTCATTTGGATTAATTGTTTTGTCATGATTTTTGCATATAAGGGCTTACCGAAGGGTTTGGGGGGAAGGGGGATTTTATTTTGTACTAAAAGCAGGGTATGTGTTTTTTTTTTAGTTCAATCGGGACAAACCATCCATCTTTGAGATGGTAATTGGTGCATTTATTTATTGGACTGTGCTCGGATTAGCAATAGGGTATGTATTTCCAATCTTGTATATTTGTATAAAACAGGTTATGATGCTCAAAATAGAATGATTCAATACCTTTGATACTTGTAAATGTCATTACTTTGTACAAATTGGTAAGCAATTATGTTTTTTCTTTGATTCTCTTTGGTGATTGCTAATTAACTCACCCCATCCTAGAGACATTATCACTGATATTTGCCCTGGGTTATACGATTATGGTCCTAGCAATTCCTTTCATGTTTGGCAATCAGTTCAACTTCAACAATTCAACTAGGTTTTCTTTTTTCTTTGTTATATTTACATTCCAAAAAAAAAAAGAAAAAAAAGGAGATTTGTGAATGGAATTTATTTAGGCTTTGTTTGGTAATCATTTCATTTTTTATTTTTAGTTTTTGAAAATTCAGTTTATTTTCTT
The DNA here is from genome assembly GCF_009727055.1 of Benincasa hispida. Lineage (NCBI taxonomy): Eukaryota > Viridiplantae > Streptophyta > Magnoliopsida > Cucurbitales > Cucurbitaceae > Benincasa > Benincasa hispida. The sequence goes on along the minus strand of NC_052357.1, from coordinate 47,231,951 downwards.
TCCATTTCTTATCATGATTTGCATTTTTTTTTATTAAATATAATAGTTGAATTCTTAGTCATATTCCAAAACAAAAATAAGTTTTTTAAAGCTTTTTTTCTTTTCAAAATGTGGTTAAGTTTCTTAAACCATTGGTAAGAAGTGGATAAAAAAAGAAGAAATTTGGAGATGAAAGTAGTGTCGGTAGGCTTAATTTTTAAAATAAATTGTTTATCAGATGGGATCTTAAATGTTTTTTTTTTTTTTTAATTTGTGAGTTTAGCCACATTGACTATTTTCATGGGACAACTATTTTAACCTTATTAGATTTTAGTTACTAAAGAAATTTGTAAGATTTTAAATTCTCCATATAGGTGCCCATTATAGCCTGAATTACTGTTGGTTTATTTATTTATTAATTAATTACATATATTAAGACTCGGATGCAATAGCTAAGATGTGGGCAAATTTAAGGCATAATGCTATTTTTCTTTTGTTTGTTTAGAGCTTTTGATTTTGCAAGGGAAAAGGAAAGTTAAGATGCTATTTTTTTTTATCTACATTTTTCAAATGTTTAATTTTAGTCTTTGTTATTGTCAATAAATCTTAAATTTAACCACAAACTATTACTTTTTTTTATCCAAAACATTTTATTATCTATTTTTTTATCCAAAACATTTTATTATCTATTTTTTTATCCAAAATATTTTATTATCTATCATTTTTACAATACATTATAGAAATATATTTCCATATTGTATTTTATTGCAAGAAAATTATTATTATTATTTTAATTCATTTTGATTAAAAGAATATTGAGAGACTATATTTAAGATGTCTTGAAGTAAAAGGAGATTAAAATAAAAATAAAATAAAATAAAAAATCTATGAAGATTAAAATGATATTTTACCTTTCGAGATTTTATTTTTATATTAATCTTAATTTTGAACCACGCAACCCGCAGGTGTCGTTTTCAATAATTTCGTACACCAACTCCAAATCCTTTCAGAAAGCCGTTTTTATCTTGCCACGTCGTCCTTTTTCAGTTTCGTTTCGCGCCAACCGCGTTTTTTCCCAAAAGGACACGTCACCCTTCAAACGTCGTCGTTCTCCACACATTATTCATTCCAAAAAACGAAAATTCCTAAATATCAGGAAACCGAGAGATTCTCTGTCTCTCTGTTTAGGGTTTTTCGGTATATTCTCTCTCTCTCTTATCCATTTCTGTAGCTTCAAAAATGGTTTCTCTCTCCCTCTTCTCTTTCTCTCCCACAGCTCACTCTGATTTTCCCTCTTCTTCCGATTTGTATTTATCTACCCAATTCCGGCTCAGTTCTTCGACCTCAGCCTGTAATTTTCATGGAGTCGGGATTGGTAGTCGGAATAGGAGGAGAAATGTGCGTCGGTTTGTGGTCCGGTCGACCCACTCCAATGCCAGGATTCTCAAGCCCAAACGGAAGTCGAGGTTTGGTCAGACTTTGTCGCCTTTTGATAGCGATGAAGATGGGGAGGATGTGGATGAGTTTAGCAGTGATGGGGATGATGATGATGCTTGGTTGGATAATGTGAGTTCTCATTTCCGGTTTTTGTGGTTTTCTTTATGTTTGTGTGTTTGCTGGTTGATTGAATGTGGGTTTTGTGATTTTGTTTAATTTTTCATTATTGGGAAGTGGTTGAATTGATTATTGTTGTGATGAGAAACTTGACTGTTCAGTGATAAGTGAAGAGTAGAAAAAAGGAGTATTTGAAACTGTGGTTATACTGAATACAGATAAAATAGTTCTGGCCATGGACATTGGACAACCAATTGAGCTTCATGAATTTTTATATCTTGTTTTAATTGGGTAATTCAAAAGTGCATTAGGGAAGTTAGAGGAAATTTTATCTTTCATTTTCATGTTATTGCTTCCATTTCTATTGGGCTTTTTTAAGTAGATTTGTTGGCTTTTTTGTTTTTAGTTCTTTATGCATTATGCAGTTGGTCATTGAGAATCTCACCTTTTACTGTCTATGAACTGTGGGATTTTCATTTTCTAGGGTGATTTCTCGGATGTTGAATATGATGCCAAAAGAAAGAGAACGAGGTTGCAAAGCAGAACCAAAAGTAACAACTCACAGCGAGGTTATCTTTTGTTATTTGATTTGTCCTCCTAAAGGAGTGAGCAATTTACTCGGTATAGTCTTCTTGTGCAGATAACTTGAGACATCCCAGAGAAAGCAGGGGTATAAGATCATCTAACGATGGGAATAGTTTTGAAGTTAACACCAACCGCCTTGATTTTCAAGATAGCACAAATGATACTGTAAAACAAGACTTCACTATTGAGGAGGAAGTTTGTTCTACCAACATAGGCAGGAAAGGAAAGGTGGGTCAACAAATTTGGGAGTTTGCAACTTTACTAACACTCTCAGATTGCTAAAATAGATGTTAAATGTTCATTTGTTTCCATTGATTCAGTTGATGACCAAGAAGGCTATGGAAATTAGATTTCCTCGTCTGGCAGAAGAAATAGAATTGGATGAGAAATGGTTTCCTCTACTTGATTATCTTACAACATTTGGGCTCAAGGAATCACATTTTCTCCAAATGTATGAGAGACACATGCCGTCTCTTCAAATAAATGTTTATTCTGCTCAAGAAAGACTAGAATACTTGTTAAGTGTTGGTGTCAAACAGAGGGATGTCCGAAGAATACTCTTGAGACAGCCCCAAATTCTTGAGTACACAGTAGAGAACAATTTGAAATCCCATGTTGCTTTCTTACTTAGTTTGGGAATCCCAAATTCCAGAGTGGGGCAGATCATTGCTGCTGCTCCATCTCTATTTTCTTATAGCGTTGAGAATTCATTAAAACCCACCGTCCGATACTTGGTTGAGGAAGTTGGCATCGAGGAAAAGGATTTGGGTAAAGTTGTGCAACTGAGTCCTCAAATCCTGGTTCAACGAATTGATATATCATGGAACACCAGATATATGTTTCTTTCAAAGGAAATTGGAGCTCCTCGTGATAATGTAGTGAAGATGGTAACTAAACATCCTCAACTCCTCCATTATAGCATCGATGACGGGTTACGACCCAGGATCAATTTCCTTAGAAGTATTGGAATGCGAAATTCAGAGATCTTGAAAGTCTTAACTAGCCTTACACAGGTATTTTGCATTTGTTTTCTGTTTCTGTGAACATGTTTTGAGAAAAAAATATACCCCTTTTATTTTAAAGCCTTACTTACCGAACCCTTTTTATTCCTCATAGTAATGCTTATATTCTTCTTGTCTTGAAATATTCTCTTGCTGTAAGAAGTGGCATTCCTTATATTTATTTGTTGCTTCCTCTTGGTTGCAAGCTTAATTCAAATGCATTTAGTACTTTTTTCATAAATTCTTGTCTTAGGCCCCTGAACTGGATTAGTTGATACTTCAGGTCTTTTCTCTGTCTCTGGAGGATAATTTGAAGCCGAAATACATGTATCTGATCAACGAACTCCGTAACGAAGTGAAATCCCTGACCAAATATCCCATGTATCTAAGCTTGTCCTTGGATCAGAGAATTCGGCCTCGACACCGGTTCCTAGTTTCTCTTAAGAAAGCACCCAAGGGCCCATTCCCTTTAAGTTCCCTCGTTCCAACTGATGAATGCTTTTGTCAGCAGTGGGCTGAAACCAGCCTAGATAAGTATCTTGAATTTCGGAAGAGATTACTATTGAAGGAGTTTGCGCAGAAATATGAAAGGAGATGATAACATAGTTGATCATCATATTACTCTCAAGTGAAATATCTTAGATTGCGCCTCGGTGTTCTTCCATCTACACTGACATGAAATGAAAGTACTGAAATAGATGACACAAGTTCTCTAATCCTTTATATCTACTGCAGTTTCCTTTTGGCAGGTTATTACAGTGTCCGACTTCGTGAATGTTATGGTGAGAGTTGTTTATGAACATTGATGTGCTAGCCATTCGTTTTTCTCGTTGCCATCAGCTTATGAACTACTCCAGTTTAGAGTTCAGTGATGGCTGAAATTCTTTGGTAAGATTAAAGGTGGAATTCTTACCTGCCGTGCCTACTGCACTTGATCATTCAAAAGAAGCTGGAGAGCTTGGCACTCGAATACATACTGTAAGGTCTCGTTTTGAAGCTTGTAAACGGAAACTCTTGTAAATCCTTTCAAAGAATTGGAGGAGGGGCATTGTATAATGAGCATATAAATTCCAGCCTTCCAGGTGGTTTGGTCTTTCTATGCCCTGAAAGTTGTAATTGACACCAATTTTGGTCGTTAAATAGTGTAATTGACACAAATTTTGGCCTTTCGCTAACGGGAATTCACTTCTTTTTCCTCTTTTGAAACATTTTTTTTCCCTTACGTGTCTACTCCGCGAGTCCACCCATAACTTTATGTATAAAATTTGATAATTAAGATATTGTTCGATAATCAATTGATTTTCAGTTGTTTGTTTTTTATTTTGGTTTTTAGAAAACAAATTTGTTCGGTAACTGATTATTAGTTTGGTTCTTATACTTCTAAACAAAGATGTTTTTCAAGATTTATGAAAAATTATGGAAACAGAAAATTTTGGTTTCTGAATACATTTTCTAGTTCTCCGTAAACACATAAATTAGACCTAGGAACTGAGTGGGGGAAAGGGTGTTGAGGCACCACCAAATTAAGTGGCCAGTTGTAAACAATAATGAGGAAAGGAAAATAATTTCATCTTTTAATTATTAAAAGGGAAAATCGCACAAAACCACTCTTAAACTATAGAAACAACTTTTCTAACAAACTACAAAATTGGTTTAGTAGTGATTTGTGCAATATTGGGAAGAGTACCTTTTTTTGTTTTTAAGTTTTTATTTGGTAAATATTTTGTTTTTTTGAAAATTATGTTTATTTTCTTTTCATCTCTTACAATGATTTGTATCCTTCTTTTAAGTATGATAGTTAAATTCTTAGCCAAATTTTAAAAACGAAAACAACTTTTTTTTAGTTTTCAAATTTTGGTTTTTTAAACCATTAGTAAAAAGAATATAACAAAGGAAAAAAATTGGAGATGAAAATAGTGTTTATAGACTTAATATTTTCAAAAACAAAAATAAAAAATAAAATGATTATCAAAAGGAGATTAATATTTAAGTTCTGATTTTGGTTTCAATTTAATTCTCTATTCTTGTAGGATTATATGTTCAATGCCTAACAAAAATGGCCAAAAGAAGAAGAAGAAGAAGAAGAAAAAAAAAAAGATGTGGAAAGAATGCATGCATGGAGATTTCGCCTGTCGGAGTTCGAGAATCTATGAAAGGACATCTAAGGCTAAGCAAGGAAGAATGAAAGGAAGTCTATTACTGAGAAAAGTGGTGATCTCATCTTGCTTGTTGGGAGAGAGGAAGCTTCTGGATTGCCTTTTCCAGTCAGATCGCGAGTGATCACTCAGCAATGAACACTAAGAGAAAGCGGCCGAGATGAGTGCCTATCCCTTATGGGAATCGAACCCGTGTCTTTGACATGAAAAGACAATGTCCTAACCACTGGACGAAAGGGACCAAAAAGTCATTCTTCATATACCTTTCTGTGGGCTCCGAGAATAGAAGTGGTTGGTTTTGTTTCTATACAGTTCGTTGAAGTCTCTTCTCAAAAATGGAAGAGACTTCAGACGAGGGTGGGGAAAGGGTTGTCAGGGCGCCTGTGAAGATTTAACCAATTGGTAGATTCTTACTAAATTTCAATGTATATTAGAAGTAAATGTGGAAAATTTGAGTAGTTTTTCCACTTATCTTTTAACTATGATTTTCTCTATTTTATTTAGGATGAATTACGCTATCAATTTCTTGCTAGGAGAATAATTCCATTTTCATGATTTTGAGTTTTTTTTCCCTAAAAAAAAAAATAGTGAAAATAGTAGTTTGTATAGGGAAAAAAGTGAAAGTAGTTATTAATAATTTATTTAAGAAAAAATTGCAAAAACAACCTTCAAACAATGGTGGTAATTATAATTACACTATCATTATTTGTTTGATGTTTTAACCATGATATTAAATTTACGTCGATATGTGTAAATTCTTTTTTAGTACATGAGAGGTGGGAGATTGAACATCCGACCTCTTGGCTTAGAGTGCATGTCAATACCACATAACCAAGCTCACTTTGGCATCTAATCTTCATTAATATTTCTATATTTTCATGAATTATTGTTATAAGGTCTGAATTGACATTTATATTATATCGTAAAATATTCATGAAACATAAAAAATTGAACATATTTACTCATTTATGAGTCTGTTTCGTGGGAATCCAAGATTCTCATAAAATAGACATCTTGATTACCACATTTGTTTTGTGGTGATGTAAAATGTCAGAGCATCTCGAGATTCTATGACATTCTAGGATTCCCTCATGGAGAGTATCTCGAGAACGTTAGATACTCTCCTTAAACATGAGTTTTTTGGATTTCTGTGTTTAGGACATCATTTCTTTACTTTTTTTTAAACCATTTTTTCATCTATATATATAAATAATCCTTTTGTTTATTTTCATTTTATAATTAAAATAAATGCAATCAACCATGTGTTTCACTCTCTTCGGTTGTATGGAGTTTTTTTTTTATAATTTTTTTAGAAAGATATTCAAATTTAAATTTAAATTAATATTTATTTTATAAAAATATTAAATTAATATATATTATTTTATTGAGAAAAATAACAAATAAAGTAATAAAACTATATTAATTTTAAAAAAGAAATTCAAATAAATAAAAACAAATTTGTTATATAATTTCAAATTATATTAAATTAATTATAAACTAATGAATAGTCGTTAGAACATTCTTAGAACATTAGATAAATTTAAGACACTCCAAGATAGAAATCTTATAAAACAAATACGGTTATCTAAGTAATAATAGATATCTTCAAAAAATTTATACAAAATAAACATGGTTATTTAAGGATGTCGGACATCCTAATTCCGAACATCTATAATTTCAAGCATCTAAATATCTTGGTAAACTAAATTCCTAAATAAACAAAAGGCCCCTTAAATATTTTGATTGAATTTTTATTTTTATATCAAAAAATGTCCATTTTTTTTTTTTTTTGGTATGGTGGAGCCCAAATGAAAAATAGTCACCTATTTGAAATGGAATGAAAAGTGGTATTTTGCTTGCATCAGCATTATGTGAATTTATTGATTTGACTCTCAGAACCGTCCACATGCTATGATTCATAAGTTTTCTCGATGCTCAATGCTTTGTGCTCTATGCTATATACTCGTTACTCGATCTTTGATGTTCGATGCTCTATGTTCTATATTCTATGCTTGATTCAGAAGTTTACTCGATGTTCGATGCTTGGGGTTTGGTGCTCTATATTCTATGTCCACTACTCGATATTAGATGGTAAACAAATGTATAAAAAAAATAAAATGGAAGATGAAATGCATGAAAAAAAAACTGCAAAACAAGAAATGCATGAAAAAAAAACCGCAAAATGAGAAAGAAGAATGATATTATTTAAGATTAAAGTGGTAATTTTACAATGTGATTAGATAATGAGAAGGCGAAAATGGATTGGTTTTGAACTTTGTTTTTACAATGTGGTAATTTTTATTTTTATAATTTTCCTTTGGGCCCGGCCTCTGTACAATTATTCCAATATCCAGATCAAAATTTTATCCACATTTCACATTTGCGTAACATCCGTATTTTAAACTTTGTTTTTTTTAACTGATAAGTATAAATTCTTAGATCAAATTTTGAATCCAATTCTCAAAATTGGGCTTCTTCAACGGCCGATCCCCACTCGTTTTCCCGGGAAAATACCGATCAATCAGCGCCGGGATAATTTCTTCTCGCCACCATGGATTCCGACTCCTATCTCTTTCATTTCTACTGGAGTATTTCATCGACTTCAACCAATTTCAAGCTGCTCAGTTGGCCTTCTCGTTTCTTAATCAATTAGGGCTTTGAATTTCATCGGTTCTCATTATCTATCATGGGGCACTCACAGATTCATAGAGCATCTGAAAAGCCGAATCTAGATTGGGAAGCAGCACTGACGCAGTATGAAAACGTTATGGCTTCAGAATCCGAGGCTGTTAAAGTGAAAGCCACAATCAAATTGGCCCATCTCTCCAAAAATGCCCCGGAAAATATTTTGAACAGTGCCATACCCTTTATTGCTAAGCATCTTGAAGATAACCCCACCAGTAATTCAAGCCAATCCATGAGAGGAGCTGCTGCATATTGTCTAAGATGTATATCTTGTCAAGGTGATGGTACGTTGGCGGCGGCGGTAGGTCATTCTGGCGCTTTAGAATCTTTGCTGAGGTCATTGCCACATTCTAGTGGTTGTTTTCGTAAGATTCTTGTTAAATGTGTTTGGAGTATTGTTACTTTTGATCAAACTAGTCGTGTGATTATAGCAAGAAATGGGGGTTTGGAAGTTATTATTGGTATGTTTGATTCTGTATTTGATGGCACTAGGAGATATTTATTGGAGATTTTGAGTGCAATGGCACTACTGAGAGAGGTTAGGAAGGCCCTTATTAGTTTAAGAGGCCTCCCTTTTCTTGTTCAAGCTGCTAGATTTGGTTGCATGGCATCCAGAGAAAGAGCTTGTCAAGCAATTGGTTTACTTGCAATTACAAAGCGTGGAAGACGCATGCTTGTTGAGTTGGGAGTTGTTCCAGTGCTTATTGAGCTACTTCGTGAAGGAGATTATGTGACAAAATTGGTAGCTGGTAATTCCCTTGGAGTAGTTTCAGCTCATGTAACCTATATTAGGCCTCTTGCACAAGCTGGGGCCATCCCTTTATTTGCTGAGCTTCTTCAGTGGCCTGATCCTATTGGTAAGGAGATTGCAGAGGATGTCTTCTGTCTCTTAGCTGTAGCTGAAGCGAATGCGGTTGTAATTTCTGATCATCTAGTGAGAATTCTTAAAGAAGGTGATAGTGGAGGAAAGGCTGCAGCTGCTGATGTCTTGTGGGATCTTTCTAGCTATAAGTACTCCATATCAGTTGTGCAGAATTCGGGTGCCATTCCAGTTTTGGTGGATCTATTACACGATGGGAATGATGAAGTAAGGGAAAAAGTCTCTGGAGCTATAGCACAATTAAGTTATAATGAAACAGACAGGGTTGCACTTGCTGATGCAGGGGCAATCCAACGACTAATAGGGCTATTGCAAGATGAGTTAGAAGAAGTGAAAGATAATGTTACTGAGGCCCTTTTAAATTTTTCTGAAGACCCCTTATACTGTACTAGAGTATCTGAAGCAGTCAGCACTCCTGCTTTCCAGAATTTGCAGGAAAGAATGATTCATATTCGTGCTGCTGAAAGGCAAAGCGTGAGGTCCCTGCATCAAATGGGAATCAACCAATTTACAGGAGATCCAGATCTTCTATAACTTTTTGCAGTGGTACTATTTTTCCATAGGTCATTTGTAATCTAAGAAGCATGCCATCAAACACAACCATAAGATATGAATACAAGCTTAGATAGATGCAATGGCTTTATCTTCTCGAAGATAGAATTTGGACATAAACATGTTGGAAACACATTTATAAATTACATATTCGCTGTTTTCATGCTCAAGCATTTACCTTTCAAATTAAGATATATGCATTTCAAACACAATATGGAAGAAATGAATTATGCATTTATGAAATTGATAATAGCGTTGAAAGTTATAGCTTGCAAAAAAAAACATTCATGTAGAAGATCTGAAACCTAAAAATTTACTTCTAGATTATGCAATATTTTATATAAAGAAAATGTCATTAAAAGATTATACACGTAAGCACCCCCTGATTATTTGAAACTTTAGCTCTCCATTTTATATTATTTAATCTTTTTAGTTTAACAATTGCGGGGTGAGGGATCAAACTCTCGACTTTTGAGATGGCGATTAGTGCCTTTTCCACTAAGTTATGTTTGAATTGGCCTTTCCGTTTTAATTTAGGGGAGGCATCTTTGCTTTGGAAATATGTTTTATTTTTGTTTGGACATTTCTATCAAGATTCGTTAGAATGCAGCTAGTGATAATTATTGCACTTTGATCCCTTCATTTTGGTGGTGTGCTTTTCTGTTAATTACATTATTTTCTATTAGTATTATAATCTTTCTCTCACTCTCTCTTAGAAATATAATTATTATAATATATTATGAGTTGTTCTTTCTTGAACTCGAACCTGTGAGAAACTTCATGATTGAGAGAGTTGGGACCTGCCGTCTCTTTCGTAAGTCATTCATGCTGTGATCCTTAGTCATTGGATTGAGGACAAGAGGGTTTGGGTATCGTACTCTTTTGATGTTTTTACGTGCAGCTTCATTTTCTCTACCACAATTTCCTCTTCCTTGATTAATTGCCTTCATCTCATTTTGATGATTTAGGAATTGGATATTCCCAAAAAGCTAAAGTTCTTTTTGACTTGTGGCCCATGATCGAATTAAATCTGTGATCACTATTCAGAGGTTTATCTTTTGTTTGTTTCTCCTGTGGACCATGTTGTGTAGGAACAGAGGATTAAAGTTATATATTGCGGCACAACTCTTTTTCCGGCCCAATATGGGGCAGATGCTTGCCAAATGCTCGGGTTCAACCTCACTTCTAATTTGGATTTTAGTGGTTTATTGGAGAATGGAGGAAATTTTCTTTGGCAAACAGATTTTTATTTTTCTGTTGTTTATTTTATGGTGTATTCAACTGCAGAAATAGGAACATTTTGTAGAACATATAATATGAGCTCGAGGAGATTGTGGAGATTGTGGAGCTATGCATTTGATTTTTCAGTCCCTTGGGCTTTTTTTGCTATTTTCTCCCATAATATTCTTCTTTTCTATTTTGATTGCTCTTTATTTGATAATTAAGGTTTCTGTTTGTCGGGGTGGGTTTGAAGTTCCTACATTTTGTTTGCTCTGTATATACCCAGGACCCCTTTGTTTGCTTCATTTTGTTTTCCATCAAGAAGTAAATCGATTTTGAAGTTTCATTTTCTTAATTTTAAAAATATGGGGAAAGAAAACCTACGGAGCTTAAAGTAGGCACTCCAACTAGAGTTTTTTAGGAGAGTTAATAGTTGCATGAATATTTTGGGCAATAGCTCCAGAGAGAAGTTGCAAATAAATATATCCCCAATATTTGAGGGCTCCTTGTATTCATTTTGAAAGATCCATCTATACTCCTTAGCCAAACCTCCCTCAAATCTCAATTGCTTTTATAGGACCAGATTAAAGAACTCCAGCTTTCCTTCTAAAAACAATTCCATAATTAATTTAGTTACGCTGTTCTATTCTGAAAATCGTGTCCTGTTAATTCTAGACGTGCTAAAAGGCCTCCACCATAAAGCTTCTCCAGATGTGCCAAGGAAGGATCAAACGGCTACAGAGGATATCGCTGCGAGGATTTCTTGCTTGTAACCAGTGATTTATACTCAATCCTTCAATAAGAGCAGTCCAGAGGAGTACTTTCACCCTTATAGGTTATTAGGGTATTTACCTTTCCGTAGAGCCTTGAATATACTTTGGTACAGGGTGATCTGCTGTAAGCTCGCTGAGAAAAGACTTGCAAGTTAGAATACCTGAAGGATCTATTTTACAAACCATCTGGTCGTCCAAACTTTCAAAAGCAAAACTTTCCTGCACCTGTAGGGTCCCTATGACTCTAAGGTTGGTCTCAACACCGTCAAACCGAGGAGTTCTCGCTGCCTGTCTATGCATGACTTTACAATTTAAGTCTTTGGCAACTTTGAGGGTAGAAAGCTCAATCAAAAATTCCAAAATATGATTCCATAAGCTGCAGCTTCCAGCTTTACTTCTTTTCATATGTTTGCCACCCAAAACCTTAACTTACTACTAAGTCACAACTTCATGTCATAAGAAATCATGCTTCAGAAGCTATTTGATGAGAGAAGTAATTGTGACTGGCATATTTGTTAATGACCAAAGCTCCTGTTTCTTTGGGCATTAATAATTATGATGCCATCAAGGTTTAGGCCTTTCACATAGGAAATATCTCAAAATTTTATCGATTTCTTTAGTCACAATAATAAGTTACAACAGCCTAAGAAACCGTACATAGTAATTTGAGAGGCTATAACAACAATGGATTGGATCAATGTGAATTTTTCTCTGGCAGAAGTATAAATTTTCTTCCATTTTTAAAGTCTTTCCGGATTTTTTCCCACCTGTGATCCAAAATTCCCTACGAGTTGCCGCTTAAACGTAAACCCAAATAATTCAGGGGCCAACCCTCCACCAACAGAAAGTATCTGCCACAGACGTTACCTCTTCTCTATTATTGATGCCACCTTTGTAATTATGTAAGTTGACTAACTGGAAGCTAACTTGCTCTATCATCAGGAGTTAAAACTAGTCATCCGCAATATGCCGAGTTTAATGATCATGTTATCTCTTGCTATTGAAACCCTCTGTAATTTAATCCATATTGAAGTGGGAGGTTTTTAGTTGAGTCCTCATATCCTACTGTTATCTCCAAGTTGAGTAATAATTCAGCAGGACATCTAAACTCTAGTTGCACTTCGTGACACATGCATAAGATATGAAAAAGGTAAAAGGTCCCTCCCTTCCCCTACCCCAATACCAATAGCATAGGTTTTGATTGATATTGGAATTGTATGACTTATACTGACATGTAGGTTATCAACTGAATTTGCATATGAAATCTTTTTAAGGTCTTATCATAGTTTCTCTTTTTTGGCTGATAGCCTCTTAACCTCTTGCTAGCATGGCAAGTAGGTCTCTTCAACCTTCCTTAAATGAAAGGATATGTTCCGGGTATTATTCAAATAAATTTCTAAAATGGGGCTGCAAGATTTAACTCAGAATTGTTGGACAGTAAAGTCCCTTCAAAGTTGATTTTATAAAGGAGCCCTATAGAGGACACACAAAGCTTCTATAATTGACCTGCTTCTTTCATTTGGTGATTAAAAAAAAAAAAAAAGAAAACTAATGTAGTTTTTTCACTCGACTGTAGCTCCATGAAATAAACTATGGAAAAGGTTCCAGAGAGTTTCTGCCACTTTTTCCAAAATTAAAAAATAAAAAATAATAATATCTCTTGCTCTGCAAAAAAGGGGTTTGATGATCAGATTGTATCTCTTTGTTTTGTTTGTTTAGCTCTTCTTGCTGTATCAGCTGCTGGAAGCTTTTGGTATCCATTTTGTGAAGACTGCAAATGTACCATCTCTGATGTGTCGTGCGGTCCTTTGTTCAAAGACGAGGCTGAAGTTGTTTGAATGCCATTAAGAATCTTTTGTAGGAAATTTAGATGGAAAGAAATAGTTCTTTTATGGTTGGCTTAACGCAATTTCTTGCTTCTAATTGGTAGGTTCTTTAAAATAACTTCTGAAATTATACTCATTGTTCTGTCCTTGTCAATTGGGATGCATTTTTCTAGGCTTCTTGGCTGCAATAGATGTTTCTATCTTCCTCTTTTGTATTAATTCATATCTTGGTAATGTATGTATTACCTTATCCCAAACAACAAAAGAAAAAGGAGGACCTGCTGAATTAGGACACGTTTATCGTGAGTTATTATTGCAAGCCTAAGAATCATAAAATGGAATCTTTACTGATTTGAACTACTGACATTTACTTTAGGAAACGCCATAATGATCTTGTATCCGAAATTTTGTTGTTAATAAGCCATAGTTTATGAAGTCTGAAATTGAGACGTTCTAATTATTATGTGATAAGATGTGTTTGAATCGTCTAAAAGAATAAGTTATAAGTTTTTAGTACTTGAATCTGTGTAATATTTGTGTTTGGTTTGCGAGCTTAGTTAGGACTTGGCACAAATGACTACCTAGGCATCATAAATGGCAATTCATTCATTGCCATTGACTCAAAGCCAACAAACTTTCTCCAAGCTACAAACATTAGTGATTAAAGATATTCATTAAAAGTTGAAACATTCTGCATGGGAGAGGGATAAATGCATATAATTTTCTATCTTATTTGATTAAATGCCATAAGTTTTTTCTACCCCTTCTCATATATCTGAATGACTTTTCAGTTTTTTGTCAGATCTCCATCCCTAAAGTTCAAGGAGGAAAAAAAACTGTCCGTAGAAAAGAAAGGAGAAGAAAGTCAGGGTTGGCACCATAACTTGTGCCATTTTATAGAAAGGGTTTCTGTTTGGAATTTGGTTTGTGTTTGCAGGCTTCTGACTCCATCCGCAGGCGTTTTTACTGTAACATAACCACTTGGTTGGCAGTCCCCTCACAGCAGTGTAGTAGCAGAGCAGCTGAGGATGTGTGAATATGCCATGGAAGTAGCTGCCACAGCTTCCAATGGCATCCTAGGAGGAGTCGTACACTCACTGCATGCAATGCCCAAATATCTACTGTTTCATCAGCTAAGCTTCTTTATATCCTGTTTTCATTCTTTATAATTATATGACATGATAGCAATTGCTTGTTTGGATCTCTCCAATTGTTGAATACAGATTATGACACAGAGGTGAAGAGAGAGAAGGGGAAATCTTTAGCTTTTATTCTCATATGCTTCTGTATAGAACGACTTACACATTTTGACTAATTTTATTCCATGGTTATTTGATCTTACTAACATTTGATTGCTAAGCTTCTTTATATTCTGTTTTCATTCTTTATAATTATATGACATGATAGCAACTCCATATTTAGATCTCTCCAAGTGTTGAATGCAGATTATGACACAGGTGGAGAGAGAGAATGGGGAAATCTTTTGCTTCGATTTTCCCATACTTCTGTCCAATCTTCTGTCCGGACCTGTTTACACGCACTTTAACTAATTTTATTGAATAATTTTTTTTGGTCTTATAACATTTTGATGAAACCATCATAGATTCTTAATAATAAACTGGGGACATGACCTTGATAAAAGGTTAAAAGATCATGGGTTCGATGTATGGTAATCACCTATTTAGGATTCAAAATCCCACTTAGTTTTCTTGGCACCTAAATGTTGTAGGATTAGATAGACTGTCCTGTGAGATTAGTCGAGGTGCGTATAAGCTGGTCCAAATACTCGCAGGTAAAAAAAAATTTTGATAGCAAGAAAATTTGTGGTGTCTTAATAACTTAAGTAGGTGGCACTCTAAAGTTTGAAATCAATTCTCAACTCTCTGTTCTTTTTTTCCTTTAAACCACTAGGTCACCCTTGAAAGTATCTCTTATTCAATTATGATGAGTATGTCCTCATTTTAGGTAGGTATGTTTTTGTATGGCACATGATATGGAATTAAGGACGAATTTGGCAGGATTTTTAGGGGTTGTTTGGTTCAATGTTCTTAATATGCACGGAGGATAATGGATACTTGAGAATAAAATTGCTAGAAGTCATAAATTGTTGTATTTGATAGTATAATGTACACATAGGAATGTTGATTTTTACAATAATAAATGATATTTTTTAAAAAAATTTTAGGATATCAATTTTATATATTTATGAAGCATTAGTGAATGGACAAAGGTTAAATTTTTATATGATAAATTATTTGAACAAATAATAATAATAATAATAAAAGAGAAATTTTGTAAGCATACTAAATCTCGAAGATTCTATGACTGAACCACGGAAAAAAAAATGTGTGCCTTATTAGTATAGGTTGTAGGCATCAACTATTTTAAGTCTTTCTTAATACATTCATATCTTTAGGATATCATTTATTCAGATGTGATCTTGGTTTATATATGTATCCCTTAAATTTAGGAGTTAGACTAGATTTAGTTAAATGTTATAATTTCTACCCTCGATCTAATTTTCACTAGTTTTAACAAAAAGTAATATAAAAATCTACATAAACTCATTAGATTGAATAATGTCAAGAATTCGATTAATCCACAAATTAACTAATGAACAACTTTACCAAAACTCACAAACTTTAACAAAAGATAGCTTCTAATGTTGTTTTTCTTTGGAATCTTATCAATTTCACCATACATAAGTTTTATAATTCATCGAAAGCATTTTGAAATAATTTCCTTAACATAATTTCAAAATATAATTTATTGGAGGATAGAAACTGTAACACTTTTTAATTTTCAGATTAGGATAACAATACTTGTCTAAGTTTTGACTACAATGTGATGAAACCAAAAGATTGGACTATAATTTATATAACTTGACAAACTTGGGTAAACTTTGAATTTTTTTTTTTTTTTCCTTTTTAAAAATGAAAACTCGTTAGTATATTATTAATCAATCAATTGGTTAGGATTAACTTATTACCCTTGAATAGTTAATTAGGTTAATTCCATAAATTACTATAAAAAAAATAATTTGGTTAATGGTAAGTCATTTAAAATTCACTCTAAACTAACATTAATCTGTGGATCCCTTGAACTTTATGATCCACAAGTCAACTAACAAACAATGTGTCACATGATGCTCCGCTTACGTAAACTATCAACAAAACCAATTCATAGATTCTTTTACCCTTCTCTTATAGAAATATACATTTATGGTCCCTATATTAGGGTCTAATCCTTATTTGGTCATACACTTTAAAACGTGACACTTTTAATTCTTAAATCTTACTTTTCATCCTTAAATTTTTATTTTGATTTCGATTTAATCTTTAAATTTTAAAATTTTATAATTTTATCATTGGAGTTCGTGTTTTGTTTCAATTTAGTTCAAACATTTCAAGATTTATATTTTTTTGTCTTATTTTTCACTTAATACTCATTACCCTTGACGTTAATGTTTATTAATTAATATAAAATAATTATCAAGTTAAATTTTAAACTTAATTTTAATAGTGATAAAAAATAGTGAAAATTCATCTTAATTAATGGACATTAAAACTAAAGACAATAAGTAAGTATTAAGTGAAAAATGAAGGTTAGAAGTGTAAATCTTAAAAATCAAATTGAAACAAAACTCGTAAGAACTAAAAGTATAACATTTTGAAACATAGGGATTAAATAGAAACTATACTCAAAACCTAGAGAACAAAAAGATATCCTCTTTAGTAATAAATAGGAATAAAGAAGATTTAAGTCTCTAACCTTCAAAAGAGAGAATACATGTCAATTGGCACTCATATTGAATCAATGCACACATCCAAGCTGATCAATCAAACACGAACCGTTCATAACCACATTAATATCGACTTTGAACTAGTAAATTCAGTGAAAACAAAGAAGAAAGATTTATGATGTTGGGCAGTAGTAAATAATTGAGTTATATCGTCAGAAATCATTTTGAGAAAAGATATGTAACTTTTTTTTTCCCCAAAAAAATGGAGAAAGAAGTTGAAGGGGTGAAGTTAGAAAATCCCAGCATTGGGAGTGTGAAGTGAGAAGAAGACATAGAAGAAAAAAATAGAGGTAGAGAATAGAGAGAACTGTAGAAGAAGATGAATGCTTCAAAAAATGGTGCAATGGGTAGTGGTGGAATTTGGAAGTTAGCTGTAAGAATTAATATTAAATCTCATAAAGCTAAAGGGTGGGCCATTTTTTGTTCACTCATTGGTCAATGGACTCGTGGTGTTACTAACAATCTTCCAAACCCTACATTCCAACAAGGTATCATTGAGTTCTCTTTTCATTCCAACTATTCTACGACAAAACCCCACCTTTTCCTTTTCCATCCTCACATTTATGCCTTTTCCTTCCCAAAAAAATCCTTCTTCCTAAGTGTCTCGTTACGTTAACTATAACGGTATACTATGCTCTTCTAGTTATTATAAAATTAAGTGTAACATATTATGCTCTTCTAGTTGTTATAAGATTAAATGTGACACTATACCATGCTCTTTAAATTGTTATCAGACTAAGTATAATGGTACACTATGCTTTTTTTAAATCGTTACAACGGTATACAATGCTCTTTTAAATCGTTATAAGAATTGTTATAAGATTAAGTATAATGGTATACTATGTTCTTTGAGTCATTATAAGAAGTATAATGAAATATTATCCTCTTTAAGTCGCTCTAAGAGTTGTTATAAGATTAAGACTATCTATATTAGTTTGTCACATAATAATGATACTAAACCATGATAGTAGGGTTCTTTATCAAAAGAAAAGGAAAAGATTATTACAATATTGAAAGACATTCTGTTTAATTACTTTTGTCCATGTCGAGGTCCAATCTTCAACTTCAGTAGTTTCAGTTTCAACTTAGCTTTCGTTCTTACTTTAGTTGATAAACTTTGTATAAAAGAAGAGGAGTATTTAAACCACTCTATAATGCTTCTTTATCATATAGATCAATGAAATGCCATGTTTTTTTAAAATAAAATTTTGAAATGAGAAGAACTAAGTTATAATATCTTGGAAGTCTAGATTAAAGGTTTAACTAAAATAAAGTTTCAACCAAATCAAATGTAACTGGAAATGATGGTTTGGAATGATAGAAACGAAAATTGAGTTTCTTTTAAAATATTGTGAAGCACAATGTAATTATTATTATATAGAAAAGAGAGAGCAGAGCAGAACATCACCAAAGGAACCCCAAAAGGATACATTTCCACCATTGTCAATTGCACATGTTGAGTTTCTAATTCAAAAAGAAAAGAGAAAAAAGAGAGAGGTACATTCAAAGCAAAATCCCATTGAAAAGGCGCAAGCCCAGCGCAGCCCCTCAGACAAACAGACTAGAAATCATAATCCAATAATTGAACTCAACATACGCCTACAAAAGCTACATTCCTGCCTCTCAATCCCTCTCTCTCCTTGGAACTCTCTGCCTTCTTCACATCCAACAACCAAAACTCAGCTTTGCTCCTGGCCATTTCTACTTGGCCTTTCCATCTTGGCACCTCCTTCTTCTCCTTTATTTTCGCGATTCAATATCTAATCGAAAGCTTAAACTTAACTAATACATCTATTAATCATCTCAAAATATCACCTACCCATGTCCTATAAATACAGATACAAATATTCAAACATTCCTCAAAGAGCTACCTGACAGGTCTCGTTGCCGAAGAGTTGTGGAGATTGACTTTTTTTCCTTCTTTTTTTATTTTTTTTTCTTTTCCTTCTTTTCTTTTGACAATGAGTAGTGAAAACTGTAATGCCAGAGCAATGAACTCCTCCATCGCCTTGCTGCAGGAAAGATTTAGACAATTGCAGAAAGCTAAGGAGTTGAGAGAGCAGAAAGAATTTCGAAGGCTGTCGTCTGAGTCGATACAGGCTAATACAGCAGTGTCTTCTGAGCAAACTGGTTTATATTTCCATTCTGAACTAGTTCTTCCACCTAGGTCACCACTCCAAAGCTCTTCATACCTTCAGCCAGTCTTGGAAAGCAGAAAATCTCATCTTCAAGTCACAGATAATCTTACTTTATCAGACATGGGGTCAAGAGAAACAGTCATGCACAGAACAAACTGTGTTGATGATTCAAATATTGACACCTCTCTTCATCTGTGAAATATTATAACGTTAGTTTTATTGTTTGTTGGTGCTTGTCTTGCGTTTTCAATTTAATCCTTCACCTTCTATATGGTGTTGTAAGAATGAGGGAACAAAAATGAGTTATGCCCACTAATTTCTATCACTATTATGATCATCATTTTGATGCTCTCTAGAGAGGCTGTCGTCAAGTCCCTCTGATGATAATAAATTATCATTTTCTACACTACCAGACTCCCCATTACTACTGCTCCACTTCTTCTTCATCACTTTTGGGACAAGATGAGCCACTTCACCATTATCATCATTCACCCTTTCAAACCGAACAGCACTAACCTTTCTAGCATTTCCTGCTAATATCTGCACAAAGGTCCAACATATCAACCACAATGCTCTGAGATTAAAGAAACTGAATGAGACATAGCATAAAATTGCTGAAAAGGATGTGAATATTGTGGTGTAGAAATAAACTTTCAAGGATGACCGGAAAATGAACTGATACATATATCATATTGTGATAGGAGGATTATTTTTTATTTTTCTTATTCTTTCAGAAACAAACTTTTATTGAGAAGAATTGGAGAAGTACAATGAAAGCGAGAATATATACCGACCAAAGGGAGTCTCTGTTCTATCTTCTACTAATCAAAATCTTTAACACCCTATAATCAGCTTAATACTAAAATCCAAATCTCAAAGTTAAGGAATCGTATCACAGACATAAAGGGCAGTTTGCCCCAGTTCAAGAAAAACGGACATAAAAAAGACACATCATCATGTGAAAACTTAATTTGCAGAGTAATGTACCTCTATAATGCATTATTCTGCACATTAAATAATAGATATATAATCTGTATATACATTATACCACATGCACATTTCATTGACTAAAAATAAATGAGGTAAGCGGTATCATTTGCAAATCGATTAAGAACTGGTGGCAGTTGATAAAATCGTATAAATTGAAAAGAATGATCGGTTGAACGATTTTTTAATGCTTTTTGGTACTAACCCAGCCAATTATACCAAACAAAATTGTAGACCATACAGATATAAAATTATACCTCAATATTAAAGATTAAGTGTCTTTCCTTTTGATTCTTGTTTTCAGAATTGGACTCTTCTTCTTCTTCATCTTCCTTTTCAAGGACCACTTTAACGCTTTCACCCGTCCTTGGAATATATCCAAAAGCCTCACAAACAAAACCTGACACCGTCTCATATTGATGACCCTAAAGTGACAAGAAGTAATATGTAAGAAATTAGAAATCAGCATTGAAAGTACAAATTTTAAAAATATACAAACAAACATACATAGATTTGTATATAGATCTATTTATATATTTAGGATGTAAAGAATGTGAACTAATGGTTATGCGACTATTCTTGTTTTTTCCCTTTGGTTAAGAGAGAAAATTCCAATCAACTGGGCATAAGTACAGACAACTGAAGGTGACTACACTTCAAGACAATAAATTAAAACCCAAGTAATTGAATGGGCTTTAGTATTAAACAGTCAAAGCCATCCAGTGTAACTATAATTTGAAATAGATAGAAAAACTTTCAAGGAGTTCATAAAGATTCTTAGGTGCCGCCAAATTCTATTCTTTGACAGTTTACTTCTGGTGTTTTATGATGTTCTATCTTCTCTATTTGCTTTCGCTGAAACGACATCAGGAATATTTAATGCTTGTTTCTTTACAAATCACGTTCTTTACTACTCATCCAATCTACACCCTCCCTATTAACTACAAATCCTCCAGACTAAAGAGGGAGCTGAAAAATCTAAGCTCCTCTATTAACTACAACAGGGATCCACTGCCTCCGGTTGCTCGCTCAACAATGATTATTGTCATGGAATGTACGTGGCCTCTGCTTGAGGAAGAAAAGAGCATTGATCAAAGATCTTCTAAACAAAACCAATGCTACCCTCGTCATTTTGTAGGAGACAAAACAATCTGATATTGACCGACTAATTGATTAAAACCATTTGGAGCTCGAGACAATCGCTTGGGCATCCTTGGATGTGGTAAACAAGGCTGGAGGTATAATCATTCTTTGGAACGATCCCTCTGTTCATGTTGATGAAGTTATCGAAGGTAACTATTCTTTTTCAATACGGATTTCCCTCATGGATGGCTTTCTTTTGGTTGACAGGAGTATATGGTCCATCTAAGGCCAAAGATAGGGCCCTTTCTGGAAAGAATTGTATGACTACTCACATTTATGCAACGAGCACTGGATCCTTGGGGTGATTTCAATGAATCAAGGTGATCATTTGAAAAATCTAGTGGCAAGCCGAAAACCACCTGTATGGACCTCTTCAACAAATTTATTGAGGATTGCTATCTAATTGGCCCCCCTCTCTCAAATGGCAAATATAAATGGTCTAACTTCAGAACTCCCCCAGTAATGACTCTAAATGATCAGTTTCTTATCTCTGGAGAGTGTATTGATAAATTAAAAAATGGTATTGTTAAACGTCTTCCTCGATCGACCTCTATCACTACTCAATACTCCTCACATTGGGCATTCAAAAATGGGCCCCAGTTGCTTCAAGTTTGTGAATATGTGGATGGAATCATTCCTTTGCGAATTTACTTCTGAATTGGTGGCAACAAAATCAGATATCTAGATGGGCGGGCCATGGTTTTATTATTCATTTGAAAAGGAAACCAGTCTTTTTATTAATGCATAAAAAGAAAGTACAAGAGGTGTACTTGAAAGAGAACGATACAAGATTCGGGATCAGGAGACGCACCCGGGCATCTCAACTAGGTTGACACCCCCTTAGTGTCCTCATCACATCCATAATAACTCAAACACAACAAAATGAAAAGATCTTGCAAAAAGACTGAAAACAAAGAAGAGGGTGGATCCTCCTTTGAGAAACGCAATACAAAACAAAAGAAAAACAGGAACATAAATCTAAACTATTCAAAAGCTTAAAAATCTCAAACAAATCTTGATGAAAGAAAGGAACAAAGACACCTTTGGCTGCACACAAATTAAAAAGACCAATCTCTTGAATGAGATTTGTGTATTAGATGACTTTGAGGAGTCACATGGACTTGACCATTCGGGACAGCAAAGGAGAGTTACTATTAAAGCTGAAATATCCGAACTTTCTTACTTAGAAGAGATCAGATGGAGGCAGAAATGCAAGCTCAAATGGGCCAAAGATGGTGACGAAAACAGAAAATTATTTCACCGATACATGTCTTATCGAAAAAGGAAAAACACGATTGTTGATCTTTTGTCTAGACAGGGACACGGCTTAGTTGATGATAGCGATATTGAAACAGAGTTTCGATATACCAAACAACTTGGGAATAGAACTCTTCCAAACATTGGCAATTGGACACATAACATGCTTGGTCACTGGAAACCCCTTCACTGAGATGGAGATTTGGCATGCTATTTCAGACTTGGGCAATAATGAATCTCCTGGTCGTGATGGCTTCACTTCTGAGTTCTTTAAAAAGCACTAGAACATCCTTAAGGATGACATTAAAAGGGTGTTCCAAGACTTTTCTGAGAAGTCCATTATCAATGTCAATCTCAATGAGACTTATATTTGTTTTATTGCTAAAAAGATTGATGCTAAAAGAGTTGGAGACTATAGGCCGATCAGCCTAACTGCTTGCTTATACAAAGTTATTTCCCGAGTGCTATTTGAACGTTTGAAGAAGGTCCTCCCACATACAATCTACAAGAATCAATTTGTTTTTGTTGCTAGTCGACAGATCATTGATGCTTCCTTGATTGCAAATGAGCTGATAGACCTCTACACTAGTTCTAATACAAGAGGAGTGGTGATAAATTTGATATTGAAAAGGCTTTTGATATGGTTGATTGGGAGTTTCTTGATAAGCTTATGATGATCAAAGGCTTCGGCTCCATTTGGAGAAGATAGATTATGGGCTGCCTGTCAACTGCAAATTTTTCCATTATCATCAATGGAAAACCTAGGGGC
Source organism: Benincasa hispida (assembly GCF_009727055.1). Taxonomy (NCBI): domain Eukaryota; kingdom Viridiplantae; phylum Streptophyta; class Magnoliopsida; order Cucurbitales; family Cucurbitaceae; genus Benincasa; species Benincasa hispida. The sequence goes on along the minus strand of NC_052357.1, from coordinate 47,208,643 downwards.
AAGAATAAAGCCACTCGTGGCCTTAGACTTAGACAGGGGGATCCCCTCTCTCCTTTCTTATTCACATTGGTGGTTGACTATCTCAGTAGAATGCTTACTAAGGGGTTAGACACTGATCAAATTGAAGGCTTTGTTGTCAGAAATTCTGAGCTACAGATTAATTATTTGCAAGTTGCGGATGATACCATCCTCTTCTCCACCCCATATGAGGAAAAGTTTGCCAACCTATTCAAAATTATTTGATCATTTGACATATACATCTGGTCTTTGAATCAATCATGTCAAATCAGAATTTGTGGTGCATTAATATTGATGAGGGATTGGTTGTTTCTATGGCTGCAAATTTTGGTTGCAAGGCTGACACTTGGCCCTCGACATATCTTGGTTTTTCCCTTAATAGCAAATCTTTCTCTATTCCCTTTTGGGAATCCATCGTTGAAAAGATTGAGAGGCACCTTAATGGTTGGCGTGGTAATTATATTTCCAAAGGCGGTCAACTCACTCGGTCACTCTAATTCAAGCAATGCATAGCAACCTTCCTACATATTTCCTTTCTCTATTTAAAATCCCCTCCAAGGTTGCTGGACAGATCGAAAAGCTACACAGAAATTTCTTATGGAATGGGCACAAAGACAAGGGAGGTTTTCACTCAATTAGTTGGCAAAAGGTGCAGCTCCCTACTTCTGAAGGAAGCCTCAGTTTGACTGATCTGAAGAAGAGAAACAAGAGTCTTTTTGCCCAAGTGGATTTGGAGATATCATAGTGAGGAAAATGCCCTATGAAGAAACCTTATTGATGCTAAATATGGCCTTCCCCTCCAACCACATAGCAGATATTTTTTATCAGCTAAAAGCCCTTGGCCGTACATTGCTAGGCAAACTGATCTCATTCACAGTCATATAATTCATGTTGTTGGCAACGGTGAAGATACATCATTCTGGAATGACACTTGGGTTGGCTCCTCAGCCCTCAAGGATGCCTTTCCTAGACTTCATGCCCCTTGAGGAAAAAGGAGGCTACCATCGCACAATACTGGAACAATGATTATGAAGCTTGGGACCTTGGATTCAGAAGAAGCCTCGATGAGATTGAAATTAATGAATGGTCTATTTTATCCACTCTCCTCTTGACCCTAGCAGCCTCACAGTGAAGGATTCATGGAGGTGGATCCTTGATAAATTTGGCAAGTTCACCTCAAAATCTCTCTCAAATCATCTTGCATCAAATGGTAATGATTTGAACTCTGCCCTTTATAAAAATATTTAGAGGGGTCCTATCCCTAAAAAGATCCGGTTCTTTTTATGGGAAGTCAGTCATTGTAGAATCACTACAGCCGACATCCTCATCAAAAAGGTCCTTGGAACATGTCTGCTCCAAATTGGTGTGTCCTGTGCCATCATAGCTGTGAATTCATTATGCACATTTTGTTGTATCAATTTTGTACGCTCTTTTTGCAAAAAAAAAATTCTTACATGTTTTGGTTATCATATGGTGTTCCCCAATAACCCATATTCTCTCTTGAATATGACTCTCATTGGCCATCCTTTCAAGAATGTGAAAGCGACATTATGGACCTTCATCGTCAAAGCCGTCGTTTGGCTCATTTGGAATGGGCGTAACCAACGCATCTTTGGAGAAAAGGCTAAGGATTTCTCCCAATTTTTTTTATCACCTTTTATATACTTCACTAACATGGTGTAAATTCACACCCTTCGTTTGTGACCTTACATCTCTCATTTGACAATGGGGTAGCATTATGAAACTCAACACGGCATCTTTTGTCCTTTTGTAATTTCATACCAGCAATGAAATTATGATTCATGTTTCTCATTTAAAAAAATAAAATAAAATAAAAAAATCCGTCTACACCCTCCTTCCCAAAAAAGTTATTCAATACTCCTTTTTTGCCCTATAATAACGTAGGTTTTTGTTGCCTTTGGTTCATTTACTCAATACTTCTAACAGGATCCTTATTGCTGTTATCTTAGCAGCAACATATTAAAAATCTAGAGCATTTGTATGTTTATCTACCCTTTGTCTGATTTCAGCATGGCTTCCCCTTTCTTTCCAGTTTCAATGCTTGTGCCATGTACCTTCCACATGTGCAAGTTCCCCTTCCCGCTTAATCAAGGAGCCAAGTCTCTGACCTTTTTTCACTTCTAAGAAATTCATAGTAATGGCCACTTTGTAGGAAATATGTGAAAACAAATCATAAGAGTTTTTAGGATAGAAATTGTTGGATGATATAATATTTTTTTATAAGAAACAACCATGTGGAGGAAAACAAAAGAACAACCTAAGGGCAAGGGGTTGAGAAGACCCCTCACCAGAGTGCTAATGAGGAAGAACCTTCCAATTGTGAAAAATCACCAAAAGACTACAATTACAAAAGAATTTTGATGTAATTTGTGTATCACCAAGAGGTTGTATGTTGAACAAAAGCCTAAAAAGAACCAAAAGAAGCATACTTTCTTCAAAAATACCACCAAGAGGAGGTTAGACGATATAATATTAAATTTTTCTCCACCCATCAGCTTAAGCTTTTGAGTCAATCGGTGATTAAGATGGTATCAGAGCAAGTTGGTTCAGGAGGTTTAGTGTTCAAACCCCTGCAATGTTATTTCCTTCCCGATTAATATGGATTATCACTTGTTGGGTCTTCTTAATATTTCAAGCCCACAAATGAGGGACAGTATTAGATGATATAATATTAAATTTGTCTTCACCCACAAGCTTAAGCTTTTGGGTCAATCGATGATTTAAGAAAGAGACCTTGAGAAAGGTCAGAATATCATTCAGTTCAATGTCTGCTCGTGGGACAACCTCTATTAAATTTTCTGTCATTAAACCATATTTTTCCATCAACTGGATACATTCTTCACAATCTCTATAGGCTTGGGTCAGGGGGATGCCTAGTCCTCTTTTTCCTCGTTCATGCATTTCGCTGATTAAATTTAAGACATGATTACTTACCTAAAAACTGACAGAACTGGAAATATGTACATAAATGATGCGTGTGTATCGACGACTTGTGTACAGTTTTGAGAAATGCTCTTGGTGAAAATCTGAAGATGGTTGGAGATGTAGATAAGTCATCAAGTTTACTTTGTTGCTAAATAACTTATTCTAAATTGCCTTGGACAGCGGTAACAAAGCCCAGAACAGAACAAGAGCCACCGTCAACATTTCAATTGAAAAATTAGTATCCTAGAGGGTTTTAAAAATAAAATAAAAGTATACTACCTCTGGCATTTTGATATTTAGATCTTCAGAGAGCTGATCGATTGCAGTATTAGCATCCACATCATACACTCCATCTGCTCGCATCACAATATAGCCAGTTTTTTTCTGGATCTCCTCCTTTAGAATTTTCAAAATGAAAAACAGAAGAAGAATCATTAAATAAAATAAAATAAAAAATAGCATGCGTGCAGGACAAACAATATGGCAGTGCTTATACCTTTTTAGTTTACATAAGAATATAATAGCACTTAATAACATGAACGTGGATGTTTTCTAAAGCCAAGATATCAATTGTCAGAATCAAAAAGCAGACTCGAGAAAATAAAGTGATGGTGCATGTTCGGAGTAAAGAAAAAGGACAGTGGCATTTATACCTTTGAATCATTTTCGTCAAAGATTTCACCGACAATTTCCTCAACCACATCTTCCAAGGTTACTATCTGATTCCATCAGAAAAGTAAAAAATGAAATCTTCACCAAAAATAAAGGATATAATAAGTTAATATTCTGAGTACTAGAACATAGTCATGCAACTCTCAACTAACCATTTTCTCTTTCTTTAGTAATTTGCAAAAAATAGAAGAGACCAACACCCCCCAACAAGGTTTTGAATCTAACAATATCTCAAACTTCATTTGCAGACCTCTCCACACCCTTAAAAATCAAAAAGTACTACTATACCTCCAAAAATACAAGAATGCCAAAGGATTCTGCCTTTGTCCCAAAAGGAAAGATTCAAGAGCATCTCCACAATCAACGAACCACAACCCCCAGTACACATTACTTGCATATTACTGCAAACCTAGAGACTGACCCCTGACTACCCCCAGTACACATTAATTGAGAGAATTGGTTTTATGCAGTGAATCGGATTCCTGACCACCGAAAGATAAAGCCCCCAGGAGAAAGGATATGACTTGGAATCTATTTCCTCATCTGCATCTTAAATGATTTGGAAACTACTGAATGAATTTCTCTTTCTTATCTCCTATCATCTATGATACATAACTACAATGATTTTTGGCCTTGGCCTCTTGATCCATCCAATAATTTTGTAGTCAAGTCTCTCAACTTTGATTGTACTACCAGCTCTCTTTATAAGGTGATTTGGTCAAATTCCCACACCAAGAAGATCAAAATTTTTCTTTGGGAGCTTAGTCTTGGTGTTGTTAACACAACGGATAGACTTCAGAGACATATGCCTTATATATTGCTTTCACCTTCTTTGGGCATTATGCACTCTGCTTATTGTGAAGATCCGAGTCACCTTTTTCTTCCTTGTTCTTACTTCTCGTTACTGAGCCCTTATTCTTGATGCTTCTGGTTGGACTTTGGCTTTGCAAACTCGCCCTATGTTTTTCTTGACCATAATTTTCATGGCCATCCTTTCCATGGGAACAAGAAGACTCTTTGGCTAGCTTTTCATTGAGTGCATTTTTGGCTCCTCAGGCTAAGGAATGGGCAAAACTTCCGGGATAGTTTTATGGATTTTATTTTATCTCAGATTCTCATATACTTTGTATTGGTGTAAAAGCTAATAGACCTTTTTTTTTTTAATTAAAGTCTTTCTTATTTATTTTTTCATTGGTAAAAAAAGGAAGGGTACCTGAGTTAAAATTCAAAAGTAGAATTTCTTTAATTTCTAGTTAAGGTCTTGGTTTCAAACAGTTTTAAGTCATTATGTAAGATAAAAACCAAGAAATGGCAAGTTTACATACTCCAACAGTGCCACCATATTCGTTAAGCACAACGGCCATGTGAACTTTCCGGATACGAAACTCTCGGAGAAGATTCCAGACTGACATTGAATCTGGAAAACCCATAAAAACAACTTTGACATGAAACAATAGTGATAATTAGGTAGACTATGAAATAACAACTGGAAAATGAAAGCAAAAAGATTTATGTGATAAAATCCCAACTTGTGGTTAAACTCAAATATAACTTGCAGATATGTGTTTGGACTAAAAGTTTCACCAACCACACGGTTAACCATCTGTGGAAGTATGCACACACACATATAATCTAGGCTAGCGCTATACTGTTTATTCATCCACAAATTTAGAACAGTACAGAGGCAATGATGTTCCTCGTTATATTCAGGCTGATGGCCATAAAATAATTTTCTTTAAGAAAAAGAACTTAGAAAAGAGATCTGGCAGAGGAAAACGACAAAATAACGAGTTACTCATTATGATTGGTTCAAAAATCTATTCAAAATTAATTATTTTCCAGCATCTGAATAAAAAACATATCAGAAGAAAAAGTTCAAACCATAATACGGTTTTAATTTAAATATGGTGTAAGAGGCCACATCCAGCCACTAAAAGGAAACCTGTCCTTATATTGGTGGAACTGAAGCATAAGTTTCTAGCCCATAAAAGTAGATACAATTAATACAACAGTAACTGGATGTTAGGGTGCCAGCATTGGAATCTTAAGCCTTCGAATGTGAAGTTGGGGAATCAGATGTCTGCATTTACAATGCAGAAATTAGTTCAATAAGTATGTACATAAGAAAGAAGCATTTAGCTTGTAGAAAAGAACCGTGGAATTTGTTGCCTGTAAATAAGGTATAAACACCATACATTATGTACTTGAGTCAGCCTATCAAATTTACTAAAAAAAATGACATTTGTCTTAAATTACCAGGCACAAAGTAAGCAGGTTTATGAGCCATATCCCCAGCCGTAGTGCTCTCAAGTACTTCCCCCTACAAAACCAAAAGAGTTAATAATTCTACACTGAGATTTTGATTGCAATTAGCAACATGCAATTGTAACTATGATAGATGGGGGGAGTGGAAGAAACTACTCGACCTTCTGTACAAAATCCAGCAAATCCATTGCATATGCAATCCCAACAATGTTATCTATGCGCTGCTCAAAAACAGGCACCCTAGAAAGATAATCAACTAATTATAAATTAGAATAGCCAAAAGAGGTTCAAATGAAAGAAATACAGGTTAGCAGCTACTTTTGGGAGACAAGGAGCCCATTAAATTAACTGAGTAGTTTTCCTTCTGCTTTTTCCCCGTTTGTGTTCATGTCCATGATAAATAAAAACTAGGTGTGTGTATCTGTGTGTATTCAAACCACAATTTGTGGGGAAAGGCCATCGGAGACTTAGCCCAAAAATTTAATGTACCTTGAGTACTGATGAGTCACCCACAAATTGTGGAAGTCCACCAGTGTGGCACTGCCATCTATTGCAACCACATCAATTAGAGGTGTCATCACCTCTCTCACATGTGTATCTTTTATCTCAAGAACATTCTCAATCATATCCTGTATTGAAACCATCATGACAACATTTTACACAGATAACCCAAAAAAGTATCAAGTACAACTCAAGGCATAACCAGACAATTCAATAAGTCACAAAAATCCACATGAGGCGAGGAAAACTATCCCAGATACCATGCAATAGGGAACACAACACAATGAATATTCACAATCCACCAAGACAGAAAACTGGAGTTGATTCGGCTGGACATACAAATTTAAAAATAAATAAATAGAACTCAAGAGGCAACTGCTGTTCTTGAAGTTTACAGATATTCAAAATATTCGTGACAAAGTCCGTTCGACCAAATTAAAATGACCTTAGCAATTAGCATAGTCAAGCTAATTTACAATAAAGATTAAATTGTCCATCGAATGTGCCAATTTCTGACATCTGATTGCTCTTATGCTTCCATATAACCAAATTTTATAGTTCATGGAGATTAAGTAATATTGCAATATCTCCTCATTGTTTTTCCGTTGTATGAATTTCCTTTCTTACTGTTGGCAGAGAGAAAGAAAGAATGAGGAGCCGGGTGGGGGTGGGAGAACAAACGAAACCACAACCACAGTCACATTTCAATTCAATTTTAGATGTTTATCAGCAACGAAATTGAAATCTGAGATACAATAATAAAGTCGGTGAGCTCTCTGAAATAATTTGTATCATGTTAAGAGGAGAAAGAAAGAGATAATCTTGCAGTATACTACCGCAAAGACCATTCTAGATGTTAAGATTCACATGTGCTGTCAACAAGTAACAGCATCTAAGATTTACTTCAGGATTCAAGCTCAAGAGTTTTATTAATAGAACAATGTCCTAGGAAGCCTATCCATTACCTGCTCTTCCTCCTCTATGGCCCCACTCAGTTCTGCCCCTCGCAACATCAATTTTAATTCCTCCTCAGTTACAAATGGCTCACTAACACAGTAACACAGATGAAAGTAGCGCTAAGATGAAGCATTTTCAATGCCCAGATGAAAGAAGAAATAAAGAGCTTCATAAACTTTCATGCAATTACAGCCTTAGAATGAAACAGTGAGCAGAAGCCTCCAAGTAACTGAAACATTGATATTACCAAACTTACCTTCTCCCTTTCATACCAAGCATTTTAAGCATCCCCATTGATAGGTATGTGACAATTCTTCCAACTGGGTAAAGTATCACCGAAAGCCATGCCACTGGCCTGACCTACAGGCAATAAAATCAATGCAGTTAATAGAACAAAAAACAAATGTCGTAATGTATAAGTATCAATAAGCATTGAGCTAAAAACCTCTAATACAGAGTTTGGTGATGCAATAAGCATGTGTAACTTACCACAACTCTAGCAACCTCTGTAGCATTGTGGACAGCAATACTTTTTGGAGTGAGTTCAGTGAGAAGCAAAATGGCAACCTAGCAATATTAAGGAGGTACAATTGGTGTCTAGTTCCAATAAACTTTAGCAACAAACAAAATTTTCAATTATCTAGCATGCATGTTAAAGAGATATAGGGGATATATCATTATGGTTTGTATACTTAAAACATGTTATGATAAAGAGTCAAAAATAAAATGAAGGTAACTCTTAAATCCCCACAAGTGCAGTCAATTTACTTAACTGAATATATAAATTGGGGTGATAGGAAGGGATAACAGATATCAATCTCACTCCTGGATCCCTTGATGATAGATAAGTAAGAGATCCAATTCTCCAATGGATTTGCACCATAAAAATTATTATTTAGGACAGTTTCCATATTAAGAGAGGACACCCAAAATGTAAAGCAAAAACAAAATATAGAAGACACAGATGTAAATACATAAACATGATGCCCTTGTCAGTGTTATCAATCATACAAATGACAACTCAAACTTAAATACAAACTTCCTGATGATAGAATACCATAAACAAAGGGCTACACAAGAACCAACAGTGAAGACTACTCAACACATCAATCAGGTGATAGCGTAAACAACTTTGCTTTGCTATTGCTCTCTTTTCTTTTCAGGGTACTGGGGGATCGCATTGCAAAATGCACATCACATCATGCTTTAAATTGGTGTAGATAACATAATTAAAATTTTCTTTTGAAAGGGAAATCCCCTTTTTGTTGATGAAGTTAAAAAAATACCAACAGAAGATTACAAAAATAATTCACTTCGAACTGATTATAGGAGTATAATTGCACAAGGAGTATTGACAGGGAATACCAAGAAAATAAAACCTAGCCATCTCAAAGACTTCATCAAGAAGGTGTTTCAATCCAAAAGAATAAAACCAAGATGATCAATACAAAAAGCCTGATTGAGGCATGTCCACAAGGAGGCATTAAAACTAACAACCTCCCAGATTTCCTCCCAAAATCTCTCCACCCCTATAAAAATCCTACTGTTTCTTTTCAATTAAATCTCCCACAAAGCTGCTAAAGAAACAAGTCTACCACATATGCTCTTACGAAAAAGGAAGAAAACTAGAGCACCTCCTTGATCATAGATCATCTTTGCTCCAACCTAACCAAAGGCCAAAAGAACTTATGCACTAACTTTAAAGGAAATAAGCATTCTAGCAAAATCCCAAAACAAATGAATGATGTCCTTCTCCTGCCACATGCAGAAAACACACCATTGCAAACACATCACCAAGGAAAAATGTCTTTGGACACGATCCAGGGTGTTCACTCTCCCATCCAACACCTGTCACACAAAGAACTTCACTTTTTTGGGAGTCCTCCTAACCTTCCAAAAGAGGAAAACACAGAGGTACCCCATTCAGGTATATTTGTATTAAAAATTAGTAATACCTCTCCAACAAAATTCCCCTAGACACAGCTTTTATTTTATTGATCTATAGTATTTTCTTTCCCCTAAGCCTTTGACCACACAACAATTGTTCAAAATTATCTTCATTTGCTTAGGTATCAAATGCCCAATAAGTGAAACTATTATAATATTAGAATTCAACATCTCCAAACTAAGGAGAAATGATGAATGGATTCACTTCTTCCACTTCCAAGACACATTTGGATATCTCCTTGAAATTCCAGTTATGCTTAAGCCTTCCAGACGGAGGGGCTATTTCGCAGCCTAATCTGGTTTTTAAGGATTTCTAAGAACTGTGATTTGGTGGCTCATTATGTTTTTTTTATAGGATTTTGGTGGCTCATCATGTCAATAAAATTTCACTAAGAAGTACGTTAGTCAAAAGAACAAACAAAGAGAAAAACATGGGAAAGAAACTACTCTTAAAAAAACATATGACCAGACACGTTTTGGCTTATTTATTTCCTAAGAAGTAGAAAGCAATTGTCTAAGAATCCACACAATCCCTAACTTTTTTTTAGTCATTTACCCTTCTTAAATAATACGACAGCTTTTTCTTTCGATATCCTTCCAAGTTCTAGTATTTGTTGGTTGAAAGAACATACTCAAGGAATGTAAGGCACCACAAATTTCAATCTTTCTTTGAGTTTATACACACCCCCATTAAGAAGTTGAAAGAGCTTTTTGAAATTCCAGTGCACTATATTCCGTTAGGTTTCTTGCCAACACAACATGATGCATACATTTTTCACAATAATCGAGTACATGACATACATACATATTATACATGTGTAGGTAAGGTATGTAAGTGGGTATGTTGATAAGTACATTAATTTCCAGAACATTGTTCAAGATTGGGCATTCATACATACAGTCATCACTCCAGTTGCTGCACTAACACCAGCTTCCCCAAAGATTGCAGTTGCAGCTTCAGTGACTAATGCAGTTGCCCCAATATTTACCACACTAAGTACATCAGCAGAATCTAAGATGAGAAAAAAAACCAGGCTGATATAACTTGTTGAATTGGTAGTGACAAAGATGAAAAGAGTATTACGTTGTGCCGATAAGTATGGTTGTGAGAAATCTTGTAACGTCAGTACGAAGCATTTTGAAGACGCCATCTTCAGGTTCCTTTTCAGCCAATTCACGTACCTGATACGGTATTAAAAGTAATATTAAAGAAAATTAAAAGAACAGAGAGAGGGGGGGCCATTAACTTAAACATTTGTTAAAATGACTATAAGTACAAAAAGGAAATGTGGCTCTCCCTAACGACACTCAGAGTTGGTTCCATTTGATATTCAATGATCTACCATTCAAAGACACTCAAGAGCAATCGTGGATTTGCATTATTAGTGCAATTTTGTGTGGAAGATATGGGATGAAAGAAATCAAGAATCTTCTAGGAAAAAAGCAAGACTACCGAAGACAACATTGATTCTACCATCTTTAATGCTTTTTTTTTTTTTTTTTTGTGTAAAGATATACCTACTCTAGAAAGTTATAGTTTTTCTTTCCTCACTACAAATTGGAAACCTCTTTTGTACTCCCTAATGGACCCTTTTGTATCTATGGATATCCTGGGATATTTCACTCAATCAATGAAATTGTTTCTTATAACAAAAAAAAGAATTACAAAAAGGAAATGCTTATGTCTAATAATCATAGATGTAGAATTGCATCCACGGGTGTCCATAATTAGAATGGTGAAGTTGATCAATCTATATCCTATATCAATTTCCCAACCAGATTCTCCATTTCCATTTCAAACCATTTTCCGTAGAGTTTGATCCAACAAAAATTTCAACCCATGAGGTCATACGCTTCACAAAATTTCCGTTAATCAAGTTAGATGACCTCTTCTTCATCTAAATGAGCATCATCTTGTTTCATATTGGAAAATTATGCTCCACTTTTAACATCATTAGTGAAAAATTTGCTGATCAAAGTAAAGGAAACATGAAGGCGCTTAGATGTTGTCTGAGAACAAGAAGTTAGCATGAATCATCAAGATGTTATAAACTCAAATTAATTTGTAAATTTGGTTCAGGGGGTGCTTTCTAAGTAGTTTCCAACATTAATATTAAAGCCAAACTCTATACTGAAAATCGCATTTAAAGGGGGAGAGAGCACAAGCGTCTATATCTATATACAAGTTTAGGTTGTGTGGTGCTGACAAGCTACATGCAACAGGTGAATGTAATTGATAAACAAAAAGAAGCAATTGCATGTACATCAAATTACTCAATCTCATAACAGGTGTGTCTTTAAAAAATCTAAGAATGACAATAAATGGATTGCAACAACTAGATTACCTTCCAAGGCCAAAGTGTGGTTATTGAAGTCTCAGCCATAGAGAAAAACGCTGAGAGACCCAAAAGCAAAGCCAAAATCAAACCCTGCTCCTTGAAAATCTTAAGGACCAGCAACGCCTTTGGCCACGCATTTCTAAACGCCAATATCCCCTGCCCAACAATATCCTTGCCGAAACTAACCACGCCCTCTGTTGCCAAAACATTTTTACAGCCAACAACCAGCACACCGTAGACAATTGCAGTGAAAAGAATCCCACGCTTTGCTATTTCTCTAACAAAATCTCGATTCGGCTCAGAAACACTCGGGCAGTTCGAGGTCTCACTGACCCCACATCGGAAACGAGTTCCATTTGCAAACACATTAGCTTCTTCATAAATCGTACACAGAATGCTTCCAGAAGTACGAAATTGAACACAACTCGACGAATAAAGACTAGGGTGCCGATTGTTACTCCGGAAAATCCTTGCCGGTACAGCCTTATATCGACAGCAATGCAGAAGAGAAAATGGTTTCGCGCCGATAGAGAAGGCGGGCGAACCCAGGGTCGAAGACTGTAGCGCCATGAACAAAATTTTCAATGACCCAGAACCCAAAATTCAATGCAGAATGCAAATGAGATCGAAACAGAGGCGACAAACGACTTTATTGATGCGCTCTGGAAGACATTGATCAATTCAGACGTAACGTAAAAGGGGATTTGGCCGCTTCTTTCTTCTTCTTCTTCTTCCTTCTTTTTCTGCTGGAACAGGGAATTGAAGGGAGAAGAAAAAGGAAGGCAAAGAGGGGTAGAATTGATCCTAAGCTGAAACCATGGCTGAATTTGGAGTTGGTAGCCTTAGAGGCATACGAAGGAAGCTAGTTTCTTCATAAATATGTCAATGGCAATGCGGGGCAAGCAAAGATAAATTGAGAATATGTTTGATGCCCTGAAGTGAAGAAGATGGGACCAATTACCATATCGTTTTGTTGTGCACTACTCGTTTGGGCTTTTTGTATTTCTAGTTTTGGAAAAATTGCACTCTTTTGTATCTTGAATTCATCCTTTCATCTATAATGTATGTTTTTTCTTTAAATTTTATTTTTATATTTTGAGTAAACGCTACTTATTTTGGCCATCCTACAGTAGTTATTACATCCCAATTTTCAAACAATACGGATCAGACGTGCAACACTCGAGTACATACAACCTAAACTTCTATATAGATATAATTTCTTTTCTTTTTATATGGCACTTAATATAAATATATTTATGTTAAATTAACAATTATGAATCTCATCCGTATAAAATATATTTGAATCTCATTCAAATATTTATTTCCTCTCATTAAGCTCTAATGTATCAAATGCATTATGACAATTATATCACATATAAAACTATGAATAATTCAAATTAATCCAAAAATTGATTCTCAACTAAAATTGAGCTTCCCAAGGGATCTCATGGACATGTAGTTTTAAGCTCCAATGGTACATGAATAATTAATTAAACTCTTTAATAACATAATTCACCATTCGTTAACTATCGAGCACTCCACTAAAGACCGACGGCTGCACTCTTCGCACTACAGATATATTTCTGTATCCATTGGATATAACCAATCAACAATATGATGACCCTTCACAGATTGCTCATAAGTACAGTTGGACCAAATTACCATTTTACTCCTGTAGTTACATCTAACTCCTTAAGTATTACTGATCCCTCTAATGAACAATAGATCATAGTCAAACTATGACTAAACTTCTATCGGGTCAGGAAAGGGTGTGGCGCCACGTTAGAGCCCTTAAGGGAGCAATTTATCTACTTACCCTTGCCTCGGGGAAGGAGTGGATTCCATCTTGTGTAGTTGTGTTCTCAGCTCCCCAATCAGACGAATCCTCAAAATGGTAGGCTTATTGAGTCAGCGACCTGGCCACTCTCAACCATACAAATCAAAGAACTGCCCTCATAGGCATGAGTTCACAACTCACTCAGGATTTCGGTCATGTTACCTATGGTCATCCTGGTAAAATGTAAGTCTATGTGATGAACGATGTTATATAATAAGACTAAACATTTCATAGTTTGGTCTTATACAAATTCCTTTATATAAAATATCCCCGCTCGCGTGTCTATACATGAATGATCAGAATTAGATTATTTGTAGCACTTTATAACAATTGTGACACCTACAAAACAGGTCATACTAGTAATATCACCAGGATAAGGTACCTAACCTTATCCATCTACTACAAACCATTTAGGTTATCACTTAAATATGATTCATCCATATGTCTCTATAGACATGTTTAAGTTACAGAGATAACCTTGGATGTTAGTTTATTGGTTTGTGGTTAATGCAACTAAAATATCATATATTTTATAGACAATGAATAAAATATCAAACATTTTATTAAATATATAATGAGTTTGTTTAACAATGTTTACAAACTATAGGACCCTATGAGATTTAGGTCATCAACCCCAATATATCTAATTGGTGCAGGGACTTGGACGGGGTTGGGGACGGGGCGGGGATACCCATCCCATCCCTGCCTTGTCCCCAATTTAGGGACCCTAAATAGGTCCTCGGTTTGACCCCATCCTCTAGCTCGGTTCAGCTTTATAATTTTTTAACTTTTCAAAGACTTCAGACTTATGTTCTATTAGGTATAAGTAACCATACCTCAAATAATCATCTATGAAAGAAATTAAGTATTTGTACCCTCCTACAGCCTTTACATTCATTGGACCACAAACATCTGAATGTATGAGCTTTAAAGGCTCTTTGGCTCTATAACCTTTTCCACTAAAATGTCTTTTAGTCATTTTTCCTTTAAGAAATAATTCACACAGAAGTAATGATTCATCTTCTAACTTGCTTAGAAGCACATTCTTTATCAATCTCCCGATCCTATCGAGATTTATGTGACCTAGTCTCAAATGTCAAAGATATATATCATTGTTACTTGGAGAAATTCTTCGCCTTTGTGTTTGAGTATTCGCAGTTTTAAACATCTCATGATTTAAAAGTACTTTTGATTCAACTGGTCTTAACACATATAAGTTGTCTTATAGTTTAACTGAACAGATAGTTATACCATTTTTCACAATGAACCTTTCATTAAACGAAAAAGAAGCAGAGTACAATTGTTCGATTAAACAGTAAGTAGAAACAAAGTTTCTCCTTATTTTAGGAACAATGTATAAATTTTCTAAAAATAAAAATATATTTCCAAAAAATAACGTAGCAACTCCCACTGCACAAGCTGAAAAGGCGTCTTCCGTTTCAACCTTGAGCATCATTTCACCCTTCTCGACCTGTTAAAAGGAATTAATTCCCTGTAAAAAAGAACAAACATGATTAATGGCTCTCGAATCAAGTATCTAGACATTATGGTCATTTTCCACTAGACAGGTTTCTGGAACTAGTAAATCATATTTACCTTCATTCTCTTTCTTCTTATCAACAAAATACTTGGGCAATTGTTGGTCACTCCACTAAAGACTGACAGTTGCACTCTTTGCACTACAGATATATTTCTTTGTCCATTGGATATAACCATCAACAGTACAATGACTTTTCACAAATCGCTCGTAAGTACAGTTGGACCAATTTACCGTTTTGCCCCTGTAGTTACATCTAACTCCTTAAGTACCACTGATTCCTCTAATGAACAATAAGTCATAGCCCTACTATGACTGAGTCATCTCTTTCAAATAGAGGGTGTGGCCACTATGTTCAAGACCCGGAATCAACCCTTAAGGAAGCAACTTATCTACTTACCCCTACTTCGAGAAATGAGTGAATTCCGTCTTGTGTAGCTGAGTTCCCAGCTTCCCAATCAGATGAATCTCCAAAATGGTAGGCTTGTTGAGTTGGCAATCTGACCACTCTCACCCATACAAATCAAAGAACCGCCCTCATGAGCAGGAGTTCCCAACTCACTCAAGATTAAGGTCATGTCTGTTGGGATTGGTGTCCTAATTCTCTCGGAGCCTCGTAGTTTGTAATTTATACACATTGTTATGAATAAAATAAGATCCATAGTTATCTTATGTAAACTTAAGCATGTATATGAGATATACAAGTGGATCATGCCTTAAGTGAGAACCTAAATAGGTCTGTAGTATAAGGATTAAAGAGAGATACCTGATCCTGGTGACACTACGGATACAACCCACTTTGTAGAGATTTGCAAGTGTTGTGAACTACTACAAATGGTAGATTTTGACCATTCATATGAAGACATGTGAGCGGGATGTTCTATACAAAGAGTTTGTATAAGACCGAACCACGAGATGATTCGTCTTTGTATATAATGTCGTTGATACTAGAGATTTACATCTCACTTAAACAACCATAAGTGACATGACCTCAATCCTGAGTATTTTGGGAACTCCTGCCTTTGAAGGCGGTCCTTTGATTAGTATAGGTGAGAGTGGCTAGATTACTAACTCAACATGCCTACCTTTTTTAAGATTTGTCTAATTTAGGAGCTGAGAACTCAGTTACACAAGATGAAATTCATTCATTCCCTAAAGTAGGGGTAAGTAGATAAATTGATCCCTTAAGAGCTGATTCTGGAGCTTGAACATAGTGGCCACAACTTATCTTTGGAAAAAAGGACTCAGTCATAGTAAGACTATGACTTATGTTCATTAGAGGGATCAGTGGTACTTAAGGAGTTAGATGTAACTATAGGGGCATAATGGTTATTGGCCCAGGTGTACTTACGAGCGATCTGTGAAGGGTTATTGCATTGTTGATTGGTTGATATGGATATATAATGCATCTGTAGTAAGTATCAGTTGTTGGTTTTAAGTGGAGTGCCTGGCAGTTAACGGATGGTGGATCCGTGACTAAAGAGTTTAGTCAGTTATTCATATATCGTTGGAGCTTTGAGCTACAGGTCCATAAGGTTCCTTTGGTAGTTCAATGGATTCAAATTGAGAATCAGTTTTTGGTGTTGATTTGAAATGTTCAAATTGACAAGAGGTAATTCGATTATATGTGATATGATCGATATGGTATATGAGATACATCTAGTGGAAGATTAATGTAAATCTACATTAAGTACATGATATAGAAAAAAAGTTATGGTTTATATGTTTTATGAGATGAAATATTAAAACTATAGGTTATAAATATACTATGGTAAGTTAGTTATCATATATATTTATAATAATATTAATTATTGGATAATTATCTCTTTTTCTCTAATGACCAGTTGAGTGGGAGTTTTTGGTGGTTTCATGGTAACCATGAGATAAAAGGAAAAGTGTTTTCCTAAATTTAGAAGTTGATGATTGAAAGAGTTTCCATACTTGAAAGTTCTCACAGTGGCCATTAAGCGAATACGATTTACTAAACGACAACTACAGATAGACTAAACGACTGTGGAGTAATTCAATACGATAGTCATTCAACTGAGTGATTAGCTAAGCGATCACGGAGCTTTTGCTAAACAATCGCGGAGCTTCTTCTAAATGATTGGGCATCGTCTATACGATAGACCTTGTCATCTCCCACTTGCTCAATCGTTTACGCGATTGTTACTTCAGTCTCTTCCTCTAACCAAATCTATACAAAGCCCACACTTCTAGATTCTCACACCGAGAATACCAAGGTAGCCATTGTGGTGGTGTCGTACTCAACTCGACATCGTCGAGGTTATTTGGAGGTCATTCATTGAGTTTGCGATGTTCGTGTGGTGATTGCTGATCGTTCGTGATTTTGGAGATCGCTGAGTTTGAGCATTCATGTGTTGCAGTTTTGGAGTCTATTCGAGCGTTCGTGATCAAGGGTGTTGAAGATGAGTCTTCAAAGGTATGTAGAATTATTTCCCTTGATCGTAGTAAAAAACATGTTGTAATTTTGTTGTATGCATGACCAGTATGTTTCCATTTATAGATTATAATTGTTAATGTTCATATACGAATGAAATTTGGAACAATCATTTCGCTGCTCATGGAATTCCTCATGTCCGATTTCTTTTAATGTCACCTATGGTCATCCTAGTGAAATGTAAGTCTCAATTATCAACAGCATTATACAAGGAGACTAATCATCTCGTGGTCCAGTCTTATACAAACTCTTTGTATAGGATGCCCTCACTCACATGTCTCCACATGAATGGTCAGGATCAGATCATTTGTAGTACTTTACAACACTTGTAACATCTATAAAGCAAACTGTATCCCAGGATAAGGTATCCTTCCTTTATCCTTATACCACATACCATTTAAGTTATTACTTAAGGCATGATCCACTTGTATGTCTCCACATACATGCTTAAGTTTCATGAAATAACCATGGATCTTAGTTTATTGGATTGAGTAAATGCTTATAAAATAACACTTATTTTATTAATATCAATATGTTCACAAAGTGTTTACAAACTACGAGACTACCAGGAGAATTAGGACATCAATCCCAACAGAACCCTTGTAGAACTTTTTGGAGTGGGCAACATTTGCCTCTCATTCTACTAGTTCCTTACCTTTTATAAGAGACTAATAAGTCTGTAACTCATTCAGGAGGGTAGTTATGGTGTATTGTATTTTATTCATAACTGCATTGCTGCAAAATTGAAGAAAACTCTTCGGAAGAGATTCTAAAATAAAGGACACTTGACTCTGCTCATCGATGATCGCGTCGTTCATTTCAACGACATTTAACTAGACCATCAGTTTGAGAACTGACTGGCTTTCCTTCATGCGCGCATTGTAAATGTACTTTAGGGTCTCGTTTCGGATCTAAATGGACGGTTGTCCAAATATCTCCTGGAGGGACTCCATGATTTGACATGCAAACATCGTGGCCTCGTGCTTCTTGGTAAGAACGTTAGACATACTTGCCAAGATGTAGACTCGAGCCTTGTCATTGGCTTTCATCGAGCAGTCATAAGCATCCTTCAATGCTTGAGATGCATTATGAAAGATAATTGGAGGACATTCCTCCGTTAGGACGAACATTAGATCATCAATAACGATAATCGTATTCAGGTTAGATTTCCACCTCGCATAGTTCTCTCCTATTAGTTGTTCATTTTTAAGCAAAGAAATAATTGAGGAATTCATGTTGAAATGAATAACAAATAAATGACAGTGTTATTTATATTTGTTGATAACGGGCAGAAATACATGTCATCTTAGGCCTTTTATTTATAATTATAAGGGCTGTGAAGCAGAATTTGCGGCAATTATGTTAGGAATTCATGAGAAAATGAGTTTGTTTTGTTCAGCATTAAGAATCTCGGATAACCCATTATTATGCGTTCAATTGTCTATTTTTGTAGCTAACGCAGGAATTGGACGCAGACGCGGAAGCCAGGCTATCGCATAGATGACCGCATGCGGAGAAATTCTCCATCGCAAAAGCGAACGCATACGTTCAACGCATGGGGGTTACGATAATCGACCGCATGCGTCCATTGCATAGGAGTTGCGATTGTGGTCATCGTGTAGTAGTTGCGATCATCAAGCGAATGCGGTCATTACAAGATTGCGGCTACACGATGATAACCATAATAGCGGGATTATCACAAGGTTGGTGGAATGGAAACATTAACGCATACCTCAGGAGAATCAAAAGATGATGTTGACATTTCACCAACCATGTCGTTAGCAGCAAAGATTCAGAAAAGGACCAACACGCCGTGAATGTCAAAATCAGAGCAGGTCCATTAATGTTGTCGGCGATCCAGCTCTATAAATAGAAGCTAATGAGGAGAATTTCATTTTATCCAAGTTTCTACCTTCGGGTGAATCCTTGTGATCCAAACCAAAGCATTAGAATAAAGCTTGAGAGTTCTTCATCTCCTTCATCCATTCTGAGTGACGACCGGAGCCTTCGCCAGAGTTAGATCTCAAGAGAATCAGTTTCACCGCCCTTCCATGGCACCATCGGCAACTTGACACACATCTGTTGAAAGCAAGACATTGCTTCCAGCTAGCCTTTTCCATTTCTCTTATTTTCTTATATTGTATTGTATTACATTTTGGCTTAAGAAATTAATACATTTTGTGATCAATGCATTTTTATATTTCCTTCGATTCCATTTCCATCTTCATTTACTTAGCATCATTAATTTTCATGGCATCACTTAGTGAGATTGTTAGAGTATCGCATACTTAATCATGTGGTATAAGAATATGACGCATGTAGTAAACCACCGGGAGGTGTGCCTGCGTGAGTGTTGTGAGAAAACCTTATTTGTTTAGTGTGAAGCTGTAGCAATGCCTGTCTATAGGCGAACACAACACTTGTCTATGAGTAAAGTCAACAACAACTAACTGCCTCGGAGGGTAAGTGGTTGGTCGCATTAAGCAAGGTAAGCAAGTATTCACTAGAGATAGGAATAATCTTATGTCAGCCAGGTTTATGCGGTTATCTTGTCTTATGAGCGCATCATTCATCATTTAGGCATACTTGGGAGAGTAGTCTAAAAACAAAATCTAAGACTTGAGAGAGCGGATTGGAACACATAAGCAAGAATGGGGAACTTAGGGATAAACTCCGTTTGCTATTACACAACGTATGCACCCTACGGAATGGATATTGCATGCGTCCAAGAAATAGGATACGGTGGTATGCGGTCATCTTGTTTATGTGTGGGAGCACATGAGCAGGAATAGAGACTTAGGAATAAGGTCTCTCGACACTTTGCATATACATCGCATGCTTCATAGAGTTAAGCGCAAGTGTGTGTAGCATGATCGCATAGCTTGCGTTGGCTGAGGTTGTCCTTGCGGTCAAACTTGGGGTTGCGATGAAGACATCCTCACATTTTATCTATTTTCCATGCATTTTACTACGCGTCAACAGTTTCCGTGTCTCTACCTCTCATTCATACTTCCAATGCTTTGTCTGTTAGTTAGGAGTATGAGTAGTTTGTAGCTTAAAACCCTCCATCATTCTTTTATTCATCCACCACATACACATTACCGCATACATCTAGCTACAAGTCCCTGAGCTGTCTCTTATACACATCTAGATGTGTATAAGAGACAGCTTCCAATGCTTTGTCTGTTAGTTAGAAGTAGGAGTAGTTATTAGCTTATACCCTCCATCATTCTTTTATTCATCCACCACATACACATTACCGCATAGCATTTAGCTACAAGTCCCTAAGTTCGACCTCAGATCATCCGAGAAACTTGCGTTCGTGTTATACTTGGCGTGAGTGCAAGAAAACTTGTGACAGGAACGCATGGTCATCGCATACGAGATTAACGCATATTTTCATTCCAACGTATGACCACCGACGCATGATAATCAACGCATAACCTAAGACATGCATCGCACAATTGCGTTCACTAATTTTTGTCACCATTTGTCTTGACCCATTACATAATTATCAAATCAATTTAGCAAAAACCATGTGTGATCATAGAACCCTAGTTAAACTATTGATTTAGTTTTTGCAATGATACTTCAAAGCTTTAAAGCAACAGCCACCGAAGGGTGATTAGCTACTCCTCCCTTAAATTGAGACAATTTAAGCTAATCACTAATACCAAAATAACTCTTGTTCCTATAGTTTTTAGCTATCATTATTTTAGTCAATGAATCATTAACTAGCTTAATTCATCTTGTATGTATGACCCTCCCATTTTCGGAACCCAAAGGTACGCTTCAATAGGCTATCGAAAGGAAAGACAACTGTTGAAGATTAACCTAAGAAACCCTATCCATTATTGTAGTTTGCGTTGTTTTGACTTCTATGATCAGACCCTTTGAAGGGATGGTCGCTATAGGATGACACACAGGTGGACCATAAGAATCTCACGGTATAACCTAATGGAAGAAGACCGTAAGATCGTTGACATGCGCCTTTCTCCCACTTACTATGAACACTTTCCCTATCCACCTTGCTATTGACTCATGCAAACACTTTCCAAAAGGAAGTTACACCCAGGGCAACAAGAAACTAAACATGGATCTCACAGTGTGAACTCTCAGGGACGTGAGAGCTAAATTTGATATATCTCATATACCAATGTCTCCCACTAAAGTATTCTAATATCTTTAGGGCTTTATTATACTTAGTTTAAACCAACTAATAAATTTATCTAACTCTTTTTAATTTGCTCAATATAACACTTATATTTAATGATTTAACAATACTTGATTTCATTTATTAAATTTTTTAATCAAATCAATCAATTTATTGTATGTTTATAAAATATTTGTCGAATTCACCTTCCAGGTCGGTTCCCAGGTGAAGGTGTCCCATTTTCGTCAACTTAAATACCCCCACCTAGACAGAACGTTCCATAGACAAAGATCCCTTATGGGTAATTATTTTATAAATTTAATCTTTTAATAAAATTCATTTTAATCCTATCAAAACAAATTAAAAAGTTAACTTATTTATAATCTCATTAGGAAAACTTCCAACATTAGTCTAGGTATTTTAAGTCATTTAAAATTAATTTGGACCTACGTTTGCATGCAACTCTTGATTATGATTTTAATCTATCTCATTAAAAAACATAACGATTGTATTTTAATGTTTTTATTAAAACTTATAAATTTGCATCTAATGATATTGATTAAATACAACAATTATATTTATTTAAGAATGTCATGCTCAATGAAAATTCCATTTTCATTTGATAAATATAACATTTATATTAATCATTTATGAAAATTAAGCATCTACATTCATACATCCACTATACATTATAATAATTATAACATTATATGATGCATGAACATACTTAATGTAATCATGCATCCTTACAACATAATACTTATATTATGATGCATGAACATACTAATTTAATTATGCATCATAAAATATAGAGACAGTTGCAAATATAGACATTAGACTCAAAGTGTTAGTAGATATAACATAATGTAAAAAAAATTACAAATATGACCAAATTTAAATAGTCTATCAGTGATTGACCATATTGGTAGGAGTCTATCGATGATAGACCATATCACTAGTAAGAGTCTATCAACGATAGAAGTCTATTGTTGATAGACATTACTATATTTACAATTTTTTTAAATGATGTTATACACTTGGTTATTGTTCATAAAAATACTACCAGTTGCAATTACCCTAAAATATAACCCTTATACTTAATTATGATGCATAAACATGTTTAACGTGATCATACATCCTTATAACATAATACTTATATTATGGTGCATGAGCTAATTTAATCATGCATCATAAAATATAACCCTTATATTTAATTATGATGTATGAACATGTTTATCGTAAGGTGGAAATTTTTAATTTATATGACATACAATATGTAATAAGAATTCAAACATTAATCTCAACATACATCTAATGCATAATTAAATTAATTTAAACAGCAAAAATTGACCAATTTTGGCACATAAAAAAATTAATTAATTAAATTAATATAAATTTTATGTTAATGCAATTAATTAATCCTAAAATAACAAAAAAAAAAAACAAATTAGATAAAAAAAAAAAAAAAAAAAACCCAGCCCCTCAGCAACCTCCTTATTGCACATGCCGCCAGGGACCGTCACATACTCAGAGCGTTGTGACGTTGTCGTGATGTTATGAATCAGTTTGCGTATCGCCTTGCCTCGTAATGTTGCAACATTGAAAGGCAGAATGCCCCTTTTTTGTACGTTTTCTACCCCAAACTTGCCTTGAACACCTCCATTTTTCTCGACCTCTTCAGCAACACTTGCACTTTTGATCGACACGGACTTACAGACTCAAAGCAAAAAATAAATGTCCAAAAAAGATATAACGGACCCTTACATTTTAATCACATTAAAAGTAATCTAAATGATAAACTTGAAAATCTCTAATCTTGCAATCCTTCATTCAAAATGCATTTTAAAAAAAAACCCCACCTCCAAATCGAGTTTTGTTTAAAAAAAATACGAAAAATGAAGATGCAACAAATTAGCTCTATACCAATTAAAGGGACCGAATCTCGAGCGAAGCGTGTGAACGCCTTGCATCTCGAAAATCGATTTTTGAATAAACAAATACAGTGTTCTAAAACATAAAATATGAAGGATAAACATATGAAATAGCATGAAATGGAAAAGAGAAACTAAGAGAGAACCATTTCTTACCTTTGAAAATTCCCGAGCTTCTAGAAAAATCCTCTTAGTTTTCCAACAAATGTCTCCTCAATCGATCTTAAATACGAACGTCTCCTCAATCGATCTTGAACACTACCAAGAGAATAACCTGTTATTCTCTTGGATCTAAATAGAAGGGATAGGTATCCATAGAGGAAGATGTAGAGAGATTTCTTTGAAGAGAGAGTAGAGAGGATTTTCTTTCAGTGACTGGGTTAAAATTCACCAAATGAATGCATGCCCTGAAGGGTTACCTTTGTGCTCAATTGATTAAATGATGTTTATTTAATTAATTTGCACATAAATAACCATCTATACATTAAATCCAACTTAATGTATATATTTAATTAACATAAATAAACATCGTATGTTTATGTGCATCACCTCTCTATTAATTTAATTGATAAATTCTTTATGAATATAATTCGCTTGAATTAAATATTTGAATTTCATTCAAATATTTCATTGATCTTAAACTTAAATAATGTTTTTTTATTAGTAAATATAAAATCAAATATGATAAATATTTGAGATAAATGTAGAAAATATATGTCTATGTGTGCGCTCTTTTACAAAAATTTATATTTATCAACGTAGAATTATAAATTGAAGTAAAAACCCTTAAACCATGGCTATAGGAGATTCTCTAAGAAGAGAAAATCCTCAAAAAACGGCGTATGCTGGTGAATGCGACGAACACGTGGTATTCTTTAGTAAAAGGCGAAAGAACAGTTCGCTCTATGTTAACGGCTCGGCTCCGTGATCTGAATAAGGCCACTGCAACAACATTTTATACCCTCCAACGCGTGTCCCATTCTACAACTTTTCCGATGTGGGAACTACTTGGCTTACTACTGTTGACGGGCCATCAATAATTCCTCAATTTGAGTTGACCAATTCAAATAATTCCTCTTTAATATTCTTTAATGAGCTAACAAGGTGACCTAGTGAATTTGCAGATCAAAAACTCCAATAATATGAGATTAATTGACTAAACTCATTGACCAAATTAATTAATATTCGTTAATTGTAGGTACACTCCACTAACGACTCACAACTGCACTCTTCTCACTGAGATATATTTCTGTGTCCACGGATATAGACCAATAACAATCATTTAGTCCTTCACGAGTGTTCGTAACGCCAAATGGGTCAAATTACTATTTTACCCTTGGGTTACCTCTGACTTCTTAAATACCAACTTATCACACCCCCACCCAGATTATCCTCTAAACCTGAGAAGGGATGTGAAGACAGCAGTTGCCAACCCTATTGTGACAACTACTGTCCTACCTATTCCTGTTATATATTTTTCTTTAGCACTTGTTAAACCTAGTTAGCAATTTATACCTTCCACAACTTAATACAAATCTCATCGACAATCCATCTCATACAAGTACTGATAATTAGAAGATTACAAAAGTATATAACGGTTACAGAAATCCAAGTTCAAATACAACATCAGTTTATACAAGTGCTACCCTAACTCTCATGACATGTACAGACAAGAACAAAGTTAATAGACATAGTGGACCACCTACACTTCAAATTACTGGAGAATCCTGATCAGTGACTGACTGGCAGATCTACTCGGCTTCAGGACGTCTACCGCTGCCTGGAGAGAGAAAACATTTAAAATAATGAGCTTAAAATGTCCTCTAAGTGACTACTTAAGTTAAAACATGTTTTCATACTTCAACATAAACATGCCTTTCATAAAAAATTACATGATCATTCTTCAGGGTTGAAAATAAAAATAGACACATGAAATTATATCATATTTTAAACCCTGAATTAAAACTCATCATCATTTATGTATTGTACCTCAACTCCTTTGTTTAAACAATGTGGGAAAGCCTTTTTGCTCAATCCCATCAACGTCCATAAGATGAGTCATACATGCAAGTAGAGTTGGGTTATGTCTCGACCACCTTATCATACCTTTGATGTGAAAGATCCCTAACATAATGAATAACTGAGCACCTTACCATACCTTCGACACCGACATTGGAGTAAGGCTTATACAAGACACCAAAACATTTTAGCATACAATGAATATAAAGTAGAATACTCAAGGAAGCAGGGTTAAACTTCATAATTTTCATGTTAACATAAAGTGCCTTGCAATTGTAATGTGCTTATAAAATTCCCTTATCGAAAACCATCATAACTCATAGCATGAACATTAACTTACTAAAATCGTATGCTAAACTTCATGTGAAATCTCATTTTTTGAAAACATGGATCATGTGATCAACATATAGATAAAACATGCATTAATGAAATTATGCTAGTAAAAAAACATGTTTAACTGGCTATATGCTGAAAATCGTATGCAAAACTTGTCATTTAGAAATCAGTTATAAGACTTGTCACTCACTATCTTAAGCTACTTATCCAAGGGTCTGTAAGTCTCTCATACTTGCCATAAAATAAGGAAAGGTCCCTTGATTAGTTTTATTAGCTCCTTTTTTAGCTTAATATATAAATTTGACATCATCACATACTAGCAATTTCATCACATCATGACTAAGTTCCTCGCATCGCTCATCTCAATGCATCAACTACACTTAGTCATTTTACATTATAACATGCCTGGAAAATGGCAACCCTCTCTCACAGTGCTCGAGTTGACACTAGAATAACCCTTTTAGCCTATGCAATGAACGTCCACTATGCAACACACTCAATGCACCTTGGCTGTGAATACTTTGTAAATGCTTACACACATTTCAGCACATATCATTGGCTAGTCAGTTGCCTACTTGTTCTCTATATGCAGTTACTTGCTTATTCATCCACAATATCATTTCAAATTTCAATCTTCTAGATTCCATAGTTCTAATTCCAGCCATTAACAAATTACCTTAGAATTTGAGCATCAAATTCCTGTGGATCTGTTGGAAATCCTCAACTCTCTCAAACTTGCCCGAGAGTTCTTCAACACCTTCTAAGCTTCAGATGGTAGCAACACTTTCTCTTAGACGTAGGAAAATTTTGGCAAAACATTTCCCTTCTTTTGAACTTCTATTTTTACATGGGCTTTCATGAATCAACTAACCAAATCAAATGCCATCTAACATCCTAGTCCTCATTTAACGTTCCTAAGACTTCCATCTAGCCTACTTATTGGTTGATTACGCTGAACTTTCCAACTTAACTCCATCGCATGGACTTGTGACCACCAAAACCCTTTCTTAATCATTGCATACGTCCATTCGCATCACGTCCTCTAAACGACATCTTCACCCCATTGGTCAACGCTTGCCTCGTTTGCCAATTTCTAATCCTTCCAACTGATACTTACTTCACGATTCTCCTAACATACTGCCTTCATGCCCTCACCATGTCATGTGAATTTGGTCGCATAGCTTGACATAATCTCATTGCATAAAATTCTCTATTTTTCTCTAAGCGTTAATTCTCCTCTATTTCCCTGAAAGCTTAACATTCCAAACTTAGAATATTTTCCAGCCCTCTAAGCACTGGAGAGCATTGCCTCCTACACTTAGTATATTTTTTCCTCGTTAAAGCTTTTACAAACAAACACAATAAACCTTTCATACATTTCAACCAAAGCAATGAGAGGGTAGGGCCTCTTATTCAAGTCCTGGAGACACCATTTAAGAGAACACTCATCTACTTACCCTGAAATGGAGAAGGGGTGAATTTCATCTTGTATTATTATGTTTCCAGCTCCCCACTCGGTCTTGTCCCCTAGATGGTAGGCTTATTGAGTCAACAAACTGACTACTTTCACCCATACAAATCAAAGGACAATCCCTTGTGAACATGAGTTCATAATACACTCAGCATAAAGACTAAGTTATTTAGGTCATCCAATTGAAATAGGAACCTGACTAGTTAACGACATTACATTTAATGGTTACCATTTTGCGATCCGGTCATATGCAACTCATTGCATGGGATACCCCTACTCGCGTGCCACCTACACGAACACGTTGGATCATTACGCTTGTATCAAATACAAAGTGGGTCGTATCCATAGTGTCAACAGGATAAGGTACACAACTTTATCCCTATATTATAAACCTTTTTAGGAAATATCTTGAGCATTGATCCCTATATGTCTCCACTTACAGTTCAAGATTCATAAGACAACCTTGGATATTAGTTTATTGGATTTAGGATTATTAAGATAAAATATAATACAACACAATCAATAACATTTGTTTAATTAACATCAATAACTCTTTATTAATGACAGTCAATTAATAACATTTACTATCTACGAGTTTTAGGATATAAAACCCAGCAGTAATGTATTTGCATGAAATATGTGTTGCAAGAAATGAATGTTGCACGATATGAGTTGTAATGAATTCATCACTTACTGTTTGCACCTTATCTCTTGCATTTTCTCCTTATATCCTAGAACCTCGTCCTTCACTACATGGACAAAGTCTTCAATCAAGTCAACGCGACTTTGTACGAGTTGGATAACATCCATCAAAATCCTATCACCATCCGATGTGGTTATGGCAGTAAGACACTATTCAAATGATCCAAGATTATCATACACAACTGGATCATCTATACAATATATGATCATAGGCTTCCATTTGAAGGAACTCTTATTCAAGAGTACATATGAGCGGAAGCGAATCTTTCCAATTCATTGTGACAAAATATCCACATATACATACAAACATACTAAAATGCATTCATAATGCTAAAGAGATCGAAAGATCATACCAGTTGAAGACTTATTCTTCACAGCAAATCTCGCTTTTGCTGAGACGGTAAGCTATTGCTCAGCAAAACCCAATTGTCTACCTCGAATAGTCACCACACGAATAGAAGGAAACGAAGATGACACCACCACTCAGAGTCCCTAGTATTCTTCTTGGAGTGAGAATCCAAAGGATGGGCTTTGTTCGAATTTGGTAGAGGAAAAGAGGAAGAGAGATCGTATACAGCGATCAAGCAAGTGAGAGATGGGTTCGTCTTTCATATAGAAAAAATGCTCGATCATTTAGGTGAAGTATACGATCGTGTAGGAAAAAGTTAAGCAATCGTCTAAACGATCGTGTAGGAAAAGGTAAGCGATCGTCTAAACGATCATGTAGAAAAACTAAGCGATTCTCCATACGATTGTTTAGTAAATATCGGGCACTAAACGATCGCTTAGAAAAAGGTAGATAATTGTTTAGTAAATAGCATGCGCGGGTGTAATCGTTAAACGATTGCTTAGCACTATCGTATAGGTAAGCGATCGTGCATGCACTATTTTATAGGCACAAATTTTCTAAGCGATGACACACGTCAACACAATGACCGCACATATGCCATGCTTAACACACTGTGAGCTATTTATGCATCTCAAAATGATCTTTCATCTTACTCATCCGTTATCAAAATAGAAGAGACGCCATCCCATTACCCTTTTAACTATCCAATGAATACGATCACATCATATTCATAACTTATGAACTAATATCATATATTAATCATATTATTTTCCTCCACTAGATATAAATCATATTTATATCCAATTTCCTCCAAATTAATGTATCTCATACATAAAGTATTATATTATATATAATTAACTGGTTCAATTATATCATATATAACCAAACTCCAAACTGACCCAAAAACTGACTTTCAACTTGTATCCAATCTACCAAGGGGACCTTATGGACCTATGACTCGAAGCTTCAATAGTACATGAATAGCTGACTAAATTCTTTAGTCATAATATCCACCATCCGTTAACTGCCAGACATTTCATTAAAGACCGACAGTTGAACTCTTTTTGCCATAGATATATTTCTATGTCCATTGGATATAACCAACCATCAGTACAATGACCCTTCACAGATGCTCATAATAACAACATGCCAATTTACCATTTCGCCCATGTAGTTACATCTTACTCTTTAAGTACCACTCATCTCTCTAATGAACAATACAACATAGTCCTACTATGTGTGAACACCTCTCGGGCCATGAGAAGGTGTGTGGCGCCACATCGTTCAAGCCCCGGGATCAACCCTTAAAAGAGCAATCTATCTACTTACCCTTGTTTCAAAAAATGAGTGAATTCCATATCGTGAAGCTGAGTTTTCAGCTCCTAGATCAGACGAATCCCCAAAGTGGTAGGTTTAAGTCGGCGCTCTGGCCACTCGCACCCATGCAAATTAAAGGACCGGCCTCAATGGCAGGAGTTTCCAACTCACTTAGGATTGAGGTCATTTTACCTATGGTCATCCTAGTGAAGTGAAGTCTCAGTCATGAACGGAGTTATATGACGAGATATTAACACTTCGAGGTCAGGTCTTATACAAACTCTTTGTATATGATGCCTCCGCTCGCATGTCCGCGACACGAATGATGAGGATCAAATCATTTATGACAAGTCCAACACTTATAACAATTCGACAAAACGAGCTGCATCCGTCATGTTACCAGAATAAGGTTTCCCTTCTATATCCATATACTACAGACTATTTTGGTTATCACTTAAGACATGATTCACTTATATGTCACTAGATATATGCTTAAGTTACATAAAGACAATTAGAGATATTAAGTTTATTGGTTTGTGGTAAAATAAAAACATCTAAATGTGCAAGTCAAGAAGTAAAGTAAATATCATATATATTATACATCACAAGCGTTCTTACAAAGTCGTTTACAAACTACAAGACACGAGACTTTAGGGCACATACCCCAACACCATTATTGAGAGATATATTTTATTTCAATCATTCATAAAACACAAAGCTTTCATTGTTATTCTCTAAGCTTCAATTTTCTTATTTTCATCTTATTCTTGAGATAGTGATTTTATGTGGTGAGGATTAATTTATTGTGTGCTTAACATTTGTAAATTCACTATATTAAAAGAGTTGTAAAATTATTCTTTAACATTTCCAAACCTACTGCAAGGGGTTACTTTTGATCTCGAAAAAATAGCGATTGTAATGGTTTGATCGTTATCTGTGAAAACGATTGAGTTTGCTATTTAACTCGCAAAAAAAGTAGTATAACAGTTGGATTTAATCCATGTAAAGAATTGGAGAAGGTTTTATCCAAATACCCAAGAAGGAGTCTTAGGGAGTAGAGTAAGGATTATAAAATTTCTGATGTCAGTTTCTCTATCCATTTTATATTTAATTTTGTAATAAATTTATTATTATATTTTATTTGCATGAAACTAATTATTATGATTTTTCTTTGAAATTACTTGCTCACATTTGATTATTTAGGTTGATAGAATTTATTTTACATATTAATTATCGATCTTGTTATAAAAATTAAAATTGGATGCTTAAAATTGTTATTGTCAATTTATTAATTATTGTGAAGTGAATGCATATGTATTTGTTTAAATTATTTATTAACAAAAAGTTTTTTACTTTGCTCAATTGGGCCTACGTTTGAAATTTTTTTTAATCAATTTTAAATAAAGAGTAATTGCATTGAGTAACACATTTAGGGATAATAATTATGTGTATAGCAACATTTTTAAAAAATCACAAACATAGCAAAGTCTATCAGTGATAAGACTCTATCACTAATAGACTCCTACCAATAAAATGGTTTGTCACTAATAGACCCCTACTAGCGATATGGTCTATCACTAATAGACTTCAAAAGTAAAATCTAAATTTTGTTATATCTGCAAAAAAAAATTTCTTGTACTATATTTGCAAATGCTCTGGGACTGATGGTCTATCATTGCTATATTATCCACCATGCTCAACATCATGTACTGTATTGTTGTCCCCCAATTAATAATGTTGAAGTAGTTAAAATCTCCACCATAGTAAACAATCTC
This sequence comes from Benincasa hispida, assembly GCF_009727055.1. Classification (NCBI taxonomy): domain Eukaryota; kingdom Viridiplantae; phylum Streptophyta; class Magnoliopsida; order Cucurbitales; family Cucurbitaceae; genus Benincasa; species Benincasa hispida. The sequence goes on along the minus strand of NC_052357.1, from coordinate 47,177,110 downwards.
TTATCGACCATTAACTTTCCTTTATCTTTTCCCATCGTGGTAAGCTTAGTGTAATAGATAAGTGAAACCTTTAAAGCATTGTCATTGTTCTCAAAGTCCAACTTCTAATACTCATCCTTAAACTGGTTAAAATGTAGGTCTACATCCGGATCAAAGTATTTTGCTCATATATATGTTATTAACAATTTTTTTCAAGCATATTTTATAACACTAAGTGGAGTAAAAATTCAGGTATGCACACGAGAAAATAAATAAATGGGCTGCAAAATCTAGTAAACATGAAGTATAATCATATGATCGGTATGAAGGTGTGTTTCATGTGAAGACCAGACGTCATAGTCTCAATGCTAAAGGAGGAAATGTTCAAATATTGAGGCTAAACAGGTCCGAGTGGTACTATTCATGTAACAAGTGACAAGCGTTCGACATTCCATACTTGCATTTTATGGCAGTTTGCTCACATTTTAACATGCACTACGAAGACTTTATTGAGGACTACTATAAATTGTCAACGTATGCTGAATGTTACTCTCCTCAATTTCGACCTGTACCACATGAAGATTACTGGATCACGCACCCTAATATATCCGTCTTACATCCTGATCCATCGTTGTTGAGAAAACCTAATAGACCAAAAAACTCACGTTATCATAAGAAGATGGATTGGACAGAACCATTCACTTGACAACGATGTGGATTTTGTAATCAGTTAGGCCATAATCGAAGGAAGTGTCCTTCGTTATTAAGACGGTCTCCAGATAGTTATAGATTGAGAAATGAATATTTTTTTATTATATATTCAATTTTTTTAATTATAATTTATTGTATATTCAATTTTTTTTATTTTAATCTATAAAGTTGTACATTATTCTTTTAATTGAGAAATAAATACTTTTTTATCATGTATATTTAATTAAGTGTAGATGATACTTTTATTGTATATTCAATTTTTTTATTATAATTTATAAAGTTGTACATTATTTTTTTAATTAAGTTTTACATTATTTGATTGAGAAATAAATATTTTTTTTATTATGTATTAAAATTGTAGTTAATTAAGTTGTACATTATTCTTCTAATTGAGAAATAAATGTTTTTTTTAATTGAAAATGTTTTTCTTTTTAAACCCAGGACCTGTTGATCCTGATGTTTTGTACAATCAGTCCATTCATCGATCATCTGTTATATGGCGAGATCGTACTACTAGAGAAATATCTTGCAGGCGTCGAGGGTAGTTCTCCAGCGCATTATCCCACTCTACCCTCGAATACCACCGCTACTCTCTGGATTCTATGGGGTTGCCAGATTAGGAGTTATTCAGTTGGACTGACATCTGATCACAGCCTTGGTCGAGAGATGGAGGCCTGAGACGCATATATTTCATATGTCGGTTGGAGAGTGCACCATCACTCTACAAGATATGGAAGTGTTGTTAGGGTTACCTGTTGACGGTGAGCCGGTCACCGGAGTGATATACGTCGTCACAAGTTTGTCAACTGTACCTCGGTGTGACCCTACATGCTGGAAAAATTAAATGATCGAGGTTAAGTTTGATATGGTTAGGAACACAATTCCGTGAGCTCGCAGGTGATGCAGACAAGGAGACTGTCATAAGATATGCGCAAGCATATATACTACAAATGATAGGTGAAAGTCTATTTTCCGACAAATCCAATCATTTTGTCTACTTGATGTTCCTGCCTATATTAAATAATCTCTATGATGCAGGACGGTATTCGTGGGTAGAACATGTTTGGCATGGTTGTATAGACAACTATGTAAAGCAACAAAACCTGAGGTTCGTGAGATAGCTGAGCATCTCCTACTTTTGCAATTATGGGCTTAAGAGCGATTTCTAACAATGGCTCCACAGCTACAACATGTCAATGACGCTTAGTTAGCTAGACGAGCCTATGGTTCTCGGTATGTTATTTTAATTCCATTTAATTTTTATATCACTGATCTAGTTAATTTAGAATCTAAATTATCAATTTAAAAATTTAAGTGGAGAGACAGATTTTGTGTGACTAGGACAGCCACACATGTAGTCAGTCAGTACAGATACATGTTTGATCTGCTTCAACCTGATCAGGTACATTAACACTAAACCAAATTGATTATTTTTTTACACATTTTTATTGTATTTGTCTTTAATGTTCTCCAATATAATATTTTGTGTTTCAAGTTATTTGGGAGCTGTACAAAATTATTATGCATACTTTGCCCCTCTGTACGAATGGTTAAAACATATGGCAGCCGATGAGTCATCTCATATGTTTTCACATTGGTGAGTGGCATATTCCTGTCAGGGTGATGAGACAATTCGGTTTTCAGCAGGATGTCCCATCGCCTTGTAATACTGAACCCCTACCGCATGATATCGACTTAAGAACTATAGATTGGTCCGAAAAAATTGCACATTTGGTAAGGTGATGACACTATCATGCAATGTTTATTGCAGTGGGGTTTCTATTGAACAGTTTGACAAGGATGTCACTCAAGACTACATTCCTTGGTATAATAATATCACAAGGCGCTACGTCACTCGTTCGGGAGCAGCCGTGGGTCATCTTGTAAATGAATGAATCTTATCTAATTATTTTTAATTTAAATTTATTTTAAATATTATCTAATTGTTTTATAATTCACAGAGATCGAACAACAGTAGACTCCGTGATGTTGCGAATGATTTGAACCAGGTTTTTGCTATATATAGTGACAACCAAAGCTATATGGAGGAGATACATTATATCTACGATATACCTATTGTTTCTCCACCAGCTCCTAGATGTAGAGGACATGTTCGGGAAGAGGATGAGTTTGATGAGGTTGCCCATAATGTGGAAGAGTTGCCCCTGTGATGCAGACGCAGAGTCAAACTGATTATGTTAGTTCGATGATGATGATGCCAACATTTGGTTCAACACATTATGACTCAAAGACTGGTTCTTCCTCTTCATACATGCATGGACATGGTCGGGGTCATGGGGAGCATAATGAATATTTATATTATGAAACACCTACAGAGGTACCAGAGCAACATCAAGAAGAACCAGAGCAACCTGAAGTTCGAAGGCGACGACGACAACCAACTCGAAATCAACAATGTCCGCCTTGTGAGATACATTGATTTTTGTGATTATTTTTATATAAATGAGATATTTTAATTTACACTTTTTTATTTTTATTAGATATTATTTTTTTAATTTATTCTTTTTAGAGTTAAATTAAATAAAATAATAAAATAATAAAATAATAAAATATTTTTAGAAATTATTTTTATAAAATAAAAAATTAGAAAAAGAAAAGAAAAGTGAAGGTTGAATCTTTAAAATTCGACTTAGGTTAGTGAAACTTGTCCCATTAAAAAAAAACCCATATTTTTATAAATTGTTTTTAAAACAACGATATTATTTTAATTTTCCCTACTCACCCACCCTCTGCTGCAACCTCACGCCGCCACGCCGACGCCTATCGAATGCATTTTTCCTTCTCTGTTGCTTCTTTTTGTTTCTTCGATTCAACTGAGGGTTAAGTTTTTGAATCAGCCTGTCGATTTTAATACGAAATCCGACTTATTTTGGACGCAGATTTTGATTCCAACCTTGCGGAGGCACTAAAGCGCACCTCCGTTTCTCTCGAAAGTATCCTACGAAAACCGCACCTTTCAATCGATTGAAAGCCGTCGCCAGTCTCTGTTTCAGCTTCCAGCTGATATTTTGCGGGTACCCAACAAAACCCAAGTTTCTTTTCTCTGCCATTTGCGTTTCAGAGGTTCATTTTCTCTTTGTTGGCTTTGTTTAATTGAAGAATGTGTATGTTGTAGAGCAAAACTCCACCGTTTTTGCACACCCCACATTGTAGGTTGATGGCAGGAATTCTCTGCTTGCTTCTACATTTCATATTGCGTCAAATTTTCAATTACATGATCTTCTATACTGGTATAGGCCTAAGGTTAGGTTCACTGATGTTTGAGACATTTGCTTGCTAGGAGCAATTTGGTAAAATTAAAAGAAAAGTATTTTACTGAATCTAGCAATTTGATTGGACTTCTGCTTCACCCTTCAATTTATTGTCCATGCTATTGCTATCTGTTGGATTAGAGAAGGTCGTTCTATAATGTAGCTTCCATCGCTTATTCGTATTTGTTATATTTCTTGCTGATAGTATTGTAATAGCAGGAATTATTATGTCGCTTTTCAAACTTTCAAGAAGTGGAGTCCGGATGATAAAAGAGCTCTTCAGAGGTATGCTGTTCTCCCTCATTTTTAAGTACTGTATATCATTGATTTTTTTAGTGCACGTCAATTTGGAAGACATGTATAGGTGGTCTTCTAAGTCATCGGTATGAGGGTCTTTGTTCAATTACATTTTCAACATATTTAGGGTTTGATTCTTTGTTCCATTAGAAACAAGATTGTTGGATCTAATTGTTTAATTTTTTTTTTATTTTGTTTTTAATTCCTTGTCATGTTGGTTTATGACTTGTTCACTTGATATATATGTATATATAAATATTATAATATTTTTAAAATTATTTTTTGTAAGAGACAAAGAAGTATATTCACTCAAATGTAAAAAAACATCCTAAGGACAAGGGGTAGAGAAAGCCCCTCCTTAGAGACCCACTAAAAGAAAGTCTCCCGATTGTTAAGAATCATGGTAAGGCTAAAATTGTTTTTCTGGATAAGAGTGGTAAGGCTAGAATTACAAAAGAATTTTGTGTGAATTGTACACCACTAAGAGGCATTATGCTGGACGTACATACAAAAAGGGTAAAAAGAAAACTTATCTTCGAAGGTCCATTAGCTTCTTTCTTTATGAAGGTTCCACAAAAAGAGTTTTAACCACACACCATCAATTGCCACACTATAACCACACACCATCAATTGCCACACTATCTTCCATTTTCTCTTAGACCACCAATCCTCAAGCACTTCCACTAGCCAATGATTGGTTATTCTCGGCAAACAATAGATGACCGGATACAGGGATGTATGGATTGTTGATTCCGATACATGAGATCTCATCTTCGTTGTAATCTTAATGATTTGGAAATTTCTGAAGGGTCTATTTTATCTCCTCATCTCAGGCTATCGTTGATGTTTGGATTTGGCCATTGGACTCATCATGTTTTATGGTTAAATCCCTTATCGCGGATTTGGTTGTTTCTGTTGACCCCTCCGGAAGGATCTCTCCTCTATTATATGGAAGGATAATTACCCGAAGAAGATTAAATTTTTCTTATGGGAGTTCAGTCTTGGAGCCATAAACACGAAAAACAGATTACAACATTGTATGGCTTATGTGCATCATTCCCCTTCCTGGTGTCTCATGTGTTGTTATAGTTCTGAATCCCCAGCTCATTTTTTTTTTTGCTCATTGCTCCTTTGTAAAGCGTTTTTGGAATGTTATTCTGGAAGCCTTTGTTGGTCTTTACTTGTGGGGCATCCTTTTGGTGGTACCCGATGAATTAATTGGTTGGCTATTGTGTAGGGTTTCTTTTGGACTCTTTGGGGTGAATGCAATGGTTAGAGACACATCCTCTACTTTTGATAGATTCTTTGATTTGGTGCTGACTCATGTTTTCACTTGGTGTAATTCTAAGCCTTCTTTTATTTCCTATAGTTTATCTTTTTTTTCTTTCCCATTGGAGAGATTTCTTGTAATTACCTATTTTTGCTGGGGCTTCCCCTATTTCATTCATTGAATGAAATGTTTCCATATTAAAAAATCAATAGATGACCCAAAACTCCTTGAAAATGACCGACCACCCTTTAATAGCCAACGGATGATGGAGGAAGAGATGGTATAGTGATAGTTTAAGAAGCATAGATATGAATGCAAGACACGATTAGACACGACACGGACAAGGCCACACATCTTTTTCTAAAGATCTAGGGACATGGACATGACAAGGACACGACAAGAACACATTTATTAACATACATTTTAAAAAAAATATATAATTTTTTTATGAGAAGAAAATTCAAAGTAAATGGGTTGATACATTTATATGCTTAAAAAATTAGTTTGATGTATTTCACACTAAAATTTTATTATTTTTGTCATATATGTATCTTTTTAATCTACTCAATAAGTGTTCTATGCATGTCTCGCTCATTTGTTGCACTAACAAGTATCCAATATGTGTCCAAGTGTTGGACATGGACACGCTAAGCAAACTAAAGTGTCTGTGCTTCTTAGGAGATGGTTCTCTTAAGAAATTATGGAAGTTCAATTTACTAGAAATTGAGACTTTTGGAGGAGGTTCATATTTTCTTGCACCATCTTCTAATCTAGTTGCCTATACTTAGTATTAGTGTTTCAGAGCACAAATATCAACTCTTTGTTCCTTTATTCAATTTCTTTACATGCTTCTTTGTTTCTTTTTTCGGGTCAGAGTTCTTGTTATGGGCGATGCAGCTTTTGTTGTTTCTGATTAGTTTTATTCCTTTTTTCCCTCCACAAGGGCAATCTTTACTGGTGACTAAAGCAAGTCACATTCGAGGGCCTTTTTTCAAATACTTGCAAACTCTGGTTAGTTAATTTTTTCTGTCTTTTAGTTGAATATTTAAACTATCGTGGTTGCTCAAGTTCACAATATATAGCTAGTATGAATTAAGTATTAGCTACATTAGTTCATTGGCCAACAGGCATGAACCTTTGGGAATATAATGTTTTCTTAATTGCCAACCTAAGCATTACACAACTGGTTAAGGCATATACCTTCAACCAAAAGGTTAGAGATTTGAATTTCTACCCCCACATGTTAATTTTTTCCCCTTAATTGGATGTGGTAAGCTATTTTCCTTGCCTGTTATATTTGCTTAAGAATTTTAATATTAGGTATGCTTTCAATTTATGATTGTGGAATTTATTATCAAAGAAAAAGAAATCTGCTGATTGGGATTTGGGACTTCGTCATCTTCTTCATGAGAGTTTCTGTTGTAAATAACTTTTTTTCGGTAATCAGTGTCAATCAGGATGCCTTTCTTGGTAACATTTGGGCCTTTGGTGGTTTTGCCTTTTGTACTTGCTATTTCTCTACAAATGGGTTCCTATAAGAAAAGAAAAGAAACATTCAACGTTTCATCTTAATTGGAAGGTGGAAGCTATTCCAGTTTTATTATTCCGTTAGAATTCTTATCTTTGAAATAATATATTATATATTGCTTCCAAAATTTTGTGATAAATTATATGTTTTTGTGTCTTAAAAACATTTGTTTTTAATTTCAGCCACAGTGAAGGATAAATAGGCTATAGGTTCTGGAATAAAGTTGAATTGGGTAGATAATTGATAACTATGAAGGATACTTCAACTTTTTAGTGGGCATGCATGCTGTAGTTATTATTAGAGGTAGTAATAGTGGGACCGTTTATTTCTTTTTTTAGCCACAGGCCCAAGTTCAGGTGCTTCAAAGTTTCAAATGGCAGGAACAACGTCTGTATTCTACCTCAGGTCCTCAGGATGGCTGTAATGAAGAGAATGAACCAAAAGAAACGTAAGTTCTTTTAGCTTTTAACATTGCATATATATGAGAAGACTTTAGTCTTTAATTGCATCAATCACTATCACTGATTAAAATAGTATGCAGGTGCATTGTGCATTATATGGGTGTGAGTGACTCATTTTGGATTTGAACCATCAATATTTGTTCTTGTGCCTTTCTCTTTGATAGATAACTTTTTGAGATGGAAACATTCCCTGCCACCAATGTAGATAGTTAGATAATAACCCAGTTGAAACACCCCTCATTACTATATAGTGTTGATAATGGAGTGTCTCTTTATGTAATTGAATTTTTAGATTTACTAAGTGTGTTTTTGGCTATTCAGGAATTTTTTTAAAATTATTTTTCTTAGTGGCATTTGCATTTCTTAGTACTTTTGGAGAGGCAGTGTGGATGCTTGCGTAAAACCAATGTCAAATATATATAGATACACATATAAAAAACACTTTTTCTCCCACTAATTATACAATTAATTTTGAGGTCCAAAATCTTTATTAACGAGAATACTGTCAAGAAAATCCTAGTTAACCTTACTTTTTCAACATCAAGCTGAAGACTCTTCTCTTGTGAAACTGTTGTCATTGGGCTTCAATAATATAGACTCACATCCCGAGTAAAAACATAATTTAAAAGTTTCTCTGTGGTCTGCATTTGAGTTATTCTGTTGATTCTTCTCTACCAGAAACTGTGATTTGCAGGATATCTGTCACATTTGTCCTTAAGGATGGAGAAGAGCAACAAATTAGAGTTCCCGTTGGAATGTCCATGTTAGAAGCTGCTCATCTAAACGATATAGAACTTGAAGGTAAGGAGTTTGATTCACCCCCTCCTTAAAAAGTTTAAGCACTATCCTCCATTTCCTCATGATTCAAGCATTTATTTTACACAGCCAAACATGGTATATTATGGTATGCTGGCTCTTGAGTTTCTGTTTCATCACTAGAAACTGTTTTCTCTCTCAAACCAGGAGCGTGCGAAGGTTCATTAGCTTGTTCAACTTGTCATGTTATTGTGATGGTAAATTGCTTTCTCTCTCTCTCTCTCTACAATTCTACACTTGGCTTTTGTGTAACATCTGATTAAATCACGTCACAGGATATGGAATACTACAACAAACTAGAAGAGCCAGTTGACGAGGAGAATGACATGTTGGATCTGGCATTCGGGCTTACAGAAACGTGGGTTTCTTGCACATAAATTTGTGACTTATTTTGATATGTTCTTTGATCTTTGGAGTATACACCACTTATTTAATTTCACTAAATGTTATAATTCCACCCCGATGTTTTGAAACATTTCAATCAAATTTCTATTCGATAACATTGTAGAAATTGAATAACTAGCTAATGACTTGGCATTTCAAACACTAGCATTATATTGTATTGGGTGAGATATGAAACGTTAGTGAAAATATATCAGCAGATGAGTTTTTATTTATTTTCTATCTTTTTTATTCAGTTTTGTATTTGTTTTTTGTCGCTAGTATATCACTCCCTTGCGGATTTTGTTTTCCTAGGGCATTAGTCTCTTTTCATTTCATCAATGAAAAGTTGCCTCTTATTAAAACAAATTAACTTTGACAAGACTAAAAACTGTTGACTACTTCATAAATCAAATGATATGTTAACCTGTTTTTGTTGGGATACTGCAGGTCTCGTTTGGGATGTCAAGTTATTGCAAAGCCTGAACTTGATGGAATTCGTTTAGCCATTCCTGCAGCCACCAGAAATTTTGCTGTTGACGGCTTTACTCCAAAGCCACACTAAGCATTTTGGAACAATGAGAGGAGGACCAAACAAGGTTTAACCCACTAGTTTTGCCTCATGATTCAATTTATCTCTGCTTTCATGGTTCAAAGTATGTTAGAAACTGTTTTGAGAATTGGTTAAACTTATCTTCTATTCTTTTGAAAATGTTGCTGATATATCATGATCAAATTCCATAAAAGAAAGAAATATTAAATTTTTTTGACTAAGTTCTGATTACAGGTCAATAATTTATTTAAAAGTTCTTGGTGATCCTTTATTTATTTCTTTTCTTCCTGTTCATGCAATTTCTTTTGTTTAGTTCCTCTTTTCCACTCTCTATTTGGGTGGGCATCAGCATGTGGCAAATTTGATCCACCTTGAAGGTTGAGATATCTTAACCATCGAGTTATATGCTCATATTTGAAAGACTTGTTATAATGATTTTAGAGAAAATTGTCAATAGTACTGTTTTCAAGTACACAGATGTACAACCTATAGAATAAATCCTGTTCAATTAAGGTTGAGGTTGTTCAGTAGTACTGTTTTCCAACTAAAATAACTACATATGAGAATTTAAGTTATATGGATTCTATTAAAAAAGTAGTACGCATTGTAGTTATGATTTCCATATGTTTTTGAACTCATTATGAACTTTCAATTGACTTGACATAATTTTACTAGTTAAGACATATTCACTTAATCAAGAGGTTGGAAATTTGAATCTCTCCACCTCACTCGTGTATTAGTTGGACTCATAAGAAAATTTAAAATAAATATGCTTAAAAATAATACTGAAGTTTATTCTATTTTAAAGAAATATGGGTTCGGATATGAGATACGAATGCAGTGACTCAACTTCTTTTACAAATTAAGGACATGGATGCAACTAGAAAGTATTTGCTAAAATATGCATTTTTTAAAAATATTTATTATTTTTATATAGGTTAAAAATTAAGAGTCATTAAGTGTGTGGTTCTATATGCTTAAAGAAACAAGCTTGATGTATTTTTCCTTCAAAATTTATGTTTTTGTCCTGTATTACTGTGTATTTTATAACTTATATCTTGTAATTTTGAACATTAGTCTCTTTTCATTCACTTAATAAAAAGTCTTAGCATCATTTTTTTTTAAAGAAAAAAAGTGTATTTAATATTCTTAACAAATGTTGAATACATGTTTATTAAATGTTGCATCGAACACATAGGCGGCAGAGGTTTTGAAACTTGTGGATTATAGGGGACTAGGTATAGGAAATCTGAAAGCTTGTAGCTTGACCTTTTAGCCAAATGGTGTTGCGCTTTTATTAGGAATTTGATGTTGTGTGGCACAAAGTTATTATGGGCAGTGTTTTGAAAGGCACACTCGGGCGAGGCGCAACTAGTGCAAGGCGCATAGATGGCGCCTCGCCCGAGTGCTTGCACCTAGTCGCCCCTCGCCCGAGTGCGAGGTGCACGCCTTTGCTGTGCCTTCCAAGAAGTGCAAAGGCGCGCAAGAGTTCTTCACCCTGTGGTCGGCTAAGATCAAACAACTTTGATGGCAATGGAGAGAGGACTGATCAGCTTTGGCAACTTTGACATTGACAGTGAAAGAAGCAAAATCGAGGAGGGGGAAGGCAGAATCGGGGAGGAGGCTGGCTGGTGAGAGAAGAGAATACAAGAAAAGTAGGGGTAGGGTTTTTTTTTTTTTTTTTTAAGGGATTCTTAGTTTTGTTTTCTTCTTTTAAATGTCAGTTTATTAATTTTTTGAAAAAAAAACATTATTTTTAATAACTAATAAGAAGCTAGTAATTAACTTATTATATTTAATAAAAAACTAGTATTTTACAAAATTGATGAAATGCATTATTTTATTTTATCTTTTAAAAAAACATTATTTTAAATAATAATATTTCTTTCCATCAAGGTTTTTGTTATATATATATATTATAGTGCGCCTCACAAAAAAAAGTCCGTGCCTTTTTGTGTGCCTTGTGCCTAAGCTTTAGAGGACCATTATGCCTTAATGCGCCTTGGGCATTTTCAAACACTGATTACGGGTAAGTTGGTTGATCTCTTCCCTTCTGAATGGACCTTGATTGGGGTCAGCAACACTTATAGGTTTTTATGTAGAGGGATTGTAGGGGAGTCCCTCTCATGTCTCATTTTACTTGTTGTCAAGTCGGGGGATGGGAGAGATACTCTTTTTTTAGGAACAGTGGTTGGGTGAGTCCTCTTGATGATGTTTTTTCTCCATTTATATCCGTTGTCTTTCTTGAAGAATGCTTTAGTGGTTCTTGTTTTGGCCCAGTTTGTCTCCAACTTTGGGTTCCGTCGTTCGTTTTTTTAATAAAGAAACAAGCGATATTGTTGATCTTTTTCTTTATTGGGGGAGGTTTAGTATTGTGTTGGTAGATGGGATATTCACTTTTGGTGTCCTAACCCTCCATAGGGTATTGGGTATTTTCTTGCCATTCTTTCTTCCCTGGAGAGACTCAATTTTGTGGGGACTATGGGGTGAGGGACATAGTAGTGTTTTTAGAGGGAAGGAACCTAATTTGTATGAAGTTTGGTCCCTCACAAAATTTCCTAATTATTCTTCGAATCATATCTTGATCGATTGGATACCCTTTAGGTTATCTCTGAATTTTCTTGGGCTCTCTTTTTTTTTGTATGTCCATGTACTCTTTCATTTTTTCTCAATGAAAGTTTTGGGCATTCATAAAAAAAACTAGGGTCAAACTTCTATCCATTGTACTAAGCAGTTTTAATACGTGTTGAACAATTATCGAAGTGTCCAAGCCAATACGTTATCCGTGATTCTTAGTTGTACTTAGTTATTGGCCAATTCATCTTTAGAGAAACGATACATTTGTTCTTTATTATTAGCTTGAGTCATTATAAGTTTGGTAAATTTACACACATAAAAAGCTAGGGCTACTAGTAGAAGCTAATCAAAAAGTATGAGTCAAACATACTAACTTGGATATTTATTTTATTTTATTTTAAGGCAAACTTGAAGATTTTGTATAAACTTATAGCAACCTCTAGAATTTGCTGGAGGCAAATGTAGCAAAGGCAGCAGGTTAACTTAAAAACCCACATGCTATTCCTATACCTAATGAAAGACTTGAAAGCAAGATCTTCTAAAGAGCTTCTATTTTTGCCATCATCAACAACCAGTTCTTGATCGAAGGATTTTGGTTAAGGTATATGATTCAGTCATTTGCCATGGCTTTCATCGAGAACTCGATCTTTGCGTGTACTCTACAATTAGTTGAGAAAATGAGGATGACTTGTCTTTGAGCAATCTTGTGGGAGTGTCATACTCTTCAATGAGTCCTACATGATGAGTAATGAAAATTTGATTGTGGATTGATGAGGAAAGTACTCGATAGACTATGTGGATATTGATACGAACCATGACTTGGAAGCAAAACCATATCGCCTCCAAGGACAGAAGTTATCTGATGTGCAATTGTTATGATTGTACATTCAGAAAAATGTTGTCGTAGAGTATGTTGAACTAAATCATCTATTGTTGTATCCATGGATGTGGTGGTTTCGTCAAGGACCAACACCTTACTTTTCTTGAGTAGCACTCGACCGAGGCAAACGAGCTGCCTTTGACCCATGCTCCAATTCTTTCCATTCTCACTAACTGCATTGTATTTACAAATGAATGAGTTTCAACAAATTCACTTCATTGAAATCTTTACCAAAATATCTAGAAATATACCTGGTGAATCTAGCTTCCCTTCCTTTTTTCTCACTTCATCTCCAAGATGGCATTTATCCAGTGCCTGATGTATAAATGAAATGTTTGCATTTATCCAGTGCCTGATGTATAAATGAAATGTTTGCTTTCATGGAGGGTAAAAGAAAAGAAAAGGGGGAAAAAGAGACTTCATTTAAGGGGAATGATTAGAAGAGGAAACATGTTACCTCCCAAATGTCTTCATTTGCATATTCTTTGAGGGGATCAAGATTGCTCCGTACGGTGCCTTCAAACATCGTAGGATCTTGAGGGACAATACTAAGTTTGGATCGCAAATCATGTAGTCCAATTGTTGTTATGTTGACGTTATCTATCACAATATGACCTGCTATAGGATCGACTATCCGAAAAAGTGTTTGTATTATAGTTGATTTGCTGCTTCTTGTTCTCCCAACAATGTCGGTTTTTTTCCTCCTGGAAAAGTACATGATGTAATACCTCGCAACACAAGAGGCAATTGTGGTGCATAACAAATCTACATGATATACAACAATGAGCAAAATTCAAGATATTCACTAGAATTAGATTCATCAAAAGATACTGAAAGAATTGAAAGTACCTGCAGGTTATGAAGTTCAATTTCTCCGAATGCTGGCCAACTACGATCTGGTCGGTTTTCCTCGATAACTAGAGGTGGCTCACTAGGGATAGAAGTATATTGAAATATTCTCTTGATCAATATCATTTTGTTCTCCATATTGCAAAGGTTCCATGTTAGCCAAGTTTGCAACATATTGAAGTTAAGTCCATAGATTACTGATAACCAGCAATGCCTTTAGTGTAAAGAGTAAAAGGAATTAGGCATGTAGCTAAAAAAAATTTGAAGATCATTATTTAAAGATAGACCAACGTGATAAAGTACCTGGATTAATGACTTCCACAGGGATAGATATCAAGAAAATTAAAAAGAGGCAAATGTAATGGAAGACAATAAATCGAGACGGAAGCAAAGCCATTCCATTGCTGCAACATTGTGAAACCTGGGTCGAGAGTATGCATCAATCAATTTCATATTGGCATCCTTGAATCTCGACTCTTGATCGAAGCTCCTAATAGTTGTTGATTCAGAAATTGTTTCGGAGAAATGTCGTATCACTGGAGCCTTGCAAACTCCAATCAACCGTGATAGCTCTCGTGTCGTTGGAATATAATGTTGCTGTGTAGCAAAAGCTCAATGTAAGGTAGGTGCATGGTAAAAGCTCTAAAGATTTTGGTTTTCACATTATGTAACTTCCTGTTAAGACAAATCACAAAGTTAGAAGGTATACCTCATACCAGATGCATAGAGCCATCATAGGTATAAAGATAATGAAAGCCTGCCATGCAACTTGAGACATTACTACAATGGTTCCCAAAAGCTGAATCACATTGAAGCAAAAGACTCCAACTTGAAATGGTATGTCCATATCAATAGCACTTTGGTTCGTGGAGGCCTGTAAACAAAAAAACGGTATTTAAAAATTATGATTAGAGGTTTCAAGGAAGTGTAACACGAGTATAAATTCACTCACTCTGTTAAGGATTCTTCCACTTGGAGTAGAATCAAAGAATGACATTGGAGCAAGAAAGATGCTTGTATGCATTTTAACGAAAAGTTCAGTTGCAGCTTTAAAACCAGTTGTGACAAGAAGGGTTGATCTCAAAAGCACACAAAACGAGCTTCCAACGGCGAAAGAAATAAAGATGATATACAACCAAGAGGTAGAAATAGGAGGCTCCATATCCTTTGAAATAAGAGTAGCCCATGTCATCCAATATTCACTTCTAATTTGAAGAATCTGAAAGAGAACTTGACTAAGTAATATAATGGGCACAAGAGCTCCACCATAAGCAGACTTGATATATTTCCAGTAAATTGAAAATCCAACTCTTCCTTTCTCTCTTTCTTCTTCTTGTACAAGTTGCCCATTCGACTTATTGGCATCGACTGCTTTCTCGTCTTGTATACCTGTTTTATCTTCCTCATGTGTAATGCCATTAATACTAATCATAGACTCGTCTTCCTTGTTAGTAGTTTTTCCAAAAGTATCTTCTTCCACATAACTAATGGCTGATAATGCTTCCTTATGTGCACCAACAAGTGCCATAAAGTCGGTTCCGGGCCATAGAATTTCATCATACTTTCCTACTTGAGTAATTCTTCCATCTTTCATGACCTGACAATAATGAATCTTTGAAGCTCAGATGTAATATTATAAGGAACATAGTTAAACAGAAAGAGGGAAGTCCTCAAGTACTTACTAAGATAAGATCTGCCATTGGTAAAAATTCTATTTGATGAGTAACGTAAAAGATTGTTTTTGAACTCAAAACATCAAGGAGACATTTCTTTCAGGATAATCCATACAATTGATTATTGTAAATCCATATATCAAGTGCTAAAGATGGTATAATTCAACACACATTTTTTCATTTTGTTTGAAAAGAGGGAAGCAAAAACTCAAAAATTATAAACAAAGATTAATTAGCAAACAGAATTACCTTGAAGAGATGAGAACTTGTATGGGCATCAACTGCACTAAAGGGATCATCAAATAAGTAAATATCAGCATCTTGGTATAAGGCACGAGCAATTTGAATTCTTTGCTTTTGTCCACCACTTAAATTTATTCCTCTTTCACCTATTATCGTCTGGTCACCAAATGCGAGAATTTCAAGGTCCTTTTCTAGACAACATGTTTCAAGAACTCTTTTGTACCTTTCTCTGTCCATCTCTTTGCTAAAACGTATGTTATCCTCGATCTTTCCACTCTGTATCCATGGTGATTGTGCTACAAAGGCCTTACTACCACACACTCTCAGACCCCCTGATATTTTAGGTACTTCTCCAAGGATACAAGATAGCAAACTGGACTTGCCTGAGCCTACTGTACCACAAACAACAACTCTCATTCCATGTTCCACTTTGAAATTAATATCTTGCAATGTTGGGTTTGAAGAAGACGAGTCCTAAGAAAAGTTCCCGTTGACAATCTCAACTGCTGTAGTAGAACTACCCATTGGAAGATTCTCTATAATATCAGGCTTCAAATCGTCAAGATAAAGGAATGACACTATTCTATCGAGTGAAACCTTCGTTTGAACCACCATTGAGATTGTTTCAGGAATATTGTAAATTGGTTCTTGAAGATTACTAAACGTTGCAAGTGCAGATAAAATACTTTGCCAGACTCTAATGGGATCCCTAAAAGCATACAAGTCCCAAAAGTGAAAACGGATACAAATGTTGGAGTAACCCAAAAGACGAATGTTGTACCTGACAATGTATAAAGGAACTTCTTTAACCATCTCACCTCTATATTCCTAAGTTCGGATATCTTAGATAGAAACTTCATCTCCCATCCCTGAAGCTTAAGAATCCTCATATTTCTTAAGATTTCAAATGTCACCTTCATCCTTGTGTCTTTTGACTCCATTATATTGTCTTGAAATTCCTCTGCAACTTTCCCAATGGGATATTTATCAACATTATAGCTATAGTTGCAACAAAAGCTGCAATTGAAGCACGACCAAGATTTTTATACAAAAGCAACAGAGCAAATCCAACTTCAAAAACCACTAGCCAGGCATCATGCATATGCCAACTAAAATCACAAACCCTCTCAGCATCTACCGCAATGAAGTTGATGATCTCTCCACTTGTCTGCCGTTGCTTGATTGGCAAGAAAGAATCAGATTCTTGTTGTAGATCATTGCAACCAATGCTGATTGAACCTTCATTCCGACTTGTTGTACCCTAAAGAACCAATGCCTTATTGCAAGATACTCCACAAGTTTTGCCAAGAAAAATATAGAGACCAAAATGTAGCCTTCATATTCGAAATCTCGGTGACCGTTGAGATATTGAACAAAAGTGTCAATAAGATATGGGCCAACAAAAGTAGCCAATGTGCCAATGAACGCGAAAGCAGTGGTTAAAATTATCTCTTTCCAAGCCGAGTAGAATAAACCCTTTACCAGAGAGAGAATGGTGACTCGGTCGATTGTTCCACACTCAGACTTGAGTTTGTTTATGAGAATCTAATAGGTGCCTGAAACAACATCACAACTTGCAAGTTGAGGAATATCCTCAAGGTCTAATGCCTTTTTATTTCCCATTGCAATTAGAGGACCAATCCAAGAGAATGAAAGGATACTGAAAATTCCAACGGTCTCATACGGGGTCATAGTTTCATCTCCTTTATAGTTCACTGACTCGATGCTGCCATTACTGATTGTAGTATATCTTATGTCACCATTTAGAAGGTGTTCTTCAAAAAAGTCTTGTTCACACACACTCTTCCCATAGAACCCAACATATATGATCAACAACCCAGAGACGACGGACATAACATCCGAAACCAAGTATATAATGGGCAAGGAATGAATTTGTCTGTAATAAACTGAGTCCAGAGTAAGACAGTAACAAGAAACAACAAAGTAAGAAGCCCACCAAACTCTCAAGTGAATTGCAAATTTTGATTTGTTAGTTTTGGTAACTTGAAAAACATTGTCCCATGCAAATGCTTTCAACCCAAAATCTAGAAGGGTTGTCAGAGTTTCCTCAGACCACCCATTTCTATACTAGTAAAAGCAGTCAAGAGAGACAAAAACAAGATTGAAAAGAGAAATAATGAGGCAGCACACGAACGTTTCGTTATAGTTTAAACGCCTCATCTCACTTCGACGTTCCCCACAACCTAATTTCAACTTTAAGCACACCCATGAGAAGCAAAGAACAAGCAACAAAACCAAGTGAGTCAAACCAGAAAGGCCATGAGCTAAAATGGGTTTAAGGAGAAAGTGAGCAACAGAGCCCATAGGGGAAGAAGGGTCATGAAAGAACAAGTTTGTTAAGCTTTGCATAGAGTAACCAATGGAACCCATGATTCAAAAAGCTTGGGAAGATGGGTGTGCTATAAAACTCAGCTAGGTTTAGCTCAATCCAAGTGAAGAATGAAGTTAGTCCACAGCCTCCAAAGATATATTCATCAGAAATAGAGGGAGAAAACGATTTAAAAACAAAAAGGGTATTCCCTTTGTACTTTCTAGGTAATGGACGACAAATCAATCGTTTTATACTCTCTCAACCCCAATTTGCGATTAAAATACAACATTATTTTAGATAAATTATTACATTATTAAAGTCTTGTTGTTTTTAAGAACTAATTAGATCCATTAACGAAGTTTCCTGGAACATAAAGTGTATTAGAAGTCAAATTTGACGTCCAAGCATTTGAGTCCCTTTTTGGTGGTTGAGTGATGCACAAGGAAAGTTTAAATTAGTTGTGTTCTTAATGTGAAGTTTTTAATTGCAATTTTAGAGACTCAACCATGATTTAATACAAAATGGAATGTATGAGAATTTTTTTATTTCCTTGGCATATTTCATGTGGACTTTTACGTCAGGGTTGGTTATTGAAATTATAATATCAAGTTGTATGATATGTTTTCACTACTTTTTAATGTGGTTGGTAGTAAATTTAAAATTTGAACAGTACAATTTAAATGTTGTCTTCAAAATTTAATGGCTCGGGGCAGTTTGTTTAAGATTAGTGAAAAAGAATTAGTTTTTCTTTAATTATTGTTAGTGGCTTTTGTTTAGGGTGATGTCTTCTAAATATGAGCATAATGACCTAATGGTTTAGTAGGGCTGTGGGAATCATTAAGGGAGAGTTTTAAGGTTAATACATTAGTGGTAAAGATGTCCATGGGTGAGACTTGGATGATTTTTTTAACTCCATCTTTGCTCTCCATTTCATTTTCCATCATCGCGAAATTTTCCAACTAATGGGGTGGAGATTCTTCATAGGGAATTTTTATGGATCGGGTTTGTTTTTTTTTTTTTAAAAAATAATTAACTTAAATTACCACCATAGAAAAGTTTTAATCAAATAGTTAAATTTCTCACTAATTTTTTTTATACGATTAATTCCACATACACAATTAGAATTTAAGGAGAAATTATTAAAAATTTTCTAGTGGAAGGAAATAATTATCAATCGAATTATATATGTGTTCAATTCAAATTTATTCAACATCTTGACCATTAAATAATAAAACTTGAAATTTAAATAAAATATTTACATATGAATAATAATAACATAACATTGAACTATTATCTATCAAAAATATTTTTCCTATTCCCTACATCACTCTGTCTATACAGGTAATTCTTGCGGTGAAAATGAACATCTCTGGACTGATTGTTTCCACTTCAAGAAATGGAACATAATTGATGCACTTGATCTTCTGTGAAATATTTCTTTATCTTATTTCCATATTCGTTCTCTTCATTTTGTTATTATTCATTATATAATTGATATGTACTACCTCTATCTCAGATGCTCATTTACTAAAATGAATATGTTGAATCCATTTAGCAAATTCGGGTGCATTCTCCGTCCCACCTTGTTTAGCCTATCAAAAATATTTTTCCTATTCCCTCCCTCAATCTCTGTCTAGTAGGTAATTCTCGCGGTGAAAATGAACATCTCTAGACTGGTTGTTTCTACTCTAATGAATATAACACAATTGATATATTTGATCTTCTATGCAATATTTCTTTATATTATTTTCATATTCGTTCTGTTCATTTTGTTATTGTTCATTATATAATTGATATATATACTACCTCTATCTTGGATGTTCACGTACTAAAATGAATATGTTGAATGCATTTACTAAATTTGAAAGTGAGAAATTGGGATGAGAGAACAAAAGAAAGAATTTATTTAATTTAGTAAATTTGAAAATAAGAAATTGATTGGAGATAAGATACCACACATGCCTACGATTGAATGGTTTTTTGCATTTATTTTAAAACAGGCCTCTAAATTTTTAATTTTATACTTAATGGATTTTTGTGATAAGTTTGTCACTTTAACTAACTCACTTCATTGATATATTAATTTATTTTAAGTAAAATGTAAAACACACCTTTAGTCTTTGAGATTTGGTTAGATTTATATTCATCCATAAAAATTTTAAAGTAACACTTTAGTCTCTAAAGTTAAGAAGATAATTCCAAATGTTCTAGATGTCAAAGTGAATTTAGCTAAACGGTTTGACAGGACCCTCTACTAACAAAATTATCAAATTTAAATAAGAAATTTTACGATTGGTAAAAATATGCACTTTTTGACATCAATCAAACCTATTGAGCTTAATGCGATTCTTTGCTTGTTATGGACGCCATCGAACCCAAATAACTAAGCGATTAGTCTAATTAAGAAATTAATTAAAGTAAATGTGAGGTTTTCATGGATGCTATCGAACCCAATTAATCACGTATCTATTTTGATCGAGAGATTATTTAGTAATTAGGATGCTTGCCTTGGCTATCCGGATAAGTTGACTAAGCACATTAATTCAAAAGAAATAATCTCTAGTAATCTTATGATCAATCAAACATCGAGTGGATCCTAAGTCATGAGCTGGCATTTCTACTTTTCTTGCACTTTAATTTTTTGTACTTTACTTTTCTGCATTTTATTTTCTTTGCATCGACAGTCAAACCATTTCAAAACCTCCCTAGACCTAGACTTGTTGCTATTACTACGCCGTTGTATTGGTAGTGTTTAATTTGATATAATATAAATTTTATTTGATTAATGGAGCTTTGCAGATGATAGTAAACCTCTACTATCAATATATTAAGGGGCAGATTGGTTTTGGAAATGTAGACAATCAGAATCTTTAGATGCTCAAAATTATAAATCTCCAAAATTACAGATGTTCGGTATCTTTAAATAACCATGTTTGTTTTGTAGAAATATTTTTGTAAATATCTGGGAATATTTTGATAACTGTGTTTGTTCCCTCGGATTTCTACTCAGAAATGCCTTAAATTTATATAATGTTCCAAAAATGCCTTTATGACTATTTGTTAATTATAATTAATTTAATATAATTTGAACGTATATAATATATTTGTTTTTATTATTTGAATTTCTTTTTGAATTAATACAATTTATATTATTTTTATATGTTATTTTCCTACGAGTGTTTCTAATACTGTCAAATTAAAATGAATGACAACTATAGAATACTTTGAACTACTAATTTAAAATAATGGTCGCCGAAGTTGGTCATCTAGAGTGGTCGTCATAAGAATTGGTCACCTATAATGGTTACTAGAGTTGGCCGGCAGAGGGTGGTGGTAGCCACAACAACATAATAGAAGCTTTTAGAGCACTTTGGTAATTTTAGTAATTATACAAATTAGAGAGATATTAACCATTAAATACTTAATGGTGTCATTGATGCCTCATTAAATGAGGCCTACATTTACCTTACCCTGAAGAAAGTTGACTCTAAATTGGTATATAATTATCAGCCTATTAATCTTATTCCATGTGCATATTAGATTATAACCAGAGTTTTATCTGATCACTTGAAAACTGTCCTTCCTTCCCCATTGTTGCTTCAATTAGCTTTTGTGCCTAATCGAAAAATTAAAATGAGTTGATTGATGACTGGTTTCTGAATAATAAGTGTTGAATAAGTTGGTTAATGCCATGGGAGGGGACAAATCATGGATGCATCTTTCTTGGTGAATGAGTTGGTTGAGAAGGTTGATACATTTGATTGAAATTTCCTTGATGCTCCTTTGCAAATTAAAGGATTTAGCCCTATTTGGCGGTCTCAGATTGGTTATATTTCAATAGACAGTCATAGGTAAGATTATCCCATCCGTGACATCAGGCAGGGGCATCTGCTTTTACCATTCTTATTTATTTTGAGTGCCTAATCGTTTGAGTTGCTTCATGGAACATAGCTCTTCGCTGGGCCTCTTAATTTTTTTCTATTGCTAATCTCATTGATTTACAACATCTCTTAGACGTGGTTCAGATTTTTGAAAAAGCTTCTGATTTGACTATTAGTGTTTCCAAGAGTGAATTATTGGGGATCCATATCAATGATGCTAATTTGGCTTGGTTGTTGAATATCTTTGGCTGTAAGCAGGGTAGTTGGCCTTCTACTTATCTTGGTTTACCTATGGGTAGGAATCCACATTCTCCTTGAATCAATTATCGAGCGGATACAACATAAACTACACAATTAGAAATATGCCTACATTTCTAAGGGAGGCCAACTTACTCTTATTAGACTACTTTATCTGGCATGTCTACTTATTATCTTTCCCTTTCTTGTGGCCCGTTTGATGTAATTAAAACTCTGGAGAAGTTGGTTCCGTTTTTTTTTTTTGGGAAGAATCTCATGGTGATGGAGGAACACATATCGTTAAATGGGAGATTGTTCAATGTCCAAGATTGATGGGTGGCTTGTTGGCTTAGATATTGGCAATTTTTGTCTATGTACTTCTGCTTTGTTAGAAAAGTGGATTTAGTGTTTTTCATGAGCCTAATGCTTTGTGGCGTAATTTTATTGTAGCTAAGTATTACTCTCCCTCTTGTATTTGGCTTGCTGGTATTCAGGGTGGGTCCACACAATCTCCTTGGTGGTTTATTTCACAGACTATTGGTTTAATTGCCTCTCATACTCGGAGTTGTCTTGATAATGTTATTTCTATTTCGTTTTGGAAGGATCCTTGGCTTGATTATGGTATTCTCTACAACATTTTTCCTCGTTTATTTAGTATTATTATTATTTTTGTAATTTAACCAGATCTTTCAGTGACTAATGCTCAGGTTGCTGAAACAAAGACTTGGTACTTGTATCTTCGCCTCTAATCTTAATGATTTGAGATACGGTTAAATGAGTTTCTTTGTCTCATATTTTTTTTTTTATCATCAATTAAGTTACATCCCCTTAAATGATAGTTGGTCATGGATATTGGAATATTCTTTGTCCTTCTATGTTAAATCTCTATTAGATGATTTGGTTGATATGATTGAACCAGATGTCCAAGTCCTCCATTCTGTTATCTAGAAAAAAATTTATCCAAAGAAGATTAAGCTTTTCCTCCGAGAGCTTAGCCTTGGTATAGAATCGGTATGACGACCCTAGAGGGGGTGAATAGAGTTTATTCAAACTAATTAAGATTTTTCCTAGTAAGCTTTTCCTCTGGGAACTTAGCCTTGATGTAAGATCGATGTGATAACCCTAGAGAGGGTTGTTGAATGAGAAATTTTGGACCAATCACAAGTTGCCACATCATTTACTAAATTAATGACGAAATTTTAAATCATTAAATTTGGGTCCAATTAAAAATTGACATATGTCCCAAACCGAAGTTGAAGACAAATTTCAGTGACGCCACGTGGTTTTATCATGACCGTTGAATCAGATAAAATTAATTTGACCCAGTTTGATATTATTATTTGGGTCAAAGTCCAACTAAGCCCAAAAATAGGTTGAATTTGACCCAAATGTCAAATCAGGCCTAAATCCAATTAATTGGGCACAAAGGCCATGTACATGGACAAACCAAGCCCAAACCCATGGGCTAACCAGGCCCAAGCCCATGAAGCCCATCAGAGAGCCCTATAAATAGAGGCACTCTTCTCATTTCAGGGAAGGATTTTTCTACATTCAGAGAGCCCAGAGAATTCATTAACAAGCAGAAAACTCCCAAGACTCTTGAAGCTGCACTCCTAGAAGACAAAAGACCCTTGAAGACATAAAGACTCTTCCAAGACTTCAACTTCAAGAATGTTCAGTGTTTTTCTTCTTCAAGTCAAGTACATTCACCCAACTGAGAAGGAATTAGAGGATCAAGTATTAGAGATCGAACCACATCACATTAAATCAACTTCAACATCAACATTAACTCAAGTTCAACTCCACGAAACACGTTTCTCAGAAAACTTCGTGTGAACAAATTGGCACGCCCAGTGGGACATCTCTATCTCTTATCTCTCTCTCAGCATCCAAACAAGGCAAATGGCACCTAAGAAGATGACATCCAAGGCTTCCTCCACAAATGGCTCATACATGGGACCTGTCACCCACAACCGCTCAAGAGAAGTCATGCAGGAGCAAGAGTAAAGCTCCCTCATCGCCCATAACATCTTGAGGCAAATGATGGAATCCCTATAAGGCGGGATTGTCATAAGGAAAACCCCTTGTTTGACAACTCTATTTTCGCCTCCAGCACGCCGAAAAGAGATTCACTGCCAGATGTGATCTCTGTCATGATGGCAGATGTGATGGCAGAAGTAGCCATGGCAGAAATGAAAAGGAAGATTAACTTTTTGATGAAAGCCGTCAAGGAGCGAGACCATGAGATCGCTGCTCTGAGAGAAAAAATGCAGTCTTGAGAGGCTGTTGAATCAAGCCAAGCACCTACAATCAAAGCAACTGACAAGGGGAAGACTGTGCTACAAGAAAACCAACGGCAACAGTCAGATTCGGTGGCCTCTCTGTCAGTCCAACAACTGCAAGACATGATCATGACCTCCATAAGAGCTCAATATGGAGGGCTGACTCAAACTTCCTTCATGTGTTCCAAGCCATACACCCAGAGGATAGACAATTTGAGAATGCTTACAGGGTATCAACCCCCAAAGTTTTAGCAATTCGATGGAAAGGGCAACCCAAAGCAACATATTGCCCACTTCATAGAAACATGCGAAAATGCGGGAACAAAGAGGGATATACTAGTCAAGTAGTTCATTAGAACCCTAAAAGGAAACGCCTTTGACTGGTACACAGACTTAGAGTTTGAGGTGATTGACAGCTGGGAGCAACTTGAAAGAGAATTCTTGAATCGCTTCTACCGCACTAGGCGCACTGTCAGCATGATGGAGCTGACAAATGCCAAACAACAAAAAGGGGAGCTGATCGTTGACTATATCAACTGATGGAGAGCTTTGAGTCTAGATTGCAAAGATCGACTCATCGAATTATCTGCTGTAGAAATGTGCATGCAGGGTATGCATTGGGAACTCCTCTATATCTTGCAAGGAATAAAACCCCGTACCTTTGAAGAATTGGTGACCTGTGCTCACGACATGGAGCTAAGTAT
>NC_052357.1:47144919-47151668 GCF_009727055.1 Benincasa hispida | reverse complement strand
GTGACGGTAACTCCAAGCGTGGCAGCACCAATCATATATTATGAAGAAAGGGAGAGTTTGGTCCAGTTTGGGACCTTTGAACCTGTGGTAGTGCGGTTTTAGCAGGAGGTCCAAACTATAGATCCTCAAAACGGAAGAGAGCACGCTGACGTTGACGATAAGTAAGGCTGGATTCTTGTGGCACGCCGTAAGAAAGAAAGGTTGAATTCTACCCAAAAAGAGCTACGCTCTCATAGAAGCTACAAGAGAGGGAGCAAGACACAAAAAAGGAAGGGTAGAAAAAAGGCTTGGAGGCCCAAGGCTGTTGATAAGAGAGATGAGAATGTTCCTCGTCCCGGACAACAGATGACGTTAGCAGATTTTCTCCCGAAGAACTTTTGCAGTTGGGGTTCAGAGGAGATATTAAAGGCTGCTGCATGTCATGCTGTCAGTATTAGGGAGGAAGAAGATACCATTCCAGGCCCATTAAAGTCAACAGGAGAACCAAAGGGTTCGTCACCATTCAACATAGATGACTTGCTTTCACTCCCGCGAGAAACTAAGAAAACCCTCATTAAGGCACTGTTAGAATCCAATGCCTCTGGTGCATCGACCTCCGCAACACGTGCTTATGCCTCGTACTGCACATCCATATGCTTCTCAGATGAAGATTTGCTACTGGGATCCAAATTGCATAATAGGCCTTTGTACGTCTCTAGATACATTGGAGAACAGAGAGTGGGTCGAATCCTCATCGAAAATGGATCCGCTGTCAATATAATGCCTAAGACGACTATGAAACAGTTGGGCATACTCATGGAAGAGCTATCAAACAACAAATTAGTAATTCAGGGTTTCAATCAAGGGAGCCAAAGGGCGATAGGCATGATACGCTTGGAGCTCCTCATTGGCGATATGAAGGCAGACGCGCTGTTTCATGTGATAGACTCAAAGAATACCTACAAGCTGCTATTGGGACGCTCTTGGATTCATGGGAATGGTGTGATTACATCAACACTACATCAATGTTTCAAGTTTTACCAAGACGGGATTAAGAAGGTTGAAGCAGATTCTAATATATTTTTCGAGGTCGAGTCTCACTTCGCAGATGCAAAGTTTTACCTAAAGAGTGAGAATTCCGATGAGACTATGCCGACAAAGAACTTGCTGGCAAAGAGAGCAGATGTATCTCGGTCGAGGTCGCCAATAGACACAGAGAAAAGGGCAGGTAGCAAGGTACAAGCCTCCAACCCAAAGGAGAGTAGAATATCCCTCGACGTTGGAGAAACACTGGTGGTGAGAGGCGAAAAAGCCTCAAGACCTTCGATTCTGCGCTATGTCCCTTTGTTGAGACGAAAAAAGGGCGAGTCACCTTTTACGGAATGCTCAAAAGGTTTACAGGTCGGCGACATAGAAATTCTAAAGGAGAGTTTCGTCACACCCCTCACACCGATAACGAAGCAAGAAGTCCACAAGCCGGAGGCGGAAGTGACGGGGTTAAATCTGTTCGAGAGGCAAACTGAAGACGAATTTGATCCCAAGGCTTACAAGCTGTTGGCGAAGGTGGGCTACGACTTCACAACTGACACTGAGTTCAAGAGTTTGAAGATTTATGAGTAACCCCAACTCTCGCCGACCCAAAAGAAACTTTTGCAAGAAGGACACGCTATAACCACGTCGAGGGCGGGACTCGGATATGAGTCGTCAAAGCCAGTCTGCATAATCAAAAATGCGAAGGGGAAAGTGGCCAACAACAATCATATCATTGCAAAAGAAGTCGATGATACAAGAGATAAGGAGGGCACAGATAAAAGAGCCTCAGCCTTCGACCGTATTAGACCGTCTACCGCACGCGCCTTGGTCTTCGAAAGATTAAGCATGACATAAGCGGAAAGGGGAAGCCCACATACTATTCCCAGAGCTACTCGACGCTCAGTCTTTCGAAGGTTAACTCTGCCGAATGGAGAAAATGAGAAAATCATCTGTCAATCGCCAGTGGTGGTGCGACCGTCAACCTTCGAAAGACTAGGCGCAGTTCCAAACGAGAGTGAAGGAAAACCCCACGCTCCCATTTTTTATCGCCTAAAGCACGAGAAAGCTGAAGATCCCCTCGACCAATATGTCCCTAGTAACACAAAGGGGAAGGGAAAAGCCTGCGCTGACGCCCCCGAAATGACTATAAGAAAGAGAGGGCTGATACCCCAAGCATCCATCTGGCGACGAATCAACCTTAAAAATGCTGAAGGGTCATCGGGTCCGAAGCCATCAGAAGAGGCAAAAAGTGATGGAGAAATCCATAGTACCGTCCCCTCACGCATGAAGTGAAAGACCTTTGTTACTCTAAACACAAGTGAGGGCTCACTTAAAGTAAAGAGGTGCGACATCGTTTTCACCAATCCTCAGAATAGAAATTTAGAGCAGGAGGAAGGCGAAACTTCATGCCACCACATCACCATCACTGAAGAATCTAAAGAGGGTATGACCAAAGAGGAAGTGGAGGACGCTGCACAAGGTCTAGAGTTCGGTGGTCAATCCACAGTGGACGAGCTAAAAGAGGTGAATCTGGGCACTGTAGAAGAACCGCGTCCGACTTTCATCACTGCGTCTCTCTCGGAAGGGGAAGAGGACAAGTACATGAGTTTTCTCACCGAATACAGGGATGTTTTCGCCTGGTCATACAAAAAGATGCCGAGACTAGATCCAAAAGTAGCAGTCCACCATCTCGCGATCAAACAGGGGTGTCAACCCGTTAAGCAAGCTCAACGACGCTTTCAGCCAGAACTTATCCCCCAGATTGAGGTTGAGGTCAATAAGCTGATTGAGGCTGGTTTCATTCGCGAAGTTAAATATCCAACATGGATAGCCAACATTGTCCTGGTTAGAAAAAAGAATGGACAGCTTCGTGTTTGCGTAGACTTTCGCGACCTAAATAGCGCGTGCCCGAAAGACGATTTTTCATTGCCCATCACAGAGATCATGGTCGATATGACAAGGGGACATGAGGCCTTATCCTTCATGGACGGATCTTCCCGTATAACCAGACACGAATTGGCCCTCACAGACGACGAATATTACAAACATTTCGAACCCCAAAAGTGGATTATATTTGTTACGAAGGTAATGCCCCTTCGTGATTGAAGAACGCTTATCAACATGCCATGCAGAAGGTGTTTGACGATATGTTGCACAAACACGTGGAGTGCTATGTGGATGACCTTGTGGTCAAGACCAAGCGACGACGCGACCATTTGAAAGATCTACGAACCGTGTTCGATTGCCTGCGAAAGTACCAGTTAAAGATGAACTCCCTCAAATGTGCGTTCGGCGTAACTTCAAGAAAGTTTTTGGGCTTTGTTGTGAGATATCGAGGGATAGAGATAGACCAATCCAAGATCGATGCCATCCAGAAGATGCCAAGGCCAAGGAATCTACATGAGTTGAGAAGTTTATAGGGACGTCTGACCTACATCTGGAGGTTTATTTCTAACCTGGTAGGGCGGTGTCAACCCTTTCAAAGACTAATGAGAAAGGGAGAGAAATTCGAATGGGATGAGTCCTGCCAGAATGCTTTCGATAGCATAAAAAGGTACCTGATTAGCCCTCATGTCTAAGGAGCCCCAGTAGCGGGCAAGCCGTTGATACTGTACATTGCAGTACAAGAGAGAACATTGGGGGCACTATTGACACAAGAAAGAGAAAAGGGAAAAAAACGCGCTTTCTATTACTTGAGTAGAACCCTGAATGGAGTCGAGATCAATTATTCCCCTATAGAGAAGACGTGCCTTGTGCTTTTCTTCGCCATAGATAAGTTGAGGCACTAAATGCAAGCCTTCA
The DNA here is from genome assembly GCF_009727055.1 of Benincasa hispida. NCBI lineage: Eukaryota > Viridiplantae > Streptophyta > Magnoliopsida > Cucurbitales > Cucurbitaceae > Benincasa > Benincasa hispida. The sequence goes on along the minus strand of NC_052357.1, from coordinate 47,147,855 downwards.
CAGTCCACTTAATTGCAAAAGCTGACCCCATCAAGTACGTCCTGTCTAGGCCGATCATCTCGGGATGTTTAGCCAAATGGGTAATCATGCTTCAATAGTACAACATTGTTTATATACTGCAAAGGGCAGTTAAAGGGCAGGCATTGGCCGACTTCTTGGCAGATCACCCAGTTCCATCGGATTGGGAGTTAAGTGAAGACTTGCCCGACGACGAAGTTCTCTTCACTGAAACCTCAGGGCTGTGGGTCATGTTCTTTAACGGTGCGACACGAAAAAGTGGTGCGGGGGCAGGTATCGTCCTCATTTCGCCAGAAAAGCACATGCTGCCTTATAGCTTCGCACTTGCCGAGTTATGCTCAAACAACATTGCTGAATACCAAGCCTTGATAATTGGTCTCCAAATGGCCTTAGAGATTGGAGTAGCTTGTATTGAAATCTTCAGTGACTCAAAGTTAATAATCAGTTAACTCTTATGCCAGTACGAGGTGAAGCATGACGACTTGAAACCCTACTTCACTTACGCTCGCCAGCTGATGGAGAAGTTCGAAAGCGTGGCGTTGGAATATGTCCCGAGGATGGAGAACAAGAAAGCGGATGCCTAGGTAAACCTAGCCACTGCCTTAAGGGACCTGGATAATGTGCCCCTTAATATATTGCTTTGGTGGAGATGAGTTATACCTCTGGTTGGGACTACATATGGGGAAAAGAATGCGATATCAGTCTACCCAACTAATGAGGAAGACTGGCGGCAGCCCATCATAGATTACCTTGAGCATAGAAGGCTCTCGGATGACCCCCGCTGTAAAATCGAGGTTCATAGGAGGGTCGCGCATTTCATTTACTACAAAGGGGTCATATACTGTCGATCCTTTGAAGGAATTTTCCTTTGATGCCTCAGTAAAGAAGAGTCAGTGAAGGCTTTGGAGGAAGCACACCATGCGTATGCGGCGCACATCAAGCTGGACCAAAGCTACAATTCCAGCTGAAAAAAATGAGTTACTATTGGTCGGGAATGATCCAGGATTCAATGGATTATGCAAAGATATGTGAAGCCTGTCAATATCACGCGAATTTCATTCATCAACCGCCCGAGCCTCTTCATCCGACCATAGCCTCGTGGCCTTTGGAAGCATGGGGGCTTGATCTGGTCGACCCGATAACACCTAAGTCGTCAGTAGGGCACTCCTACATCCTTGTAGCCACTGACTACTTCTCAAGATGGGCTGAGGCTGTCGCGCTAAGGAAAGCTAAGAAAGAAAACGTGGTGGATTTTATCCGTACTTATATCATTTATCGGTACGGTATTCCCCATCAGATCGTGAAGGATAACGGGAGACAATTCTCCAATAGTATGATGGATAGGTTGTGTGAAAAATTCAAATTCAAGCAGTACAAGTCATCCATGTATAATGCCGCCACAAATGGGTTGGCTGAGGCATTTAACAAGACATCGTGCAACCTGCTGAAGAAAGTTGTGTCCAAGTCGAAGAGAGATTGGCAGGAGAAGATCGGTGAAGCGTTGTGGGCTTATCGCACCATTCACCGTACCTCTACAAGAGTCACCTCGTACTCTCTCGTTTATGGGGTAGAAGTTGTCCTTCCTTTGGAAAGAGAAATTCCATCGTTAAGAATGGCGGTGCAAGAAGGGCTGACTATAGAGGACAACACCAAACTGCGGCTCCAAGAGTTGGAAGCATTGGATGAAAAACGATTAGAAGCTCAACAAGCGTTGGAATGTTACCAGGCTTGAATGTCTAAAGCCTTTGATAAGCATGTAAAGCCTCGATCCTTTCAAGTCGGTGATCTAGTGCTCGCCGTAAGGAGACCAATTATTACGACAAGACATACGGGGAATAAGTTTACACCTAATTGGGATGGGCCCTACGTCATCAAAGAAGTATACACAAACAGAGCATACAAGATATTTGAACAAGATGGGCTAAGAATCGGCCCAATCAACGACAAGTTTTTCAAGAAGTTTTACGCTTAACAAATGTAAAAAAAAAAAAAAAATTGTTTGAACTACATTATGACTTGATCCCTGTCATTATAAAGGATACGTAGGTAGCTTAAAGAAATTTAAGTTCAGTCACGTGATAAAAAAAAAATATATTGATGTACATGAGTCCAATGAGATAAGTAAATAGGAGAAGCAGAAATTTAAAGGAGGAAATAAAAAAAAAAAAAATTTCATATCAGAGACTTCAATCTACAATAGTCGACTCCGGTAGTTTTTTTTTTTTTTTTTAAAAAAAAAACTCCAAGGCCACTACCTACTGAGGAATGCCTAGTTCAATAGGAAAAACAATGTCAAGTCAAGGTACCCAGTTGTAGCTCCCTAGCTCCTGCTACATGGCTTTTAACACATGACGTAGGGCATCCAAAGCTTTGATGTCCTTGTCAGAAAGGATTGGGGTGGTTTTGAGCTCGTTTATGACCCCTCGCATCTCCGAGGCTTCAAGCTTATGCCGAGTCAAAAGGCCTTCGCTCTCGAAAATCAACCGCGATATTTTGGCTCGTTCAACCCTGATGGCCTCTAACTTGGCTAACAGTTTCTCTTCTTCTTGTAAAGCCCGAGATTCGTGTTCAAGGAGTGCCTTTCATTTAGCAAAAGCACTACTCTCATCATACAGTATCTTCTCCAGATCAGACTTGGCCTCCTCCAAATGTTGCTCCTTACTTGTCTGAGTCAACTGAGAGGAATAGGATAACTGGAACTGATTATATTTCTCGACGTTTCGGAAGTACTCATCTACAAGTTTTCTGAGAGGAGGGAGGTTAGCACCACAAATGTCGAAAATGGCTTGGAATATCTCATGCGTTTATTTCTCCAGACTAAGAACCTTGTCGAAAGGAGTATGCATGATCTTCTTGTGCATAGTCTCCCACATAGCCGAGGCTACGTGGCGTCGGATGTCGGAAACCCCAGTGGCAGC
>NC_052357.1:47000953-47141725 GCF_009727055.1 Benincasa hispida | reverse complement strand
CTGAATTCTCCAGGGACTTTTATCATAACGCTCCAGCGAACCTGGCCCTCAATTATACGATGTCTGAGAGTTAGCACTCGATCTGGGTTAGGGGTTTCCTCATGAATAGTAGATCGCAAGATCCATGCATGCTCTCCTCGGATCATGGGTACTTCCGTCGATAATTTGGAAAGAATCATGTTGTCATTTAAACTTGGCTAGCGATCAGCAAAAGGACCGACTAACGATTTTGCCACAGGAAGGTTGAGTCCTTTCATGGGCTGACTCCGATTTTTAAGAATCACGAGGTGCCTCTCATCAGATGAGACGTGCTCGGTGAAATAAACCATTGTTCTGCAAAAAAAAAAGATCACAGGGGAATGAGCTTCAACCATAGGATTAAAAATAATAATAATAAAATATAAAGTTGGAATCAAAATTCAAATATATCTGTTCTTGAATTTGATCTCAATTGATGTTTCAGCCAAATTATGAGTTTAGTACATAAGTTTAACTTGAGTTTGGGATCAAATTTGAGATATGGCCAAATTTACGAACAAATTTTTTAGTTTCTTCACAATTTAATTTGATTTAGATTTAAGATAAAATTTGGGATACGCCTAAATTTCAATAAAAGATCAATTGAGATTTTTTCCTTATCCACAATTTATTTTGATTGAAGATAAAAACTCAACCTTGAATAACTTGAATTTGGAATATGGCCATATTTTAATTTGGGATGAATTTTAGATCTTTCCCCTAATTTGATTTGGAAATAGAGATAAGAACCTAAATTTGGATGATTTTGATATAAAATTTGGAAGATGCTCAAATTTTAATTTGAAATTTTATTCTTAATAATTTGGCTTGAGGATAAAAGTCTGGTGATTTGGTGATCTAGATTTGGGATAAAATTGGGAATATGCCCAAATTTTAATTTGACTTAATAATTTGGCTTGAGGATAAAAGTATGATTTGGTGATTTAGGTGGGATAAAATTTGGAATATGCTCAAATTTTAATTTTGAGACTTTATCCTTAATAATTTTGCTTGAGGAAAAAAGTTTCATAATTTAGATTTGGGATAAAATTTGGAATATGCATAAATATTCCAAATTTTATCCCAAATCTAAATTATGATACTTTTATCCTCAAGCCAAATTATTAAGTCAAATTAAAATTTGGGCATATTCCAAATTTTATCCCAAATCTAGATCACCAAATCACCCGACTTTTATCCTCAAGCCAAATTATTAAGAATAAAATTTCAAATTAAAGCTTGGGAGAACAGGAAAGGTTGCTAGGGTTCGGGGAAGAAGAAAGCTCTGTATGTTGGGCGCTAGGGTTTTCAGTTTGCAAATGAGGTAAAGAGTTCACAGACGGGGAAGGGTTCCTATTTATAGGTTGGGCCGTAGTGGGCCCAATGCGATTTTTGCGGCGATAGGCCTCGAGACACTCAAAAAGCCCATCATTCAAGCTTCCCTCATTTATGGAATTTGAGAAAAAACGTCCTTTCATTTACAGACTTCATCATTTCGTTGGAATATGGCACGATTGGACTTCTCAAATTGCAAAAAGAATTTTCTTTAATGTTTTATTCAAATGGATGCAAGGTAAAGATGAACGCATTGTGCTCATCAACGCAACTATATCTTCGCAGAGGACAGACCACAACACATACATCCCCGCAGCACACCCCTTAATTAAACACATTTCTGGAGGATCGGGCGCATGTAATTGCTACCAGCGCATCACTACCTCAACATAGTGCATTTAGCTTAGGATGGGCAAAGGATACACACGCGCGCAACACACCCCTCGGCTCAACACAGTTGAGTTGTGTGGACGCAAAGCGTATCTTATTGGTTCAAGAGACGTCCATTATCGCCTTGCATACTGGTTGTTGATTGTTTCATTTTATTTATTTTTCATCAACGCTATGACTTGCAACAATAAATTTTTATTTATTTCTCATTCATTCACCAATTAAGGACTAATGCATTAATTACAGAAAAGTTAAAAGAATTAAAGACGATACAGAAATAAATGCAAGGGAAATAAATGAAGAATAAATTCATAAATTCATGAAACAAATTAAATGAAGAAGTAAAGAGAAAATTCAGGAATTAAATAAGACAGAAATTTAAAGAAAGCATTTAAATATATATGTGAGATATGGACCGGAAGATGCGTTTTTTTGAATGAGCACAATCCACATCTCTGCAGGCGGTCCAGCTTGCCTGCCCAATGTCCTAGGGCTGTCTCTTATACACATCTAGATGTGTATAAGAGACAGGCCCAATGTCTTCAGGGACATTGCTCCTTTCCTAGTCTCATCCCGCAATGTATATGGGAAGAAAGCTGATCTACTTCTTTCGGGAATCACACCAGTTATGGGGAATGCGTTGCACCTTGCATTCTCCACAGCCATAGTTTTTGAAATTCCAATGCTTAATTTGGTCCTGGTGTGCTCCTGCGCGAAAAATACATTTGATCTCTGGGTCAGCTTAGGATTTCTAGATCACTCCAATACTCATAAGCCATCAGACTGCTCTTTGCGATAAACAACCAGTACAAAGAGATCTGTCCTGCACATACTACAAAAACACTCAAACAATAAATCGTTAACCAATTCCCGGAAACGACGCCATAAACTTGGTGACATAATTTTTGAGGGTTTTATTTTAAGCACACGCACTACGATATCTCATGCATGATACAAGTCCATGTCCCTATTACCAGTTCCCCGGCAACGCTGCTATAAACTTGATGACATAACTTTAATCTAAGCTACAAGTCTATGCCATAAACTTGTAACGCAAATTTTATGCAATGATATGTGATACTACTTCTAGATATGCGTTATTAATGAATGTTCTTGTAGTATGCTGTGCATTGTCACAAGTTTCCTTGCATTGAAACCAAGTATAATTTCACCGCAAGTTTCTCGGTGTGATTCGAGGTCGAACACAAGGATTGTTTTAGGATAATTGTGTTATATTTATGATATATGCGACTAAGGATTTTTCAAATTAATAAAGTTGTTTGTACAAGTATTTAAAAATGCTATAAAGTAAAGGTAAGCGGTAAATATGCGATAATAAAATAAATTGCGATAAAATAAACGTAAACTATGATGATACAAGATACCGAGGTCAAGGCTGGCTGTGAAGCTTATACAAAGATCGTGTAATGCGGTGGTAAGTCTTATGTGCGGTGCAGAAATAGAAAAGATAACTAATATAAGCAGCATAAGTTCCTTAATTGTGTTAAAGATATAAGTACTGCTCCGCTTTTCCCTTGGCGTACACCTCTCGGTGATCGGCCGCGTTCCCATATTTCTGTGGTGAAACAGGGACGAAATGATTAAGTTATTAATTACCTAGGGATTAAGAAAACAACTTTAATCCATATTAGATGGCATCTTTAGATTTGGGATAAAATGATTATGCTACAAAAACACTGATTAAGTTACTCGTTTAATCCATATTAATTACCAAGGGATTAAGAAAACTTCATGGAGAAAACGATTAATGGAGGAATGGAAATAGACAGAGAAGTGGAAATGGAAATGATCGAGACATACAATAAAACTATTTAGCGTCTGATACATGATTTGTGAATGAAGAGATTAAGAAAATGAAATACAATTGATGAAATAGAGTTAGAAACAAATACAAACAAGTGCCAATGTCTTGGCGTCGATCTGAATGAAGATTTGCTTGCCGGCATGGATGGATCGTGCGGAAGGATGAGCTTCCCTCTCAGGCTTGCTCAACCGGTAGCAGGGATTTAAGCACAGAGCTTCACGGTAGGGATTTGGCAGAATTGCACTGATACTCACCTCTCAGCCTTGTCTCTTCTCTTCCTAGATTTCTTTGATCAGTACTCAGCTCAGCTTTTCTCTCAATAATCTTGCATCAATTAGCCTCGTATCAAGTATATCTTCTCTGAATTCTATGGGGGTATTTATAGGTGAAAAGCTTTGACTCCTAGCTTGTGGACCCCACTTATTGTTATGAAAATTCCAAAGATGGAGGAATCAATATTCCTTCTATTATGCAATTAGACCGTCAAATCTGCACAATGGTTAGTTGTACACGTTTCACAATCCTCCACATTTGCGTTGCTTAGCTGCATCTTTCGATCGTGTGCTCGCATGCGGTGTTGTTTTTATTACCGCATGCGGTTGAAATTCAGCTCGGGATCGACTGTCGCATTGCGCCGTCATTGCGTTAATCGTCTCTTCATTGTGGTTTGACGGGCGCAATGTGACGGAGATGCGTTATTCAGTTTCTCGTTGAGCCTTGATCGCAAGTGGTGACTTGGTTTCCTACAAAACAGAATAGAAATATCCTCTTCTACCATCTTAATGATGTTAGTGGGTGTAATTACGATAATTCATAATTACTGTATTTCTGAGCTAATTTTCATACAATTGACGCATATTCCTTCTCTTTTGGCTGCAATATCTAGATAAGGCAGCATAAATAACTTGTATTTCTACAAGTTATCACAAGACCAAGATGAGGGACCTACAAAAGAAAAATAAAAACTAAGCTAGAAAAGCAATAAAAGAAAGCAAGTAAATTTGTTCACCTAGCTTCTTCCAGGATGGGCAAATTTTTAACGTCAATTGCTTGACATTGTTTTCTTGTCAAGATACAAAAAAAATCTAATAAAACTATTTTTATCAAATTTTGGAAATCTCCACTTTGAATTTTATCAAATTTGGTTTTTGTTTTCAAAATTGTTTTCTAAAACTATTTTCCAAATAAAACTATTTTATTTGTATTATTAGTTATATATATATATATAAACTCAATTAATTAATTTTTAAATAAAACTAACTAATTAAACCTTTTAATTAATTTTGTTAATTTAATATCTAATATTAAATTAATAAAACAATTCCATCATAATGAAATTAATAATTAAATCTTATTTTAAACATTAACCGTTTCTCCAATTTCGTTTAATTTCGATAAAATTAAACATTTGAATTGTATCAAATACAATAAATAGAACTCTAATTTAATTTGAACATTTCAAATTCTGAACCCTAGTTTCAAATCTTTTCAAGATTACTCAATTTACTAATCCAAATTATGAGTTAGTAAAGGGACCTTATGAACCTACAGATCATGAGCTCCAACGACTTGTAATTAATTGGTTAAACTCTTTAAACCAAATTAATTACTATTCATTAACTACCAAGATATTCCATTATAGCTCAATAATCGCACTCTCCTCACTATAGATATATCTCTGTCCATTTTAACCATAATTGGTAAGTCAGTCCTTCACAGGTCGTTCGTATTTACAGCTGGATCAAAGATTATCATTTTACCCCTGTAAATACATCTTGCTCCTTAAGCTCCCACTGATCCCCCATTGAACAATTTGTTGGTGTTGATGCCCTAAATCTCATAGGGTTCTATAGTTTGTAAATACTTGTATGAACAAACACTTTGTGATTTAGAATATATGATATTTTATTCACTTCAGCCTATGAAATATGAGATATTTTAGTTGCATTAACCACAAACCAATGAACTAAGATCCATGGTTATCGTTGTAATTAAACATGTATGTGGAGACATATAAGTGGATCGTGTTTTGGTCTGTAGTATATGGATAAAGATACCTTATCCTGGTGACACTACAAGTGTGGCCCGCTTTGTAGGTGCTACAAATGTTGTAAAGTACTACAAATGATCTGATCCTCATCATTCATGTATTAGACATGCGAGCGAGGATATTATATACAAAAGAGTTTGTATAAGACCTGACCATGAAATTTTTAGTCTCATTATATAACACTATTTATAATTGAGACTTTCATTTCACTAGGATGACCATAGGTAACATGATCTTAATCCTGAGTGAGTTGTGAACTCCTGCCTATGAGGGCAGTCATTTAATTTGCATGGGTTAGAGTAGCTAGATCGCCTACTCAACAAGCCTAGCATTTTGGGGATTCGTCTGATTGGGGAGCTTTGAACTCAACTACACAAGATGAAATTCATTCCTTCCTTGAAGTAGGGGTAAGTAGATAAATTACTCCCTTAAGGGCTGATTCTGGGACTTGAACAATATGGCACCACACTTTCTTTTGACCCGAGAAGAGTTTAATCACAGTGGGACTATGGTTTATTGTTCATTAGAGGAATCAGTGGTACTTAAGGAGTTAGATGTAACTACAGGGGCAAAATGATAATTTGGTCCAGCTGTACTTATGAGCGATTTGTGAAGGGTCATTGTACTGTTGATTGGTTATATCCAATTGGACACAGAAATATATCTGTAGTGCGAAGAGTGCAGCTATAGGTCTTTAGTGAAGTGTCCGACAGTTAATGGATAGTGGATAATGTGATTAAAGCGTTTAGTCAGTTATTCGCACATCGTTGGAGCTTTAAGCTACAAGTCCATAATGTCCCCTTGGTAGCTCAATGGATTCTAGTTGAGAATCAGTTTTTGGGATAGTTTGAAATGTTCAAATTAATAAGAGGAAGTTTGATTATATGTGATATAATTAAATTAATTCAATTATATATGATATAATTGATATGATGTATTTGATACATTATTATTTGATTGGAGGAATTAATATAAATATGATTTATATTAAATGCCATAAAAAGAGAAAAAGAACTATGGTTTATATGTTGCATATGATGCAATATTAAAACAATAGGTTATAAATATAATAAGGTAAGTTATTTATTTTATTTATTTATAATTTATTAATGATAAGATAATTAAATTTCTTTTTCTCTAATAACCACCCTTAGTGGGTGGTTAGACGGTTTTATGGTTAAGTGGGATAGAGAAGAAAAATGGTTTTTCTATTCATTCTACACGGCAACAAGTAATCAGATTACATATCAAAAGACTAAACGATAGGATCGAGTTTTACTATACGACAGTACTCGTTTCTAAACGATCGAGTGTCGAGTCTATGCGATAGACTTTCATTTGCTACACGATATTGTCATCGTCTACTCGATCGTTTCCTCGCTCACTCCAATCCTTCTCTCTATCCAAAATAAGCTAGAGCCCACAACTCATGGATTCTCACATTGAAAATACCAAGGAAATCTTGTGGTGGTGTCTAGTTCTATTCGAGGATCGAGTTTTACTCGTTGCTGGTGTTCGAGGGAGTTCGAGTTCTTGATCGATGCGTTCGAGTTTTTTCGAGAGAAATATGTGAAGTAAGAGTTATTCAAAGGTATTGTTTCTCTCATCCTTCGTATTTGATAAGAAACATGTTGTAAGTTATCTTTAATGCATAATCGTTTCTGTTTGATTGTAAATGTTTGAGTTCTTTCACATTGGAGTTTGGAACGATCCACTTCTGCTCATAGGTCCTCTGTAATTAGAGTTCCTTCACCATTGATTTATAGTCCAACTTATAAATTATAACCCTGTCTTCCATGAGAGGGCGGGGCCCCGTTGTTCAAGACAAGGAATCAGCGCTTAAGAGAACAACTCATCTGCTAACCCTAAATGAGGTAGGAGTGAATTCCATATTGCAAAGCTACGTCCATAGCTATCTATCCGGTCTTATCCCTAAAATGGAAGGCTTATTGAGTAGTGCTGTTGGACTACTCTCAACATTGCAGATCAAAGGATAATCTCGAATAAACAGGAGTTCATATTCAGCATAAGATTAAGATCGAGTTATCCTAGGTCATTGAGTTTGAGATAGTTAGTTCTAACAGTAAATGGTTGTTATAAAGAAAAGTGACTATTTCGAGGTCCGGTCTTATGCAAACTCATTGCACATGATGCCATACTCATTTATCTCTACATGAATGATTTTTGGATCACATCATTTGTATCAGTATACAAAATAGGCCGCATCGAATAGTGTCACCAAGATGAGGTACCTAATCTCATCCGTATACTTATAGGCCATTTTGGCTACATACTAAAACTTGATCAATTTTTATGTCACTACTTAAAGTTAAAGTATTCATGTTATAGCCATAGATTTGTTTATTGGATTTTCATAGAAAGATGCAATATCAATAGTAATTTATTGAATAAAAAATTTAACAACATTTTTATTGATAAATAGAATATGTTAACAACATTTACTAATTATGAGTTTAGGATATTCCCAATAATTTAAACATTTCAAATTCCCTCAACACATTATTATAAGGTTTAATCGATTTACGAGCTAGTAGAGGGACCTAATAGACCTACAGATCGTGAGCTCCAACGACCTAAGATTAATTCGCTAAACTCTTTAAACCAAATTAATCAATATTCGTTAACTACTGAGACACTTCACTATAGCTCAGTAGTTGTACATACGTTATTGTAGATATAATTCTGTCCACTTGATTTAACCATGATCAGTAAGTCGATCCTTCATTGGTTGTTCGTATTTACAGCTAGGTCAAAATTATCCTTTTTACCCTTATAATACATCTTACTTTTTAAGTCTCCACTGGTTCTCTAATGAACAATTGGTTTATAGTCCTACCAATAAACCGAGCCCCTCTCAGCTATAGAGAGGGCGGGGCCCTTTTGTTCAAGATTAGAAATCAGTACTTAAAGGAACAACCTATCTGCTAACTCTAAAATGGGTAAACGTGAATTCCGTCTGGCAGACTATGTCCTCAACTATTTTTCCGGTCTTACCCCTAAAATGGAAGGCTTATTGAGCGGCGATGTTGAGCCACTCTCACCCATGTAGATTAATGGATAAACCCAAATAAACAGGAGTTCATAGTTAGCTCAGAATTTAGATCGAGTTACCTTAGGTCATCAAATTGAAATAGTCAGTTTTAATAGTAAATGGTCGTTATAAAGAAAAGTGACTATTTCGTGGTTCGGTCTTATGTAAACATCTTTTGTATAGGATGTCTCCCACTCACATGTATCCACATGAATGGCTTTAGGATCACATCATTTGTATCTATATACAAACTAGACCACATCCATAGTGTCCTCAAGATAAGATACCCAACCCTATCCATATACTTATAGACCGTTTTGGTTATATATTCAAGCTTGATCCTCTTTTATGTCTTTAGATAAAGTTCAAGTATTCATGTTATAACCATGAGTTCGTTAGTTTATTGGATTTAGAAATCTATAAATGCAATTTATATGTCAATAACAACTTTATTGAAACAATCTCAATAACATCTTTATTGTAAATATGTTTAAAGTTTCCAAATTGCAAGTTTTAGGACGTATAACCCAATCTAAGAACCGCAAAAAAACTATGGACATGCTTCGGATGAATGACCTTGAAGTAAACAGAGTTGACATGCCTCAAGCTCCTACAGCTGCTAGTAACCAAAACTTGAACAAGAGATATTAGTTCAGATATTTGATTTCTAAGCTCACTAAATTCTCTTACCTCTTCTTCTCTTCGCTGAGCCGCTTGCCTCGCAAGAGGCGCATAATAGATATTCAAATTGTCTACTATGATAAAACAAGTGGACACAAGAAAAAAAATATTTGTGGGGGGTTTATAAAGTTTACAAGTCAAAGTCAATATCCTCCATTGCCTTCTTGTATGCAATAGATCATCAACCTCACCATCAGCTACCATAGCCAGGATTTCAATTAAACTCATATAACGAATAAGTGGGTTCGCAACCCTCCCACTACGTTGAAGTTCCCTTAACACTTGAGGTGGATTTGACCTACTAGATGAACCTACATCAACAACTCTTGTTGAGGTAGTAGGCTCTTCAACAATGCTTGTTAAAGATTCAGTAGTTTCTTTGGAAAGCCCATTCAACACGATTTTGCTTTTAGGCTTGTGCTCCCTTATATGATCCTCCTCAAGAAAAGTAGTGTTTGTCGATACAAACACTTTTTTTTCCTTAGGATCATAAAAATAAACACTTTGTTTTCCTTGTGTCCCTTTGTCGATACAAACACTTTATATGATCCTCATCAAGAAAAGTATCTACTAACCGAAGTGTTGAGCTTTATTAACTGATTTTATGAGCTTGGGTGAGCGGTGTGAGTTTTAAAACTGGTTTAAATGCTTAGACATCGTACGTTAATATCCAAATATAAACATTGTACTTGGATAAAAATCACAGACTTAGGTTGTTTAAAATTAGTCGTATTAAACCTAAGTAAATGAATACCCAAATATTTAGAACACTTTGTGGGAGATTAACAATATATTCGATATATAGTTATTAGCTCTCACGTCCCTAAGAGTTTACACCGTGAGATCCATGCTCGGCTTCGTGTCGCTTTTATCGCAACTACTCTATTCGAAAAATGTTTACATGGGTCAATAACAAGGTGAATGAGGGACGTAGTTCATAGTAAGTGGGTGAAGGAAATGTGTAACCATTGTCCTACGGTCTCCTTCATTAGTTTGAACCATGAAATTCTTATGTTGCGCCAACTGTCATTTTTAGGCGGCACTAGCTAATCGTTAACCACGACGATCCCTATGGAAGGTTGTAACATAGGATTTGGAACAACCCAAGCTTCAGAAATGAATAGAGTCTTATAATTTCGTCTTGGATATCGTCTTCCAACTTGGGGCCATATTTATACCGTTCTATAAGATTTGAAAATGGCGGGTCACACTTACAAGAATTACTAATTGTTAGTAAAAAAAATTGTAACTAAATGAACTATAGAAATAAGAGTTATTTTGGATATAGTATTTGGTCAAGATCATCTTGCTTCAGTGAAGGAATTTTTTGACTACCCATCGGTAGCAACTATTCCAAATCACTAAAGTATCGTTGCAAATAAATAAAGATAAATGGGTACTTTATTATTTCTTTGCTAAAATTGGATTTAGATGCTTAAAGTTTAATAGAATTTGTTTAATTTTTCTAGCAATGTCAAATTTAATCATACAACTGCTCGTTTCTAATAAGTTTAATGAAGAAGGGTATTCCAACTGGAAATCCAACATAAATACAATATTAGTTTTGGATGATCTGAGGTTTGTGATAACAGAGGAATGTCCTCCAATTCCTAGTTCAACAGTGAACCAAAATGTTTGGAACACCTATGATCGGTGGGTTAGGGCTAATGAAAAAGCTAGGGCTTATATCTTAGCAAGTATATCTGATGTACTTAATAAGAAACATGAAGTCATGCCCACTGCCCGTGAGATTATGGCATTGCTTCAGGAAATGTTCGGGCAACCATCATCTTCTGTTTGACATGAAGCCATTAAATATGTTTATAATACACGCATGAAAGATGGAACCAACGTCAGAGAACATGTTCTCGACATGATGGTCTATTTCAATATTGCTGAGCTCACAGGGAGACCATAGATGAAACCAGTCAAGTTAGTATGATATTAGAATCTCTTCCGAAGAGTTATCTGACTTTTAGTACTACTGCTGTGATGAATAAGATTAATTACAATTTGATTGAAGGAAATTGTGCATGGGGATTTCCATGAGTAGCAGAAAGATCATTCCAAATTACAATCATATATGAACTTTACTAATTATAGTCATAAACAGAACGGTTATAAAATCAATATAAAAATTACAGCATGATACAATAAATCATCAAGGAGAAATCTACACACATTTATAGCCTCATTTCCACGCTCCTTGAACACAGTAACCTAAAATGCTCGTCCAACATGACCGCTACACAGCACGAAACCGCACATTCGAACTCCGCGATCGCCTTGGTCACGAACACCTCAACAACATGAATGGCCTCCAATGAACATCAACAGTGTCGAGTTGAGTATGACACCAAGAAGGCTACCTTGGTATTCTCGGTGTGAGAATCCAGATGGTGGGCTTTGTGCAGACTTGGTTTGAAACAGACGATGGAGGATTCAACAATCGTGTAAACGATTGAGCAAGTGGGAGATGGCTGAACCTATCATATAGATCGATGCCCAATCGTTTAGCAAAAGCTAAGCGATCGTTTAGCTCATCGCTTAGTTGCGCGTTTGTCGCCTACAAACACTACACAATCGTTTAGCTTGCTCCAAGTTGTCGCTTAGTAAATCCTATTTACTTCCGTGAGATTCCTTTTTCGAGAGAGAAAATCTCAAGCTTTTTCAACATTACTAAAATTAGGAAAACAATTTTCTTTTATCTCAAGGTTACCATGAAACCACCAATAACCTCTCACTCAATTGGTTATTAGAGAAAAAGATTTAATTATCCAATAATTAATATTATTATAAATATAAATATAACCAACTTATCATACTATATTTATAACTTATAGTTTTAATATTTCGTCTCATGAAACATATAAATCATAGCTCTTTTTCTATTCCATGGTACTTAATGTAAATCTCATTTACATTAATCCTCCATTAGATGTATCTCATACATCATACCGATTATATCATATATAATCGAATTACCTTTTGTCAATTTGAACATTTCAAATCAACACCAAGAACTGATCCTCAACTGAATACATTGAGCTACCAAGGGGACCTTATGGACCTGTAGCTCGAAGCTCCAACAGTACGTGAATAGTTGACTAAACTCTTTAGTCATGGGATCTACCATCCGTTACTGCCAGGCACTCTACTAAAGACTGACAGTTGAACTCTCCTTACCACAAATATATTATATGTCTATCTTAACCAATCAGCAGTGCGACAACCTTTCACAGATCGCTTGTAAGTACAGCTCGGCCAATAACCGTTATACCCCGGTAGTTACATCTAAATCCTTAAGTACCACTGATCCCTCTAATGAACATAATTCATAGTCCTACTATGACTGAGTCCTCTCTTCTAAAGAGAAGTTGTGGCCACTATGTTCAAGCCCCGGAATCAGCCCTTAAGGGAGCAATCTCTCTACTTATCCCTACTTCGGTAAAGGAGTGAATTCCATCTTATGGATTGAGCTTCCAGCTCTTTGATCAGACAAGTCCCCAAAAAGGTAGGCATGTTGAGTTGGCAATCTTGCCACTGTCACTCATACTAATCAAAGGACCGCTCTCAAAGGCAGGAGTTCCCAAAACACTCAGGATTGAGGTTGTGTTACCTATGGTCGTTTAGGTGAGATGTAAGTCTCTAGTATCAACGACGTTATATACAGAGTCTAGTCATCTTGTGGTCTGGTCTTATACAAACTCTTTGTATAGGACACCTCCACTCACACGTCTCCACATGAATGGTTAGGATCTACCATTTGTAGTAGTTTACAACACTTGCAAACCTCTACAAAGCGGGTCGTATCCATAAGTTCTCCAGGATCAGGTATCCCACCTTAATTCTTATACTACAAACCTATTTAGGTAATCACTTAAGGCATGATCCACTTGTATATCACATATACATGCTTAAGTTCACATTAGATAACCAAGGAGCTTTGTTTATTGGATATGAGTAAATGCTAGAATGAAATAACATTTATTTTATTCATCAAACAATGTGTATCATTAAAAACAACGAGACTTAGAGAGAATTAGGACACCAATCCCAACAATCTTCCACATAACCTAATGACGTAGGGGACTAATGTACAATACAATATGAAAATGTGCAATATACAATAAATTAGGGCATACCCCAGTATCATCTCCCACTTGCCCTAGACAAGATGCCGCATGTCCCGTAGTCCCAGACTCTTCAGGTAACCCTCAAACACTTTAGCCGTGAGGGCCTTTGTAAATGGATCAATAACGTTGTGCTCCAATGCGATCTTCATGACTATCACATCACCACGATGCACAATCTCCCTGATCAAGTGATATTTTCGTTCTATGTACTTACCCCGATGATGACTCTGAGGCTCATTTGAATCTGCCATAGCCCCGTTGTTATCACAATAAAGAGTGATAGGCAAATCCATGTTTGGAACAACTTCCAAATCTGAAAGGAATTTCCTTAGCCAAACAGTCTTCTTAGCTGCTTCACAAACGACTACGTATTCAGCTTCCATAGTGGAGTCCGTGATTCATCCTTGCTTGATGCTTCGGCAGACTACAGGCCCTCCATTCAGAGTGGAAACTGACTCTAATGTCGATTTGCGAGAATCTCGATCGGTCTGAAAGTCAGAGTCTGTGTATCCTATAAGGATCAAATCCTTATCTTCATACACGAGCATTAGTCCCTCGTTCTCCAAAGATACTTGAGGATCATCTTAACCGCCGTCCAGTGATCAAATTCTGGATTGGACTGATACCGACTGACAATCCCTACTGCATAACAAATGTCGGGTCTGGTACACAACATTGCATACATTAAGCTTCCTATAGCTAAAGCATAGGGAATCCATCTCATCTCTTCAACCTCTTGAGATGTCGTAGGACATTGATCCTTAGACAGAATGATTCCATGCTTGAAGGGTAATAAACCCCTTTTGAAATCCTGTATCCTATACCTGATCAACATTTGATCAATGTACGATGCCTGAGACAGGGTTAACTATTTGTTTTTATGATCCCGAATGATTTGGATCCCTAGAACATACTGTGCCTCACCCAAATCTTTCATTTGGAACTGGGCAGCTAGCCATTTCTTAATGTTAGTCAGATACCCTACATCATTCCTAATGAGTAGGATATCATCCACATACAGTACCAGGAAAGCTATTGAGTTGTTGATGATCTTCTTGTATACATAAAGCTCATCAATGTTCTGATCAAAGCCAAACAACATGACAACAGTGTCAAATCTAATGTTCCAAGATCTAGATACTTGTTTCAGCCCATAAATGGACCTATTAAGCTTGTAAACTCTTTGCTCTTGACCTGGAACTATGAACCCTTCTGGTTAAGTCATATAGATGGTCTTCTCAAGATTACCATTAAGAAAGGTAGTCTTGACTTCCATTTACCCTATTTCATAATCATAAAATGTGGCTATGGACAGAAGAATCTTGATAAACTTGAGCATGACAACATATGAGAAAGTTTCCTCATAGTCAACTCCCTCAACCTAGGTATAACCCTTTGCCACGAGTCTAGCCTTAAAGGTTTGCACCTTTCCATCTACACTTCTCTTTCGCTTAAAGATCCACTTACACTCAATAGGTCTTACCCCATCAGGTGAATCAACAAGCTCCCAGACGTTATTGAAGTACATAGACTCCATTTCCTGGTTCATGACCTTAACCCATTCATCATTCTCAACATCCTTCATTGTTTTCTTAAAAGAAAAAGGATCCTCGACCCCATCATTCAAAATGACGTTTTGGGCTTCAGTCAAACCCATGTAGCAATCCAGTGGGTTCATAACCCTCCCACTACGTCGAGGCAGTTTCAACTCTTGAGCTAGTTGACTAGATGTTCCAACCTCAACAACTTTTATTGATCTGTCGGCCTGTTCAACAACTCTTATTGAACCCTCAACAGTCTTAGTCTCACTAGAGATCTCACGCAAAACAAGCTTCTCACTAGAGATCTCACGTAAAATGAGCTTACTCTGTGGCTTATTGATAACAGGCAAAAATGTACGTTATTACAATGCAAAGATATAAAACAATGTAAGATTGCGACGGTAAAAATATGAAAAATTGTGTCCAAAAG
Organism: Benincasa hispida; assembly: GCF_009727055.1. NCBI lineage: Eukaryota > Viridiplantae > Streptophyta > Magnoliopsida > Cucurbitales > Cucurbitaceae > Benincasa > Benincasa hispida. Next base: position 47,126,267 of record NC_052357.1, on the reverse strand, counting down.
CATTAAATTGAGAACATTACGATCGCATGCGTCCATCGCATTAAAGCAGCTAAGTTACGTATTTTGTGCAGGAAAATGCGTTGGCGCAAGGAAGAATTGCGATCCAAGGAATTAAGCATCTGAGTGCATTAAAAGATTGCAACCGCAAGGCTATGCGATCATATGCGTTTGGGAAGATCTGCTCAAGAAGGTGGCCGCATAGAGATGGCACATCAGGGTGAAAGCTTAATAAATCACAATGGGACAGAAAGCTGATGATGATCGAATCCGAATTTAGTTGACAAGCCGTTAACGACATACTGTAGCAAATACACTTAACTTTTCGGTGACAATTAATCGGAGTATAAGACAGAGATTTAATGACATTCCATCAGTGCAATCATTTGATAGAAGTTTTTTCACCTTGATCTCTATAAATACCGAAGGCCACTATCGAGAAAGGAGTTTTTTTTAGCCATATAGAAGATAGTTAGCCGTTATTCATAGTTTTCTTACACTTAGAAGATAGAGGCGAGGGAAGAGAGACGACGCCGGAAGATCGTTCCTGGTGAACTCAAGAGAGTGTCTGGAAGCATTGACAATAGAGAGAGGGTCGACTCTTGCGAAAGCAAGAATATTCTTTTGGGAAGAGTAGAGAAAAACACAGTGTAAAAGCCTTGGGAAGCAAGACATTGCTATCAGGCTCCCTATCCTTACTTCCCATTGTCATTCTGTATTCTGATTTCATTTATAAAATGGAAATTGCATCTCTACATTTGTTCACTCTCTTTACATTACGCATGAGTAACTAAACTTCTGAATGGGTTGAGAAGCACTTAGCTAGCATGGCCTAAGATCTTCATTTTATGCGATCATCTTATCTTATGTATGCGTCCATCACCCCTTTAGAGCTACTCGAGAGAGAGTCTAAAGAAAGAACCTAGACTTGAGAGAGCTAAGTTTGAATCTAAGCTTGAGAAAGTTAGATTAGAATCGCATAAGCAAGAGATAGAAACTTAGAGATAAGCTCTGTTTGTTAACATGCATCACATGCACCCTAAAAATAGGTTATGGTAGTATGCGGTCGTCTTGTGTATGTGTGTGTCATTCATCATCGCATAGACAAGAATAGAGGCTTAGATGTAAGTCCTATAGACATCATCGTATACATCGCATGTGTCCTAAAACTAGGAGATATAGCATTTGTATTGAGAAATGACCTACTGTTATATGTGTGTAACATGATCGCATAACGTGAACGCAATCTTAGGAAGTGTTAGCTAAATCCCTTCTCAACCCGTTCCCCCGCATAATCATTGTAACTTTCATTGTTATTAACTCTTTTCTCAATTCAGCCGCATAAAATCTATACATTAAACAAACATACCAATCAACTCATTGTTTTATCTGTCACTGCAAAGGAATCTGAAATCACCGTCGCATACTGTCTTCATAGTCTCTGTGTTCGACCCTGGGCTTACCAGGCAACCTAGTAGGATTTATATTTGGATTTTTCTAGGAAAACTTGCATGCACAACGCATACACCACCATCGCAATATACACCATTAGTTCATCATATTCACAACGCATCACTTATGATCCCTCATGTGGTCTTCTTCCAAGAAAATAGCATTTGTAGAAACAAACACTTTGTTCTCACTCGGATCATAGAAGTATCCACCTCTCGTTTCCTTGGGGTAGCCTACAAAGAGGAAAACCTCCGAACGCGGTTCCAACTTTTCTGGGTTAGTCACTGGCACATGTGCTGGATAGCCTCAAATCCTAAAGTGTTGTAAACTACCTTTACGGTCTCTCATAACTCAAAAGGTGTTTCAAAAACACTTTTCAAGGGAACTTTGTTCAAGATATAACATGCAATTTGATAACTTGTAGAAATACAAGTTATTGATGCCACTTTATCTAGATATTGAGGCCAAAAGTTAGTGAATATGCGCTGATTGTATGAAAATTAGCTTAGAATTACAATAATTATAAATGATTGCAATTACACCTATTAACACCATAAAGATGGAAGATGAGCCGAATTTTACTCTGTTTTGCAGGAAACCAAGTCACCGCTTGCGCTCAAGGCTCATGAGAAGCTGATTAACACATCTTTGTCACATTGCGCCCGTCAATCAATAATGAAGAGACGATTACCGCAATGACGGTGCAATGCGACAGTCGATCCATAACTGACTTTCAACCGCATGCGGTAATAAAAACAACACTGCATGCGAACTCACGATCGAAAGATGCAACTGAGCAATGCAAAAGCAAAGGATTGAGACACGTATACAACTAATGGTTGTGCAGAATTGGCGGTCTGATTGCATAACAGAAGGAATAATATCCCTCCATCTTCGAAATTACCATAACAATCAGTGGGGACCATAAGGCCGGAGTCAAAGATCTGCACCTATAAATACCCCATAGATTTCAGAGAAAACTTATGCTACTTGATACGTAGCGAATTGCTGCTAAAGTGTCGAGAGAAAAGGCTGAGCTGAATGCTTAAGTGAAGAAATCCAGGAAGTAGACGAGACGAGGCCGAGAGGTGAGTCTCAGATCTATTCTGCCAAATACCTGATTTGAAGCTCTGTGTACAGAAACCTGCTACTGATGGAGCAAGCCTGAGAGGGAAGCTCTTCCTACCATCAGATCCATCCTATCCTGCAAGCAGATTTCCATTGAATCGGTGCCAAGACATTGGCACTTGTTTGTATCTGTTCTGTCTCTTTCATCGTTGTATTTCACTTTTTCTTTATCTCTTCATTCACACACCATGTATCAAATGCTTAATAGACATATTAAATGTTTCAATAGCTTTCATATACCATTCTCTGTCTATTTCCGTTCCTCCATTAATCACTTTCTCCATGATGTCTTTTTAATCCCCTGATAGTTAATATGAATCAAACAAGTACTTAATCTCTATTAAAGGTATAAAAGGCATTTAGCTAAGGCATATAGATGGCATCTTTTTCTGTGAGAGCAGAAGTGAAGATGCCATTCTGATCTATCGAGAGAGGGTTAGAAGAATGCGTTAACTAAAGTGAGTAGTACTTCCAGACATTGAAGCAACCTTGCATTCATTACGTTATTCTCTGTTTCACCATAGACATGTGGGAGTGTGGCCGATCACTGAAATGTGTACGCCAAGAGAAAAGCGGAATAGTATTTCTAGCTTTAACACAATTGAGAACTTGCGCTGTTTATATTATTTATCTTTCTCTTTCTATTCTATTCATAAGACTTGCCACCGCATTCCACGTTCTTTGCATAACCTTCGTAGCCAGCCTTGACCCCAACATCTTGTATCATGAGCCTGTATCTTGTATCATCTAGCTTAGGTTTATTGTATTTCATTTTATTATCGCATTTTTACTGCTTACTTTCTTTTATCGCAATTTATTTACTTATACAAACCACACTTTTAAAGATTGAAAACCTGGCTGCATATATCACAAACATACCGTAATAACCTAAAACAGTCCCTGTGTTCGACCTCGGATCACACCGAGAAACTTGCGGTGGAATTACACTTGGTTCCATCGTAAGGAAACTTGTGACAATGCATGGCATACTATGTGAACATCCATAATTAACGCATATGTAGCAGTAGTATCGCATTGAACATCATCAATCATACACATCAGCATTTTCCAACAAACAAGTTTATGGCGCCGTTTCCGGGAATTGGTTACGGGGACATGAACTTGCATTATATGCATCCATGCTTTGTGTGAGATAAGATCAATTTTTGCACAACACAGTCTCCACTACAAAATCCCGAAACGAGTCTAAAAGATGAACATAACTCATCATAGATCGAACCATGTCCAACAAGGTTTTGTTTCTCCTTTCAGATACACCTTTCTACTGAGGTGTACCAGGGGTCGAGAGTTGGGACGCAATCCCATGTTCTATCATATAATTCTGGAATTGGAGGTCCATATACTCTCCACCACAATCAGATCGTAGCATTTTTATCTTCTTACCTAACAAGTTTTGAACTTCAGCCTTATACTCCTTGAACTTGTTAAGGGCTTCAGACTTACGTTGCATTAGGTAGTGATACTCGAACCTTGAATAATCATCTATGAAAGAGATGAAATATTCATACCCATCTCTAGCTCTAACATTCATCGGACCACAGAGGTTTGAATGAACAAGCTCCAATGCTTCCTTGGCTCTGTAACCTTTTCCAGTAAAAGGTCGTTTGGTCATCTTGCCTTCGAGGCATGATTCATATACTGGCAAGGAGTTTTCTTCTAAACTCTTTAGAAGTCCACTTTTCACCAACTTCTCAATCCTATTGAGGTTGATGTGACCTAACCTTAGATGCCAAAGATGGGCATTTTCCTTAGGAGAAACCTTTGGTCTTTTAGCTGTTGTTACCGTACTGAACATTTCAGTGTTAAAAAAGGATTTTATGACTAACGACCTTAGTACATATAAGTTACTTTCCATTGAACCATAACTAATCTCCATTCCATTCTTGAAATAAACACTTTATTCTTAGAAAAAGAGACGGTATAGCCTTGTTCAATGAGATAAAAAACCGAGATTAAGTTCCTCTTAATATGAGGAACTACAGAAACATTATCTAGTAACATATAATGTTTCTTGACAACAAATAACTTCAGCCTTCATACAGAAAAAGCTGAAACAACCTCACCAATACCAACTCGTAGAGTCATCTCTCCCTGTGGCAACGTTTGTCAAGAACTGAATCCTTGGAAAGAAGAACTGATATGATTGGTAGCACCCGAATCTAGGATCTAGGCAGAATCATCATTTTCTACCAAGCACGTCTCCAAGACCAATAAATCAGATTTATTGTCTTGTCTCCTCTTTTAGAGAGTTGTGGGATCGGTGTTAGAACAACTGACACTACTGGTTTTGTTATCCATCCCTTTTCTGCTCGAAAAGTAAGAACTAACGTTTAAACAAATCTTGCAGTGAGTCCATGATCTCGCGTGCAATGATCATGTTCTCAACCCTTTTGGCCAAAACATCAGGTATGTTAGCCAAAATGTGAAGTCGGGCCGACAAATTAGCCTTCATCCACACCTTATATGCATTGCGAACACTTCGTGGTGCATCTAGGGTCGGGACTTGAGGACACTCCTCAACCATGACAAATATGAGGTCATTTTCTACGAAATATGTTTCACACGATTCTTTCCACTGTAAGTAGTCGGTCATATTAAAAGCACTAAACGGAAATACTAATGAGTTGCTAAAAAGAAAAACATATTGACCTACGTTAGATTTTAAACAAATACCCGTTGTAAAACAAAACAACATCCAATAAGGTTTTAGCACTAATATGAACCCCATGTGACATCTAGTTTCGCAATGACGCTTCAAAGGTTTAGGACAAAAGCCGCCGAAGGGAGGTCAATTATCCCCCATCTGAATTGAGAAGTTCTCAACCAGTCATTAATACCATAACAACTCTTGCTCATCGCTTAGCTGCGTGTTTGTCGCCTACAAACACTACACGATCGTTTAGCTCGCTCCAAGTTGTCGCTTAGTAAATCCTATTTACTTGACAACTTTCGTGAGATTCCTTTTCCGAGAGAAAAACATCTCAAGCTTTTTCAACATTACTAAAATTAAGAAAACAATTTTCCTTTTATCTCACGGTTACCATGAAACCACCAATAACCTCCCAATCAATTGGTTATTAGAGAAAAAGATTTAATTATCTAATAATTAATATTATTATAAATATAAATGATAATCAATTTATCATACTATATTTATAACCTATAGTTTTAATATTTCATCTCATGAAACATATAAACCCTAACTCTTTTTCTATTCCATGGTACTTGATGTAAATCTCATTTACATCAATCCTCTAATGATGTATCTCATACATCATACCGATCATATCATATATAATCGAATTACCTCTTGTCAATTTAAACATTTCAAATCAACACCAAGAACTGATCCTCAACTGAATCTATTGAGCTACCAAGGGGACCTTATGAACCTATAGCTCGAAGCTCCAACGGTACGCGAATAAATGACTAAACTCTTTAGTCATGGGATCTACCATCCGTTACTGCCAGACACTCTACTAAAGACTGACAGTTGAACTCTCCTTACCACAGATATACTATGTGTCCATCTTAACCAGTAGTGCGACAACCCTTCACAGATCGCTCATAAGTACAGCTCGGCCAATAAATGTTATGCCCTTGTAGTTACATCTAAATCCTTAAGTACCACTGATCCCTCTAATGAACATAAGTCATAGTCCTACTATGACTGAGTCCTCTCTTCCAAAGAGAAGTTGTGGCCACTATGTTCAAGCCCCGGAATCAGCCCTTAAGGGAGTTATCTCTCTACTTATCTCTGCTTCGAGAAAGGAGTGAATTCCATCTTATGGATTGAGTTTCCAGTTCCCAGATCAGACAAGTCCCCAGAAAGGTAGACATGTTGTGTTGGCAATCTAGCTGCTTCCACCCATACTAATCAAAGGACCGCCCTTAAAGGCTGGAGTTCCCAAAACACTCAGGACTAAGGTCGTGTCACCTATGGTCGTTTAGGCGAGATGTAAGTCTCTGGTATCAACGGCGTTATATACAGATTCTAGTCATCTTGTGGTCCAGTCTTATAAAAACTCTTTGTATAGGACACCCCCGCTCTCACGTCTCCATATGAATGGCCAGAATCTACCATCTGTAATAGTTTACAACACTTGCAAACCTCTATAAAGCGGGTCGTATCTGTAGTTTCACCAGGATCAAGTATCCCACCTTAATCCTTATACTACATACCTATTTAGGTTATCATTTAAGGCATTATCCACCTGTATATCACATATACATGCTTAAGTTCACATAAGATAACTAAGGAGCTTTGTTTATTGGATATGAGTAAATGCTAGAATGAAATAATTTTTATTTTATTCATCAAACAATGTGTATCATTACAAACAACGAGATTGAGGGAGAATTAGGACCAATCCCAACATTGACAACACTGTTGAACAAACTATAGACTTACTAGTCTATGATGAAACTTAAAGATAGTGAAATAAATGTTATTTCACGGCCAAAAAAATTTCTTAAGAGTTCTTTGTCAGGAACGAAACCCGCTGACAAAAAGAAGTCTATTCCTTCATCTTCAAAAGACAAAAGTGTGCAAATGAAGAAGAAGGGGAAAAGGAATAAAAAACCCACTGCAAAGAAAAATAAAGCTCCCAAAGGAAAAATTTTCTATTGCGGAGAGGATGGGCACTGGAAATGTAACTACCTAAAGTATTTAGCTGAAAAGAAAGCGGAAAAGGCAAACCAAGGCAAATCAGATTTACTAGTAATTGAAACATGTCTAGTGGAGAATTCTCACTTAACCTGGATATTAGATTCGGGCGCCGCTAATCATGTTTGCACTTTTCTATAGGAAACTAGTTCTTGGAAACAACTTTTTGAATAAGAAATGACTTTCAATGTGGGAATATGAGAAGTCATTTCGGTTGAAGCAGTGGGAGATGTCAAGCTATTTTTTGAAGATTCTTTCATCTTACTTAAGAATGTATATTATGTATGTTCTGTATGGAATGCCACCGCAAAAATGATATGTGATGTCCTAATCACGCTACTCGATGATATATGCGATGCTACAGAATTCACTGTAGAATGCCAATTAATGCGTTCATATAGTTTATGCATGTCACAAGTTTTCTCGCGATGAAACCAAGTATAATTCCACCGTGAGTTTCTCAAAATGATCCAAGGTCGAACACGGGGATTTGTGATGCTAGTGCGACAATGAAGTGATATATGTGACCGTAAACAAATTAAGATTGTGTGGTGCTAAAGAGTAAAATGCGATGATAAATGAACAAACAGGTAAATAAATATGAAATTGTGCAGGGTGTGCGTAAGAGAATGCGATGGCAAGTCTTGTGGATAGAATCACAGAGTGAGAATGGGTTTGGGGAAAATATTATCGCAAGTTTGTCAATCTTATTGAGGACGCAACTAAGGTTCCGTCTTCCCTTGGCTTACACCTCTCGGTGATCACATGCGTCACCATATCTCTATGTTAATCAAGGATGAATGTTTCCAAACGCAAGGTTGTTTCCATCTCTAGAAATACTTCTTGCTTTAGTTAATGTATTCTATCAACCTTCTTTCAAGAGGTGGCTATACTATAGACAGTTTTGGCTATATACTTGAACTTGATCCTATGATATGTCTCTACATATAGTTCGAGTATTCATGTTATAGCCAAGGATCTTAGTTTATTGGATTTAGGTTAGATATTCACAACTTACATATTCAATAACATCTTTTACTGAATAACCTCAGTAACGTCTTTATTGGAAATAGAATATGTTTAATGATTTACAAACTATGAGTTTATAGGACATTAAACCCAACAAACTCCCACTTGGACTAGAAACTCTAGTGGGGTACAGGAAGTTAGATGTGAGAGATAATATACATAAAGACAATAAACTAGGGCATCAACCATACCCTTACATTTCTCCCACTTGCCCTAGTCTATCAAGCTCGTAGTCCTAGATTTACTAGGTGACCCTAAAAAACTTTAGCCGTGAAGGGTTTTGTAAACAGATCAGCCATGTTGTGCTCCGAAGATATCTGGGTCACTACAACGTCTCCACGATGTACAATCTCCCGGATCATATGGTATTTGCGCTCAATATTCTTGCCACGCTTGTGGCTTCTTGGTTCTCTTGAATTTAAAATTGCACCACTATTATCACAATATAGGGTGATAGGCAGATGCATATTTGGAACGACTTCCAAATCTGTCAAGAATTTCCTCAACCATACTACTTCCTTTGTTGCTTCACAAGTAGCTACGTATTCAGCTTCCATTGTGGAGTCTGCAATACAGTTTTGCTTCACACTTCTCCACACTACTGCTCCTTCATTAAGAGTGAACACTGATCTAGATGTAGACTTTCTAGCATCTTTATCGGTTTGAAAATCAGAGTTAGTGTATCCAGTAAGGATCAAATCTTTAGTACCATACACGAGCATATAGTTCCTCGTTCTCCTAAGATACTTGAGGATATTTTTAACGGCAGTCCAATGATCATATCCAGGATTGGACTGATACCTACTGACTATCCCTACTGCGTAGCATATGTCAGGTCTAGTACATAACATTGCATACATCAGGCTCCCTACTGCAGAAGATAAGGAATGCGTCTCATATCCTCAACCTCTTGAGGTTTCTTAGGACATTGATTTTTTAACAAATGAATTCCATATCTGTAAGGTAACAGACCTCTTTTCGAATTCCGCATCTTATACCTAGACAACATTTTGTCTATATAAGTTGCTTGAGACATGGCTAGTGTTCTGTTCTTGCGGTTCCAAATAATCTGAATCCCGAGAACATACTGCGCATTTCCTAAATCTTTCATTTGGAACTGCGTTGCTAGCCATTTCTTGATGTCAATTAGGTAACCTACTTCATTCCCAATGAGTAGAATATCGGCAACATATAAAACTAAGAACGCTATAGTAGAATTGACGATCTTCTTGTAAACACAAGGCTTGTCAACATTCTGTTCAAAATCATAAGATTTGATCGCAGTATCAAATCTTATATTCCAAGATCTAGAAGCTTGTTTCAACCCATAAATGGATTTTTGAAGCTTACAAACCTTTTGTTCTTGACCTTGTGCAATAAACCCCTTTGGTTGAGCCATATAGATCCTCTCCTCAAGATTGCCATTTAGAAAGGTTGTCTTGACATCCATCTGCCAAATTTCATAGTCATAAAAGGTGGCAATGGATAAGAGTATTCTAATCGACTTAAGCATGGAACCAGGAGAGAAAGTTTCTTCATAGTCCACTCCCTCTCTCTGAGTATAACCCTTTGCCACAAGTCGAGTCTTAACAGTCTGTACTTTACCGGCTTGGTCTCACTTTCTCTTGTAGATCCACTTACAACCAATTGGTTTTACATCATTTGGTTGATCTACAAGTTCAGACAGAATTGAAGTACATAGACTCCATTTCGAGGTCCATGGCTTTGACCCACTGATCACAGTCCACATCTTTTATTGCCTGTTTATAGGTCGATGGATCCTTTATGCCATCATCAGGTATGACAACTTGTGTTTCTGTTAAACCCAAGTAACGGTCAGGTTGATGAACAACCCTCCCACTACGTCGAGGTATTCTCAACTCTTGAGAAGAATGTGACTGACCAGATGTACTAGTTTTATCTACTACTTTAGTAGATGAACTAACTCTATCTGTAGCGTTTTTGGAAATTTCATTCAAAATACTAGTCTACTACGAGGTTGATGACTTCTTATGTGGTCTTCCTCTAAGAATGTGGCATTTGTCGATACAAATGCCTTATTCTCTTGAGGATCGTAAAATAGACCACCTTTTGTTTCTTTTGGATAACCTACAAATAGGCATAGTTTTGAACGACGTTCTAATTTTTTAGGATTTTGCACCAATACATGTGTCGGGCATCCCCAAATCCTAAAGTGACATAAACTGCCTTTACGCCCTTTCCATAGCTCTTAGGGTTTTTTTGAAACACTTTTAGAAGGAACGTTATTCAAAATATAGACAGCAGTCTCTAATGCATGTCCCTAAAGGAATCAGGTAACTCAGCAAAGCTCATCATTGAGCGAACCATGTCCAACAAGGTTCTGTTTCTTCTTTTAGATACACCGTTCTGCTGAGGCATATTAGGCGCAGAGAGTTGTGACTTGATTCCGTGTTCTATCATATAGTCTTAGAATCTTAAGTCCATGTACTCCCCACCTCGATCTGATCGTAGTGTCTTAATTGTTTTACCTAACTTGTTCTCAACCTCAGCCTTATATTCTTTGAACTTTTCAAAAGAATCAGACTTGTGATGCATTAGGTAAATATGACCATACCTTGAATAATCATCAATAAAACTAATGAAATATTCATACCCACCTCGAGCTTTGACATTCATCAGTCCACAGAAGTTCGAATGTACGAGTTCTAAGGGTATTGTGGCTCTGAGACCTTTTCCAGTAAAAGATCTTTTAGTCATTTTTTCCTCAAGACAAGACTCACATGGAGGTAAAGAATTGTCTTCTAACTGATTTAGGAGTCCATTATTAACCAATCTCTCAACCCTTTTGAGATTTATGTGGCCAAGTCTTAGGTGCCATAGATAGGCATTAGAAGAAAATTTTTGTCTTTTATTCTGAGTTTCGACTGTTCTAAACATCTCAGTATTTAAGACAAATTTTGCTTTAGTTAGTCTTAACTTATATAAGTTGTTTTCAAGTATAGCAGAACAAATTTGAATACCTTTTCTGAAAATGAACGCTTCATTAACTTCAAAAGATATTTTATACNTGTTTTCAAGTATAGCAGAACAAATTTGAATACCTTTTCTGAAAATGAACGCTTCATTAACTTCAAAAGATATTTTATACATTTGTTCCATAATACAAGCAATAGATATTAAATTCCTCTTCATAAGAGGTGCATACAAAACATCTTTAAGTATGATATATCTATCGTTGAAAAACAACTTTAAATCTCCCATTGCTTCGGCCGAGGCAACCTCTCCTATTCCAACCTTAAGGGTGATCTTGCCTTCTTCAAGATTTTTTCAGGAACTAGTTTCCTGAAAAGAGAAGCAAATATGATTAGTGGATCCTGAATCCAATATCCAAGTTGAGGTATCATCCTCCACTAAACATGTTTCAGCAACTAGTAAATCTTATTTACCTTGTGCTTCTTTCGAGACAGGGGCCTGAGGACATTCCTCAGTTAAGACAAATCTCAGGTCATTTATTACTAGTGTTGAATTTAGATTGTTTTTCCATGTTGAGTACTTATCGCCGTTTAGTTTCTCGGAAGCTAAGAGTTGATCTAAAGAGCTAGTCATGCTAAAAAGAAAAACATATTTTTTTAGTAAAAAACATTAATCTTTTAAATCCAATCAAGTTTAGCAAAAACAACTAATAATGTACCCTTCATTATTATATTTTGCAACGATATTTCAATGGTTTAGAATAACCTCCACCAAGGGGTGATCGACTATTCCTCCGTTGAACCAAGACTATCTTGACTAGATACTATCACAAGAATAATTCTTATTCCTATAGTAACTCAGTTATTGCTACTTTGGTCAAGAATTTACTAACACTTAGTAATTCTCGTAAGTGTGACCCTTCATTTTCAGATCTCAAAGATCGGAATCATTATGCTCCCGAAGTTAGAAAGACAAGAATGAAAACGGACCTGAGAGACCATATCTATTTCTAGAATTCGCGGAGTTCCGAATCCTATAATACAGCCCTCCAATTGGTAAGGTCACTCTAGGGCAGAATGCAGGCGCATTATAGGAATCTCATGGTGCGACCTAATGGAAGAGACCGTAGGACGTGTTGACACACTTCCTTTTCCCACTTACTATGAACAACTTCCCCTATTCACCTTGGTATTGACTCATGCAAACACTCTTCGAATGGAGTCCACTTTACAACTCTTTATAACAACTACAGAGTAGGCCGTATCCAATGGTGTTACCAGAATAAGGTACCCAACTTCATTCATGTACTATAGATCATTTTGACTATTTACTCAAACCTGATCCACTTTTTATGTCTCCACATAAAGTTCAAGTACTCATACAATAGTCATGGGTCTTAATTTATTGGATTTAGAATTTCATACAATTTATGAGATCAATAACAAGTATATTGATAGTAGAAAATGTTTATTATTTTACAAACTGCAATTTTTTAAGACATAAAACCCAACATGTATGTCTCTACACCTAGATGTCTCTACATACATATTTAAGTTTCATAAAATAACATTGAATATTAGTTTATTGGATTGAATTAATGCAGTTTAAACATTAATAAATACCTTTTATTTTATTAAATATATAATTTGACTTTACAAACTATAAGATACACTCGATTTAGGACATTAACTCCAACAATCTCCCACTTATCCTAAATTAAGTGACTCATATCTCGTAGACCATGCTTTCTAGGTGATCCTAAAAAACTTTAGCCGTGAGAGCCTTTGTAAATGGATCAGAAACGTTGTGCTCCGAGGCAATCTGTGTGATAATCACATCTTCTCATTGCACAATCTCCCTAATGAGATGATATTTGCACTCTATATGCTTTCCACATTTGTGACTGTGAGGCTCCTTGGAGTTTGCCACTGTACCATTGTTATCACAATAAAGGTGATAGGCAAAGTTATGTTTGGAACAACTTCCAAATCAGCCAGAAAACTTTTGAGCCACACAACTTCCTTAGTAGCTTCACAAGCAGCTACATATTCTGCCTTTATTGTGAATTTTGCAATGCATCCTTGTTTGATGCTCTGCCATATTATAGCTCCTTCATTCAAAGTGAACATTAATCCTGATGTAGATTTCCTGGAATCCTTATCAGTTTGAAAATCAGGGTCAGTGTATCCTATAAGGATCAAATCGTTAGCGCCATACACAAACATATAGTTTCTCGTTCGCCATACAATACTTTCCAGTGATCAAATCCTGGATTGGACTGATATTTACTGATCATTCCCATTGCATGGCGGATATTGGGCCTAACACACAACATGGCATACATAAGGCTACCTACTGCAGATGCATAAGGAATCCGTCTCATCTTCTCAATCTCTTGAGGTGTCTTAGAACACTGTTCCTTAGAAAGAACAATTCCATGCCTAAAAGGTAGTAAACCTTTCTTGGAGTTATACATTGAATACTTGACAAGAATTTTGTTATACAATACCTGAGATAAGGCTAGCACTTTATTCTTAACGATCCCTTATAATTTGGATCCCTAGAACATACTGAGCTTCACTCAAATCTTTCATTTGGAACTGAACAACTAACCATTCCTTAATTTTGGTAAAAAAAACCTACATTATTCCAAACGAGTAGGATATTATCCACATACAACACCAAGAAAGCTATTGAACCGTTAATGATTTTCTTGTAAACACAAGGTTCATCAATATTTTGATTAAAGCCGTAGATTTTGACCGCAACGTCAAACCTCATGTTTCAAGATCTAAATGCTTGTTTCAATCCATAGATGGATCGATTGAGCTTGCAAAATTTTTGCTCTTAACCATGTACTATGAATCCTTCTGGTTGAGTTATGTAGATTATCTCTTTAAGATTATCATTCAAAAAGACAATCTTGATGTCCATTTTCCATATCTCATAGTCATAATATGTGGCAATAGACAAGAGAGTCCAGATAAAATTTATCATAGCAACAGGAGAGAAGATTTCTTCATAGTCCACCCCCTCATCCTAGGTATAACCCTTTACTACTAATCTAACCTTGAAGTTTTGCACCTTTTCATCTACACCTCTTTTTCTCTTATAGATCCACTTGTAACCTATAGGTTTTACCTATCAGGTTGGTCTACAAGTTTCCAAACAGAATTGGAGTAATTTCTAAATTTATGGCCTTAATCCATTCATCGTTGTCAACATCTTTCATTGTCTTCTTGTAAGAAAATGGATCCTCAACATAATCATTAATGATGTTTTGGGCTTTTGTTAAAACCACATAGTGAACAGGTGGGTTCACAACCCTCCACTACGTTGAAGAAATCTAAACTCTTGAGATGGATTAGTTTGACTAGAAAAATCGACATTAACAACTCTTGTTGATGTACTACCCTCTTCAACAACTCTTGTTAAAGTTTCAGTAGTATTTTTTTTAAAAAAAATTTAAAACTATTTTGCTTCGTGGTTTTTGGTCCCTTATTTGGTCTTCCTCCAAGAATGTAGCATTTGTCAATACAAATACTTTATTTTCATTTGGAGCAAAGAAGTACCCACCTCTTATTTCCTTGGGGTAGCTTACAAATAGGCATACATTCGAGCGAGTTTCCACCTTTTTGGGATTTTTCATAAGCACATGGGCTGGACATCCCCAAATTCTTAAGTGGCATAAATTACTTTTACAACCTCTTTACAACTCCAAAGTTGTTTCAGAAATACTTTTTGATGGAACGTTGTTCAAAATGTAAACAACAGTCTCCACTGCAAATCCCCAGAACGAGTCAGGAAGTCGAGCATAACTCATCGTAGACCGAATCATATCCAACAGGGTTCTATATCTTTTTTTTCGATATACCATTCGACTGAGGTATACCAAAGGCTAAGAATTGAGACATTATTGCATGTTCTATCATATAGTTATGAAATCTCAAGTTCATATACTCTCCACAACGATCAGATCGTAGTGTTTTTATCTTTTTACCTAACAAGTTTTCAACCTTAATCTTATATTCTTTGAACTTTTCAAGTGCTTCAGACTTGTGTTGCATTAGGTATAGATATTCGTATCTTGAATAATCATCTATAAAAGAGATAAAATATTCATACCATTCTCTTGCTTTTACATTTATTGAACCACAAAGGTTTGAATGTATAAGTTCCAATGATTCTTTGGCTCTATAACCTTTTCCAATAAAAAGTCGTTTTGTCATCTTGCCTTCAAGACATGACTCATATACAGGTAAAGAATTTTCTTCTAAACTATTTAGAAGTTCATTTTCACCAAATCTATTTTTCATCTTGCCTTCAAGGCATGACTCATGTGCGATGCTCCATGCGTCTACCTAGCATTATGCATGTCTGGTGCCTACTCGCCCGTGGAGTGGCACTCATACCCGTCTAGGTTGTGTCTGCATATGCGTGCATGTTGATGCTGTGGGCTTGTGCGTGTGCCTATGCACCAATAGGACCCTGCAGATTGGTGTCGCGCGCCTGCTTATGTCGCATACCTTGCTCTTCACTCATGTGGTACGCATGCACATGCCTTGAGCTCGGTTGGTGCAAAGTCCTTGACCCAACCTTGCCAATGCGTGAAGATGAAGATCCTGATAATGTGCCATATGTCAAACCGTTAGTGGATGGACTAAAGTAAAAATAAAATATTGAAAATAAGATAAACAAAATGACCGTTGGAAGAACAATAGTTGGGTGAATTTAGAGATGTCCTTTTAACCTACGGGGACCGTCTCAAATGGGGCGGGGAATCTCTGACTTGATGGGAAATGGGAGAGATAATGGGGAGACTTTTCTCTCCGGTGGCTAAACAAGGATGGGGATAGGGACCCATCCCTAATCGCGTCCCCACCCCAATTCCCACCTCACCCCAAAAAATTAGTTATTTAATTAATTATGTGACACATACATATATATGTAAGTACCGTATGAGTTAGTAAAGACATGGTAGTTAATGTGAGTTCATTTTATACACACATATATATACATACATAACATATATTAGGTGGTAGGCTTTTTAAATTTTAACCTTTAGAAATTATGAAAAGTAAACATTTTAATTATATCTTTTCTATATTTAATATTTTTGTCTTTAGTAAGAGATTTTATAATGTTTTATTTAAATAAAATAAATATATTGGACTTGACTCATTTAATATATAAAATTTTTGAAATTTTATTTGGTTGAAATAAAACTAAAAAATTATTAAAAACTAAATTAATTAAAAAAAACTAAATGGAGATAAAATGTATTGCACCCATCTCTATGCATCCCACTATCATTACATACAAGAAATGAATTAAAATATTCTAAAGAATAAAAATAAGACAAATTTGTCATGTGGTAAATTATGATTGGACAATTTGGTGGAATGCATAACGATAGGTGTTGCATAGGGTGCAACTAAGAGGGCGTTTGGTGCGCGCACATTTGGAATGCTAAGTCTATAAATGTTAAACTTGGGGGTTAGGTTGGGAGGTTTAAGTAGCTTGCGTATAAAAAATCTGTATTTGGAGTGAAGTTTTGGAAGTCTGGGTTTAAGAAGTCTATGTTTGAAGTGCAAACTTAGGAAACCTAAGAATGAAGTGTAGATTTATAAATCTTGAGTTTGTAAAATATTTTCTTGTATTTAATCAATGATTAGATTTTAAATTAGTTTAAATTTGTAACCTTAATTATTTTAATATAGTTAAGTTTAAAATAAACTAAAAAAATTAGAAGAATATTTATTTTTTAGGAAATTGCATTGTATGATAAATACATTTTAAGAAACCAAAGTCATGACTTCAATTTTTTTGTAATTGCAGGTGTGGCAATCACATAGCAATCATATAGCAATCACATATAAATCAGGTAGCAATCACATAACAATCATATAGAAATCAGATAGCAATCAAAATTTCAGACGGAAGTTTTTTTGCCATGTTTGCAAAAAAAAAAATAATAAAACTTAGGGACATGCGCCCAATTTTCAATTTTTTTTTTTATTATTAAAGTTGCAATTGCCCCTTATCTTTTGAAACATTTTAAAATAGAGTTTTATCTAAAAATTATAATTCAATTTAATTTATTGTTTTAATAATTTGATATTTTGATTTTACTAGGTTTTGAAATAAAACTTGATATAGATTTTTGTCATTTTAACTAATTTAAATTAGGTTTTTCTATAATAACCTACATAAATATACTTAATTACACAATTGCAATCTAATGGGCTACTATTTTAGACAAAAATATAGTCCAATTTACTTTTCAACCCTCCTTACTATTCAATTTATATATTAAAAAAAATGTAAATATATATATTTACAATGATGATGATGATGATATGAAAAGAAACATGTAATAGATGTTTCTTATAGTGATCGATTCATACTAGGAGAAAAAAAAATAAATGAAATCTCATAAAATAAAGGAAACATGTAAATGAAGAAAGGAAGAGAGAGAATTATAAATGATAATCTAATAAATAAAAATAATTAAAAAGAAAAAACTCCCATTGAAAAAAGAATTAGAAGAAAAGAAAGTGTATTTTAAAAAATATTATTGTAATTAAACTAAGGGTCTGTTTGGAATGACTTAGATTTTTTTTTTTTTAAATTCATTTTTTTTAACACTTTTGATTAAAAAAACTCTTTAAAATAAAAAAAATAAAAAAAACACATGTGTTTGACAACTCTTTCTCAGAAATATTTTTTATATACAAGTTTGTCTGGTTTGTTATATACTAAAATTGTTTTTATTAATGTTTTTCAAAGTTGGCTCGTGACAACCGAAGTTTGGCCAAAATCGATGGTCGGAATTTCGTCGACAAGGTCGCCAAGAGTGACGATCAGAGGTTTGTTGGTGTCAGTCACCAAAGGTAGTGTCCGAAAATTGGTCGATGAACTTCCTAAATTAAATTAGAAGAAAAAAAGTGTAAACCATAGGTTGTTTACTATTCAAACTCATGGAAAGAGTATAGGAAGCCTCGACTTCCTAAATCCTTGCCCCAAATAAGGGTTAGGCTTAGGATGCCTAACCAATCCTAAGTAGAGATGTCCATGGGGCAGGGCGGGGCCGAGGATACCAATCCCCATCCCCATTTCATTCCCCATCCCCATCTCCACTCCCTATTTCATTCCCCATCCCTGTGAAATTTTTCACGGGATCGGGGTGGGGACTCCCTGTAGGGAATTCGTCGAGATCGAGTTCCTCGTGGGGAATTTTTTCCCGTTACCTTTTTTTTTTTTTGGTAAAAAGTCAATTAATTTAAACCAAATTGTAATTAAATAATTAACTTTATCACTAAATTAGTTATTATGATTACTTATAAATGATAATTTGAGTAATAATTTAAAGATAAATTACTCAAATTTTGGCCTAAAAAAGCTAATTAATTTTTTTAGTAGAAAGAAATAAAAATAAATCAAATTATTCCCATATATTATCTAAATTTAAATATTCAATTTAAACATATTCATTATCTTTCACAATAAATAATCAAATTTGAAATTTAAATATAATATTTCTATAATAATAATAACAACATAACATTAGATAACTATACTAAATAAATATGTAGAAGCTAATTGGGGCGGGGACAAGGAATGTATTCTCTGTCCCCGTTTAGCTCATGGAATTTTTTTTCCCCACTCCTTTCCCCATTCCCTGCCTAATTAGGGAATCTCCGTCTCCGTTCGGGACGAGCTCCGTCCCCGTGGAGAACTTGGACATCTCTAATCCCAAGTTCCTGGAAACAAACATCCATGTATTTTTTTCATTGAAATGTGTTATTTTATTATTATCTTTTCCTTAGAAAATGCCAATTGTCACATTCTCAACAAGCCACACATGAATAACCTTTGCCACTTGTCGCTACAAGAGTTGCCAAAATTATCACGTCATGGCATGCCATGAAGTATATTTCTCTTTTAAACTTGTTTTAACTATATATTATTCGTTTGAACTCCAATTTGAGTGATTCAAATTGCTTTTGATTCTTTATTTTGGGTCTACACAATGGACTCTTTAAAACATTAAAATTATTAGTAAATTAATTCATATTTGTTATCATCAAAATACTAATTAATTAATTTGAGATCAATGATCAAATAGCCAACACTTGGTGCTATCAATAATGCCGACCATTATAGAGTCATATGCCATATATGTCTATTTCAGCCTTTGGTGTATTATGTGATAGTATAATTGAGAATATTCGACACATCTTTTTGTGCATTGCCTTTTTGCTTCTCGTTTCTGGCACATTGTTTTGGAAGTTTTTGGTTGGTTTTTGGTTGGCTCTAATTTTATCCTTTGATATTTTGGTGTCTCTTATGGTGGGTCATCGTTTTGGTGATACTAAATGATTGATTTGGTTGGCCCTTATGAGTGCTTTTTTTGGACTCTTTGGTGCAAGCACAATGGTTAGGTTTTCAAGTATTCTCTTTCCTCTTTTGATAGGTTTGTGGATTTGGTCTTGTCTATAGCTTTCTATTGATGCAACATCATTTTAATAATTTTAGACCAGGTTTACCAATCCGTAATGAGAATTGGTGTAATTGAAACAAGATTTTATTGATGATGAATTGTAATAGGCCTGAGTCGCAAATATAATTGGATTGGTTTTGATCATATTTATTTATAATCATGAATTTATTACATTTTACTGTTACTATTATCGTTACCGTTGACCCATGGTAATGATAAAGATAAAAGTAACAATAAAAATGGCAGATTAATAATTTTCATACTATTATAGTAGCAATATCTATAATGGTAACGATCGTGGTAACAGTAAAAATAGTGGGTCCCATGTAATTTTCAACCACAATTAGATTGAGTATCCTTCATTCCTCAATTAAAATGCACACTTTGATTACAGATTTTGAGATGGGCTAACTCATTAGGATTACGGAACATAGGTAAACAACAATAAAAGTAATCAATTAAGGCCTACTTTTCACATTACTATTCACATTACTATTGATCGATTAGGGCTCAGTTTATCTTCTTTAGTCTCTAATTAGAAATATTTCTTGCAATTACCTATTTTCTCTCGAAAGTTTCCTCTATTTCCTCTATTTCATTAATCAATGAAATGTTTTTCATAAAAAAAAAAATCATTAAATACCTAAATGTCATTTTTCTAAAAGTTGATTTTAAGTGTTTATCCTAAACAACTTATTTTATAAACTCGTTTTCTGAAAATCTATTTGGAGTGGTCATCAAAGAAACTTTTTCCAAAATGACATTTTAAAAAAAATTATAATAAAATAAAAAAAATAAAAAAGGTAATTCAAATACTCTCTTATGAGCTTATGCTCTATAATTGCTACATATAAAAGGGATAATCTTTTATCTTTACTTTCTGTGAGTACATCCCTGAATACTCCTTATTTCAAGTAAATTTAAAGTACAATTGATATTTGGCAGATGAAGAAGTTTCAAGGAACAATTTCAATTTAAAAACCGACTCATCGTCTTCTTTGCCATAATTTTAATCCAGGAACCAGTCAAAGCTTACTATAATCAACCACTATAAACATGCAAAAATATTGTTTAGTGAACTAAAGCAACACACCATTTTGATTGTTTGGAAGAAGAGAAGAAAGAATAGAGATGAAGATTGACAATTACCAGTAACAAGAGTATTAGGATCAGTTATCATTGATAAGCATCCAGTCATTAATAACTCAGAAATTTGAAAATGAACCCAACAACCAGACTTAAGAAAGAGAGAAGCATTACATGATTTATTAAAGAGAATGCAATACTTTTGATTGAAAATATTTCTTTTGGACTAATCCACACTCTTAAGATGGTTTGTTCTGCCATGAACGTTCTCTATAAAACAGCACAGAGAGAAGGCTCAAAAAAAAGAAACAGAAGAATGCAATTATACTGATTTTACTGATTGAGAAACGAAGTAAATGAAAACTGGCATTCCTGATCTTTTGTTGATTGCTGGTGATTGCTTAGCTGCAAGCAACAAGCATCGGAGTGTCAACGTGTACCACGTGTCCGCTAACACGTTAGCCAAATTGAAGTATCCGTACTTAGCTGAAATTAGTAACTGTCTAAATGAAAATGACCAATTCATATTTAGTGAAAGGGCACACTTGTTCTTTATTATTAGCTCACTCAAAGCCATTACACAGTCGATAAATTTAATTTAAACAGATAAAAAGCTAGAGAAACTTAAAAGAACTAATCAAGAAGTAAAAGCTAAATCTCCAGAATTGCAGGAGGCAAATATAGTTAAAGGAGGATGTCAGCTACACGTTATTCCTATACCTATTTAAAGACTCCAAATCTATCTTCCAGAGAGCTTCCATTTTCGCCATCATCAACAACCAGTTATTGTTTGAAGGATATCAGTAAGGTGTATAATTCAGTCATTTCCAATGGTTTTCATCGAGAACCTGATCTCTGTGTGTACTCTGCGACTAGCTGAGAGAATGAGGATGTCTTGTCTTCGAGCAATCTTGTTGGAGTGTCATACTCCTCAATGAGTCCTGCATGGCGTGTAATGCAAATCAAGTTGCGTATCAACAAGTTAAATAGTTTGGTAGACTGTACTGATACAAACCGTGACTTAAAAGCAAAACCATATCACTGCTAAGAACGGAAGTTATCCGATGTGCAATCGTTATGACTGTACAGTCAGAAAAGTGTTGTCGTAAAGTCTGTTGAATCAAATTATCTGTAGCTGTATCGACCGATGCAGTGGCTTCGTCAAGGACCAACACCTTACTCTTCTTGAGTAGCACTCGACCAAGGCAAACGAGTTGCCTCTGACCCATGCTCCAATTCTCTCCATTCTCACTAACTGTATTTTATTTACAAACGAACTAGTTTCAATAACTTCAGTTTATTGGAAACTTTACCATAGTATCCAGAAATATACCTGTTGAATCTAGCTTTCCTTCCTTTTTTCTCACTTCATCTCCAAGTTGGCATTTATCCAGGGCCTGATGCATCAATTAAATATTTACTTCCATGGGAGGGTAAAAAAAGAAAATGGAAACTTCAGTTTAGGGAATGATTAGAAGAAGAAACCATGCTACCTCCCAAATGTCTTCATCTGCGTATTCTTCAAGGGGATCGAGATTGCTCCGCACAGTGCCTTCAAACATAGTAGGATCCTGAGGGATGATACTGAGTTTGGACCGCAAATCATGAAGTCCAATTGTCGTTATGTTGACGTTATCAATCACAATATGACCAGCTACAGGATCGACTATCCGAAAAAGTGTTTGTATTAGAGTTGATTTGCCGCTTCCTGTTCTCCCAACAATGCCAGTTTTCTTTCCACCTGGAAAAGTACATGTAATACCTCTCAACACAAGAGGCAGTTGTGGTGCATAACGAACCTATGTGATATACAAAAATTAGCAAAAATTCAAGACAAAATCACCAATATCAAATTTGAGAGCTGTTGACATCAAAGGATACCAA
Source organism: Benincasa hispida (assembly GCF_009727055.1). NCBI lineage: Eukaryota > Viridiplantae > Streptophyta > Magnoliopsida > Cucurbitales > Cucurbitaceae > Benincasa > Benincasa hispida. Next base: position 47,103,546 of record NC_052357.1, on the reverse strand, counting down.
AAGAAAACAATAATAATAATGATGATAATAAAATAAAATACCTGCAGATTATGAAGTTCAACTTCTCCAAATGCTGGCCAGCTACAATCTGGTCGATTTTCCTCGATAACTAGAGGTGGCTCACTAGGGATAGAGGTATATTGAAATATTCTCTCGACCGATATGATTTTGTTCTCCATATTGCAAAGGTTCCATATTAACCAAGCTTGCAACATATTGAGGTTAAGTCCATAGGTTACAGACAAGCCGGCAATCCCTTCATTGTAAGGGATAAAAGGAATTAGGCAGTTAGAGAAAGGAAAAAAACTTAAAGATCATTGTTTGATGATAGACCAGCGTGAAAAATGTACCTGGATCAATGACTCCCACAGGGATAGATATCAAAAAGATCAAACAGGAAGCAAATGTAATGGAAGACAATAAATCGAGACGGAAACAAAGCCATTCCATTGCTGCTGCAGTGTGGAACTTGGGCCGAGAGTATGCATCTGTCAGTTTCATATTGGCATCTTGGAATCTCGACTCTTGATCAAAACTCCTAATAGTTGTTGATCCAGAAATTGTTTCGGAGAATAGTTGGATCACTGGAGCTTTGCATACTCCAATCAATCGTGATAATTCTCGTGCCGATGGAATATAATATTGCTGCATAATAAAAGCTCAATGTATGGTAACCCAAAGCAGAAGCTCTAAATGTTTTTGTTTTCACTATATATAACTTTCCTAAAAAGACAAACCACAAGGCCAGAAGGTATACCTCATACCAAATGCACAGAGCCATCACAGGGATAAAGATAATGAAAACCTGCCATGCAACTTGAGACATTACCGCAATAATTCCTAGAAGCTGAATCACATTGAAGCAAAAGGCTCCAACTCGAAATGGTATATCCATATCAAGGGCACTTTGGTCCGTGGAGGCCTGTAAACAAAAATACATTATTTACCAATTATTATGATTATGAGTTTCAAGAAACTAATCGAAGAACATAATGAATATAAATTCACTCACTCTATTGAGAATTCTTCCACTTGGAGTAGCATCAAAGAATGACATGGGAGCACGAAAGATGCTTGTGTGCATTTTAACGAATAGTTCAGTTGCTGCTTTAAAACCAGCTGTAACGAGAAGAGCTGACCTCAAGAGGACACACAAGGAGCTTCCAATGGACAAAGCAACGTAGACGATAATCAATCGAGAGGTAGAAACAGGAGGCTCCATATCCTCTGAAACAGGAGTAGCCCATGCCATCCAATAATTACTTCCAATTTGAAGAATCTGAAAGAGAAGCTGACCAAACAATATAATGGGCACGAGAGTTCCACCATAAGCAGACTTGATATATTTCCAGTAAACTGAAAAACCAACTTTTCCTTTCTCTCTCTCTTCTTCCTGTACAAGCTGCCCTTTTGACTTAGTGGCGTCAACTGCCTTCCCATCGTGTGTATCTCTTTTATCTTCCTCATCTATAATGCCATTAGTACTAATCATAGATTTGTCTTCCTTACTAGTAGACTTTCTAGAAGAATCTCCTTCCACAGAATTAATGGCTGATAATGCTTCCTCATGTGCACCAACAAGTGCCATAAAGTCGGTTCCAGAGCGAAGAATTTCTTCGTACTTTCCAGCTTGTGTGATTCTTCCATCTTTCATGACCTGTCAGTAATGAATCTCCTAAGCTTAGATGTAAAAGGGCGTAAGAACAATACAGAAAACAAAGATAGAAGTCCTCATCTACTTACCAAGATAAGATCAGCTGCAGGTAAAAATTCTACTTGATGAGTTACATAAATAACTGTTTTTGAACTCAAAACACCAAGGAGACATTCCTGTTAGGATAATATGACACGATTATTATAAATTCGCAGATCAAGTCCTAAAGATCAATCTAAAATACATACTTTTTATTCTGAAAAGAGGATAAGCATAAACTCAAAAAACATAAATGAAAAGTAAATAGAAAGAAAACTACCTTGAAGAGGTGAGAACCTGTATGAGCATCAACTGCACTAAAGGGATCATCAAACAAGTAAATATCAACATCTTGGTATAAGGCACGAGCAATTTGAATTCTTTGCTTCTGTCCACCACTTAAATTGATTCCTCTTTCTCCTATGACCGTTTGGTCACCAAATGCAAGAATTTCAAGGTCCTTTTCTAGACAACATGCTTCAAGAACTCTTTTGTACCTTTCTCTGTCCATCTCTTTGCTAAAAAGTATGTTCTCCTCAATCTTTCCACTCTGTATCCATGGTGATTGTGCTACATAGGCCTTACTACCGCACACTCTCAGATCCCCTGATATTTTAGGTACTTCTCCAAGGATACAAGATAGCAAGCTGGACTTGCCTGAGCCTACTGTACCACAAACAGCAACTCTCATGCCATGTTCCACTTTGAAATTAATATCTTGCAACGTCAGGTTTGAAGAAGTCGAGTCCCAAGAAAAGTTCCCATTGACAATCTCAATTGCTGTAGTAGAACTACCTCTTGGAAGCCTCTCTATAATATCAGACTGCAAATCATCAAGGCGAAGGAAAGACACTATTCTATCTAGTGAAACCTTTGTTTGAACCACCATAGAGATTGTGTCAGGAAGATTATAGATAGGTTCTTGAAGAATCCTAAAAGTTGCAAGTGCAGATAATACTTTGCCAGACTCTAATGGGATCCCCACCAGCATACACATCCCAAAAGTCACAACAGACACAAATGTCGGGGCACCCCAAAAGACGAACGTTGTGACTGACAATGTATAAAGGAACTTCTTTAACCATCCTGCTTCAATATTCCTAAGTTCAGCTATCTTAGATAGAAACTTCATCTCCCATCCCTGAAGCTTAAGAATCCTCATATTTCTCAAGATTTCAGATGTCGCCTTCATCCTCGTATCTTTTGACTCCATTATCTTGTCCTGGAACTTCTCCTGCAACTTTCCCAATGGGATATTTATCAACATAATAGCTATAGTTGCAACAAGAGCTGCAATTGAAGCAAGACCAAGATTTTTATACAAAACCAACAGGGCCAATCCAACTTGAAAAACCACCAGCCAAATATCGTGCATATACCAACTGAAATCACCAACCCTCTCGGCATCTACAGTCATGAAGTTGATGATCTCCCCACTTGTGTGCTGCTGCCTTGACTGGCAAGAAAGGGTCAGACCCTTGTTGTAGATCATTGCAACCAATGCAGCTCGAACTCTCATTCCGACTTGTTGCACCCTAAAGAACCAATGCCTCATTGCAAGACATTCCACGAGTTTTGCCAGAAAAAATACACTGACCAAAACATAGCCTTCATTTTCGAAATCTCGATGACCATTGAGATATTGAACAAAAGTGTCAATAAGGTAGGGGCCAACATATGTAGCCAATGTGTAAATGAATGCAAAAGCAGCGGTTAAAAGTATCTCTTTCCAAGCCGAGTAGAGTAGACCCTTGACCAAAGAAAGAGTGGTGACTCTGTTGATTGTTCCACACTCAGACTCGAGCTCGTTTTTGAGAATCTGAAAGGTACCAGAAACAGCATCACGGCTTGCAAGTTGAGGAATATCCTCAAGATCTAATGCCTTCTTATTTCCAGTTGCAATGAGAGGACCCATCCAAGAGAATGAAAGGATACTGAAAATTCCTGCAGTCTCGTAAGGGGTCACAGTTTCCTCTCCTTTACACTTCTTTGCCTCTATACTGCCATTACTGAGAGTAGTATATCTTGTTTCACCATTTAAAAGGTGTTCTTCAAGAGGGTCTTGTTCACTCACACTCTTCCCAAAGAACCCAACATATATGATCAACAAACCAGAGACAACTGACATAACATCAGAAACCAAGTATCTAATGGGCAAGGAATGGGTTTGGCTATAATGAACCGTGTCCACAGTAAGACAGTAACAAGAAACAGCAAAGTAAGAAACCCACCAGACTCTCAAATGAATTGCAAACTTTGATTTTCCAGTTTCGGAAGAATGTAAACACAAAGAAACAGTGCCCCATGCAAGTGCTTTCAAACCAAAATCCAAAAGGGTCACCAGATTTTCCTCAGACCACCCATTTCTATACCAGTAGAAGCAATCAAGAGAAAAGAAAACAAGATTGAAAACAGAAATAACGAGGCAACTTATGAATGTTTCCTTATAGTACAAACACCTCGTCTCTCTTTGACTTTCCCCACAGCCTGCCTTCAACTTTAAGCACACCCATGAGATGCAAAGAACAAGCAACAAAACCAAGTGAGTCAAACCAGACAGGCCATGAGCTAAAATGGGTTCAAGGAGAAAGTGAGCAGCAGAGTTCACAGGGAGGGAAGGGTCGTGAAAGAATAAGTTAGTTAAGCTTTTCATAGAGTATTCAAAGAAACCCATGATTCAAAAAGTCTTTTGGGAAGATGGATGTGCTATAAAACTCAGCTAGGTTTAGTTTAGCTCAAACCAAGTGAAGAATGATGAAGAAACTCCTCAGCTTCTAAAGTTCTATATACTCGTGAGAAACAGAGTGAGAGAGAGAGAGAGAGAGAGAGAGAGAGAGAGTCAAACTTTACTTCCTTTGACAAGGATGCAGCGTGGTGCGCAAGAATCCAGGGATTGGAAGTAACGATAAAAAAAAGACAAAAAAGGCAAAACAAAGGGGGAAAACGATTTGAAGACAAAAAGGGGTTTCCCCTTTTCTACTTTCTAGACAATGGGCAGATACAGAGACAGAGACAACGTGGAGCGAAAAAGATATATGGGAAGAACTGAACAGTGAAAACTTTTCTCCTTCTTTGAAACCCAATACTCCAAGTCCATTCTATAATCAATTCTTTCTACTTTCCTAATCCCAAGTTCTTCCCTGATTTTGCCATTAAAATACAACATCGTTTGAGAGAAAAATGAACAAAGGCTTTAATGATGCAATGGACATGTGGGGTATAGAAAAAGACGACAATGAGCAACAAAGAAATAAAAACTAACCAGACCCAACAACGAATTCTCCTGCAAGATTGTTGACTGTTGGAGCATAAGGATGGGGGGAATTCCACAATGAGAATTGAGAGAGTGACAGTAGGAAAATGAGAAGAAGTCAAATTTGACGCCCAAGCATTTGAGCCTCTCTTTGGGGATTGTGTGAAGCGCAAGGAAACTTGAAATTGAAAAGTTCGATGAGATTGGTTATTGAGGCTGAGGCAGAGAGAGGTGCCTCGAAGTTGGAGAATGAATAGTAATCGATGATTCGTTTTTATCTCTCCCTTAAAACTAGATTTTTTTTTTTCTTTCCAAAAATTTAGGAAAAAAAAACAAAATTTTAAAAATAAAAGATTCCATGAAAATAGAATTATATTCCAGATTCAGAAGGTTAAATATAGATGTCTTGTTTTTATAATTTTTTTTTTTTTATCAAAATAGGGATAAAATGTTAGATTTCGATAAATATTTCTAAAAAATTATAAAAATAAAAGAAATTTTGAATTAATAAATAAATTTTTTATAATTTTTTAAACAAGTTAACATGTTTATTATTTATGTTATATTTACATCACCTACATTTTGTGTTTTTTTTTTGTTTGGTAGATTTTTCTTTTCATGTTTTTATATATGTGTTTATTAGCAAATTCAAAAGTTAAATTATAATTTAAACAAATTTTCAAAATGTATTTGATGATATAGAGGGAAAATACTTTTTTTCTATGGCTAATAGAATAAATACATTTAGTGTGTTTCAAATTGGTCATTTTGGTTTATAAATTTAAAAGTTATTCGCTAAAAAAATCTTTAATTTTAATTTAAAAAATTATAGATGCTGATGTGGCAACATGACATGATTTTTTAGAAGAAAAAAAATCTCATTTTTCTCTCTCTTCAACTCTTTCTTCGTCCTCTCTCTTGTTGTCTCTCCTACATCTCCATTGCTAAATATTTTTAATTTTTTTAAACAATCTCAATGAAAAATAAGAAAAAAAGTCGAACCAGTACTAAGCTTTGGCACCCAAAATTAAGAAAAGAATGGGCATTTGGGGAAATGAATTGGTTATTATAGTTCTAGGTTATTATAATTGGGTAATAATAACTTGTGTTTAGGTATAGATTATTTTAGTTTCGATTATAATAATATATGTTGAGAGGTGTAAACTTTTTTAGTTTTGGAAGAAAATAGTAAACACTATAGTAAAAAATTAAAAAAAATGATAAATATAAAATGGTAAAAATTGTAAGAAATAATAAATACTGTAGCAAATAAAGGTTTTGAAATAATGTTGACGGTAGCTAATTGGGGATTACAGAAGAGTATTTAAAGAGATGATCGTCTTAAGATAGTGCTTGCCCCAAACGTCCCCCAAGAAAGTAGGGTATATATACATCTAGATTCGTACAAAAGAGTCGCAACCAAGATTTAAAATATTGATGTCGACGAAAATATTGAAGTCTTAATATTACGAAAATTTCGATGAAAATATCAATAAAATGTCAATTTTCATGTACATTTCTGAAAAAAATTATAAAAAACAAAAAACAAATTTAAATTAGTAAATAAATAATTTATTATTTTCAAATATGTACATATATATTTATATTAATGGTATTTTAATGCTTGTTTTTGTGTTTCGTGTATTTTTCAATGATTTAATAGAAATATTGATTCACCTTTTGTATTGATATCGAACCTATGAAAACATGGAAATATCGACATGTCGATGAAATTTTCATACTATGATCGCAAATATATATTGAACTAGACTGCATCAAATGGCAAGATTGGGCTATTCTTTTGAGGTAGCTATGGTCAATTCAAAATATTAGAGACTAAATACACTTATTCTTCAAAACTCATAAACCAAAAAAAGTGTTTTTCTCATAATATATATAAACTACAAAACTAATTATAATTACTCACTAAATATTAAGCTGAAATTAATTTCTGAGCTCTTTTTATATTAATATTATAGAATATATAATATATTATATAACAGATATAACAAAAATAATTGAGTTTATACCATGAAATATATATTTATTACTGTTTTTATCTTTTCTACTATATTCTGCATTTTAAATTTTCAAATTCTTGGATACACTGAAAAACATAAAAATATTTTTTTTTCTTCAGAATTTGCACTGTTAGGATCATAGAGTTCGAAAATTATTTTTGAAAACAGATTTTAAACTGCCTACCAAACAGATATTTGCTGAACTTAGTGAATTTGAAAATATAAATAAAATAGAGTTTGAATTGCCTACCACGTCAACATTCCCATTAGGGGCGCTTGGAGAAGTAAGTTGAGTTATAAAGTTTGGAATTAATATATTAGAGTTAGGAAATCTATGTTCAATGTGCAAATTTGTAATTAAAGAAAGAGGGAATGATGAATTTTTTGATAAATGTGTAAAAGTAGAGAAAGAGGAAAAAATGAAGTTCTTTTGATAAATGTGCAAACTTAAATAGTATTTACTTTTAAGGTTGAGTTATTTAGCACTAATGTCATGTTTACGCCCGGTGAAAAGTAATAAATAAATGAATTATGTTTGTCCCTGTTTTCCGTACTTTACTGCCACTACATCTCACCGCTCAATTTGTAATAAAAAATACAAACTGATTGACAAGACAAATTCATAATTCTAAGTAATCTTAGTAAAAAACAATCCAATTACGTTTTGCAATTCAGTGTCATTATGATTGATCTATCAATAAAATCTCATTATGATTATACCAGTTTTCATTGACCAAACACCCCATGTTTTTATTACATTCAAGACATATAGGCATTTCAATTCATGAGTTTGATATGGGCATAAAGATAAATCAATATTAAAATGTTGTTAATGTGAATATAACCATTTAATTTAGAGATAACTATTTAGTTTTTTTTTTATATTTTTTTAAGTTACGTGCATTTTCTTTTAATTTCTTGCAATATTTTTCATCTTTAAATAAAATGATTGAATTCTTAGTCAAATTCTAAAAAAAATTATTTGTTTAGTTTTCAAATTTTGGTTTGGTTTTTGAAAACATGGTAGGAAGTATATATAACAACACAATAAATTTTAGAGATAAAACAGGTATTTATAGATTTAATTTTCAAAAATTAAAAACCAAAATCCAAATGATTATAAGATGAAATCATAACACATTTTGAAAATAAGAAATTAATGGGAAACAAGACATCAAATTGGACAACTTATGTCATTTTTAGTATCTTTCTACTTTTTTACTTTATATTAATTTTAGGACAAATATTAATTTATACCTCTAAATTTTAGAGATGGTATCAATCTAAATTTTAAACTAACAATTTTATCGATTCAAACCCTAAAATTTCATATGTATATCAATTTAAACCTTCCATTTTGTTGTGTTTGAATAAATATCGTGTGAAACTTAGGACTTTATCAATTAAATTTGTAAATTTTTATAAGCGATTCAATTTAGACCCTCAATTAAGATTTCTTTGAAAATTTTCATGCAAATTATAACCATCACTTTCTTAAATCGAGTTTGAAGAAGTCTACACTTATAAAAGTTCTAATCCTAAAAAAAAGTAATGAATCGATTCACTTAACAAATTTAAAAGTTGAATTTAAAAAAATGAAGGCACGGCTTGATAACCATTTCATTTTTTGTTTGTGGTTTTTGAAAAATTAAATCTATTTCCTCCCCATTTCTTACTTTGATCGGTATCTTTCTAAGTAAATGGTTGAATTTTTAGCCAAATTCAAAAAACAAAAACAAAAATAAATCTTTTAAAGCTATTTTTTTTAGTTTTCAAAATTTGGGTTGGTTTTTTAAACCATTGCTAAATAGTATATAACAAATGAAGAACATATTTTGGAGGTGGAAATAGTATCCATAGGTTTAATTTTCAAAAATAAAAAACAAAAAACAAAATGGTTCTCAAATAGGACCTAAATGTCTCACACCATAATTTTCAAACTAGTTCCGAAGAAATGTATAAATTGATACTGTTAGTAAAAGTTTAAGGGTGTAAATAGAATTTCCTCTCTTAATTTCACATTAATTTCAAGTAATTTGAATGTTATTGACATTAATAATAGACGTGAAAATGATGACTTAAGATAATAAACTAATTACCACCAACTTGAATGCTAGTTAAAAACAGGATTTTTAACCTAGAATTTAGAGTTTGGAATTGACTTACCCATGAGATAACAAAATAATTACACTTCTAATATAAAATTTTAACATATTTTAAAGGAAAAAAACCATATTATTTATATATAGTTAAATGGAAAATTACAACTATATTTAGAATTACAACATTTAAGGTCCGTTTGGTAACTATTTTTAGTTTTGTTTTTGTTTTTGAAAATTAAGTCTATATCATCCACATTTTTTACCATAATTTACATTTTTGTTAAGTACAATTGTTGAATTCTTAGCCAAATTCCAAATTCCAAAAACAACTTTTTGAAAACAACTTTTTTTTAGTTTTCAAAATTTGAGTTAGTTTTTTTTTTTAAACTATTGATAAAAAATAGATAACAAAAAAAGAAATTTGGAGGTGAAGTAGTGTCTATAACTTAATTTTCAAAAACAAAAACAAAAAATAAAATTGTTAGTGAACGAGACCTAAATCATTGTTGATTTAGTTTTTCTATTATTACTTTTCTTTGAAAAAATTCTATATTAATACTTAAGAAACTATTTTATATTTATTAGAGAAATATTTGCATCGGATTTTAGAATATTCATTAAAAGTTTGAAAGAAATTTGTGCTAATTTTTCCAAAGAAATTGATATTTTCAAAAAAATTTGGCATATAAAATCAAATTAGCTTTATTATTTTATATTATTTTAACTTTTATGATTTATTAGTCATTATATTCTTTAAACGTTAAAATAACATTTGAATGTGGTGGTACTTCTTGACTTATTTTATTCTAATCATTGTTGTTGAAATTAGATTTTTTTTTGAAATAATGCTTTTTTAATAAATAATGACAAAAATAGGGTTGAAGGGAAACAATTTCTAAGAATAGGTGTTTTGGGAAAGTATTGACAAAATTAGGATAGTGGAATCGTATATCGGGTACACGATTTCCATGTGGCATACTCGTGTACCCGGTACCTGTCTCTTATACACATCTAGATGTGTATAAGAGACAGGTACCATTGTTGAACATCGCCGATAAAATTATTCTATACAATAAAAATAAATAAATATTAAACTATATTCATATTATATATATGGAAAATGTCTGATTTTAAATCTCTTACCAGCGCCGTCAAGTGAGATAAATCGCCTCGTGATCGAATTGTACCAGGGAAAGTAGTCGTTTGATACAACTGGCCTATTTGTTAATTCTTCCTGTGCACAACGATCATGTCGTCCATACCAGTAGGATAAAATATTCCGCATGGATTCGACGCCAGTCTTGGTCGTGCTTACCTCTTAAATCGATCTGGTGTAGTGCTGGAAGTATATAGGACAACGAAGGTATCGTTTGTTATAGACCGAACTGTCTCATCACACAATCTGGATGATGCCACTCTACCATATGAAAGCATATAAGTGGGCTAATAGTCAACCAGATGTCTTCACCATCACGACAATAATTAGGTAAGGATGACCAAATCTGTGTGTATGGCATCTAAATAACCTAACAAAAAAAAAAAGTATACATATAAAATGTTTTAAATATTCATTTATATACATATTTACTAGCAGATTGTGCATCAGCATGTCGACATTTTTCTGTACACGAGCAACATATTTGCTGACTGTTCAGAGGCAGCTAATACACCACTCCATCTAAAATTATAAAAAAAATACAATTAATTTATATTATTACATAAAATGGTAACGAAAGAAATATATAAATACAATTAATTAAAATACAATTAATTTATATTATTACATAAAATGGTAACGAAATAAATATATAAATGAAATAATACCTGACACTAAGTGGACGATGATCTGGGGCCTGTAGTTGGACTTGTGGAGCTATAACTGGAAATCAGTCATAATCCCATACTTTAATAGCATCAGTGGTCCTGCTATTTCCAACGTTTGTGCATTGGAAGCCCGACAAAGTTCTTTGTACAACCATGCAAGACATGCATCACCCCACGAGTACGTACTAGCATGCTCGAAATCAGACAATAATAGGAGGAACATGAGATGCACCAGAGTATTTGACTTGTCAGCAAATAAAAATCCTCCATTAAGCTGTAGGATGTATGCTCGTGCGTACTTACGTACGCTGATGTCATCGGCATCGGGAGGTAATTTTGGAAACTGGGATGCCAATCAAGGGATACTCAATCTTGATCCCTTCAAATCCTCTGGTAGAACGCCTAAGAGCTCTTCACAAACGTTCTTCTAGTCATACTGTAGTGAACTTGTCAATGGTTGCTTGTCCACTCGTAACCCAAATTGTATGGCAACATCCTGTAGCGTAATCGTACATTCCCCACAAGGCAGGTGAAATGTGTGGGTCTCTGGTCTCCAGCGCTCAACTAGAGCAATAATAAGGTGCCAATCAAGCTAGATGAAACCAATTTGTGCAACCCCAAGAAAACTTGCATGCTGAACATATGGAATAATGCAGTGATCAAATGGGTTAGTACGTTATGCAGTCGTTAGTACGTTGTACAGTCGCTTCCCTTCTCCGACAACTCAACACTATAGTGGAAGAACTATCCCATACTGTCTGTGAACAATGCATGTTTTGTTGGTACAATTGTACAGGATTAGAAGGACCAGACTCCATTACCTAAAAAGTTCAAATTACATTACATAATAAAATCCATGACATAAAAGATACATAAAAAATACAATTATATAAAATAAATTAATTACATATATTCATTATAAATACATAAAGAATACAAGTACATAAAATATACAATTACATGAAAATTATAAGTACTTAAAGAATACAAGTACATAAAATATACAATTACATGAAAAATATAAATACATAAATAATACAATTACATGAAATATACAATTACATGAAAAATATAAATACATAAAGAATACAAACACATGAAATATACAATTACATGAAAAATATAAATACATAAAGAATACAAATACATAAAATATACAAGTAAAAAAAAATACACCTAATGACCTGAAGACGACGAAGCACCTAGTGTACGGGCTTGCTTCTCTCCAATCCATTTCATTATGAATGCACGTACTTTTTGGCCGACCTTGTTCTCTTAGTAAGTCCGCATTTGGACGAACTTCTGTAAATGATAATTCTGGCCAATAATCTGGGTGTTGAATTGGATGGAAGTGACCTTCATAACAACGCTTGAAATTGGACAATTTGTAGCATTCATCAATAAGTGGTAGGTATATCATACGCATGTAATTGAGAGCATGGAATCTTGAATGATTGCCACTTATTGTAAGAACATGTCCCTTCTTTCAAGCTTAAAACTTGGGTGTGCTGTCCTTTGTAGGGAGAAATCATACTTATGCCAGTTTGTACTTTGAAAGTTTGACTTTCCCTATCAACGGATGTCACCATATGTGTCGATGCTCGTTTTTCCCACATCTTCAGTTTTTTTAGGGCATATTCTGTATATATGTCCCCACGATCGAGTGCTTTTCTGAGATCGTCTTTGACGTTCAAAATACAGTATTGTGCGATAGAATGTTAGCCTAACCAAAGAAGTAATTGGTAACATTCTAGCACCTTTGAAAACACCGTTCATGCATTCAGCTGCATTGCTTGTCATCCACCCATAGCGGTACCCACTGTCATGTGACTGTGTCCATTTTTCCAAGTCAATGTATGAAAAAAATTCAAGACATTCAGGGTGAAATTGTTTCAATTCTTTCATGCATCGAATGAACTTACGCCTTTGGTGTTGATTTCCGGCCTTAAACACCAAATTTTTTAGTTGCTTCGATTTGTATTTTGTATTGAAATTACTGGATACATGGTGAAGACAATATTGGTGGTAAGCTCTGGGTTCACTTCAACCAATTTCTTCATTATTAATTGCAGCAAGAATACTCTTATGTCTATCAGAAATCAAACAAATACCCCCTGTTTGGGTAATATATTCACGCAATGGCCACAAAAACTATGACTAACTGAACGAATTCTCACCTTCTATGATAGCAAAAGCAAGGAAAAATATATGTCCGTTTGCATCAATAGCTAAGGCTGTCAATAATTTCCCCTTATACTTTTCGTAGAGATGAGTTCCATCAATCTGAATTAATGGCCTACAATGGTTGAACCTTCTCTTGTAGGACCAAAAGACCAAAAAACTCGTCAAAAAATAGTCGTACCTAGCACATCAGAGGGAAGGAAAAACCAATCTGTTCGTGTTCCTGGATTGTAATGAACAAGAGCACTCAGCCAATACGGAAGCTCCGAATATGATTTCTCCCAATCGCCAAACACAGCAATTAATGCTTGTCTCTTGGCTTGCCACACCCGTCTATAATTGACATTATAGTCATATTATTGTTTAACGGTTTTTTGGAGTAGGGCCACAGGTACTCCACTCCAGTATCAGCTCTAACCAAATTTTGAATTTCGATACTCATGAAATTTGAATCCAGCTGTGAATGATCTTGTGTCAATTCTGAAAACAAACATGAGTGTTCTTCTTGAAGTTTTGTGATTTCGAACATCCAATGAGTTTTACACCGATATTCCCGTAGCCTCCAAGCACAATCGTCACTCCATGATTTACATTTAATATACCAAAGATCCTGATTTGATTCCACTAATCTTCTTTGGTATTAAACAATATTCCTTTTTGTATTAAACTACATCTACTCCTACATTCCTTTCTTCCAAAGTAGACCCTAGTTCACACGTTGAATTTGTCATTTCCCAATCTATTTGGGTGAACATTTCCGACGGTACCAACTCAAGATCATGTTCACCACTACTGTCATTTCCAAATAATTCATTAACTTCAACGTCAATGTCACTATCTCCATCATTTTCAGGTTCAAGAATTACTAAATCTTCAGAACGCATCAACATATTTATTATGATTTTTTCAACTGTTATAGTTAACAAAAAAAAATATGTTAATATGTCAACCCAACAAACTCCAATTTCTAAGTTTAACATATAAGATCTAAATATTATACATTTAAATCAGACCAAATCTAAGATTTATAAATTATATATTTAAATCAACCCAAACAAATAAAAAAAATATAAGATCTAAGATTTAAGATCTACAAACATATACATATAAGATCAGCCCAACAAATATATATAAGATTTCTAGGTTTAACATACATATATTTCTAAGTTTAAATCAACCCAAACAAATAAAAAAAATATAAGATCAGCCCAAAAACATACAAATAAAAAAATATAAGCATTTTATTGATTAGCCCAAAAACATACATAAACTAGATCAGCCAAAAAACATATAAAAACATACATATACATAGATCAGCCCAAATACATAAACTAGAGAAAGAATTCCAAGATTTACCACATAAATATAAGATCAGCCCAAACATACATATATTTCTAACTTTAAAATATGTTAAAAAACCATACATATACATACAGATCAACCCAAAAACATACATAAACTAGAGAAAGAATTCCAAGAACATACATATATTTCTAAGTTTAAAATATATTGAAAAACAACTAGAGAAAGAATATACCACATAAGCGAGCAAAAATCGACAGCCGAAGAGGTAGATTTCTGTAAGGAACAAATGGAGGACTGAAAATTGAACAAAATCGGAATTTTGGAAGATTTCGATGAGGAAAATTGAGGATTCGGTGAAATGGAGGCCTCGGTGAGGAAAATCAACAAGATTTTGGGAAGTAAAAAACAAAATAGAGGAAAACGATTGAAGGAAAACAAAAATCGACGAAATGGATGGAACCCAAACGTTTCGGTGAGGAAAAAGAAGGGGCGGGTGGAAATTTTAGCGCGAGGAAGTCGTGTAGGTACACGACTTAGGGTAATCGTGTACTGGGTACATGATTTCCTTAGTCAAACCTGCATGACTACCACACCAGACTGTGCGTGCCAGGTGGCCAAATACTCGTGTACCCGGTACACGATTTAGGGCTTATCGTGTACCCGATACACGATTTAGGGCTTATCGTGTACCCGATACACGATTTAGGGCTTATCGTGTACCCGATACACGATTAAGGTGTAATCGTGTATCCGGTACACGATTTAAAAACCTATTTTTGGGAATACTTTCCCTCCAATCCTATTTTTGTCATTATTTATTAAAAAAACAGTATTTTAAAAAAAAATCTTGAAATTAATATAATCCTTTGATACTCTTCTCTTCTCTTCTCTTCTCTTCTCTATATGGGGTAAAAAAAAATCAAATAAAATGGACTTGCTACCCACCCTCGTCTTTTAACTAGTATTATTAGGCAATTTTGTCAAATTTGGCCACCAATCAAATCAACATTATAATTTTTTTTAATAAAAAAAACTAATAAAAAACTCCATGACTAACTTTTCCACAAGTATAAAAATGGTTTCAATATCCTCAAACTTTAACACTTGAAGATACTTACAAAACACCAACTTTACATCATCCAAAACAAAAGTTGAAAAAAGAGTACCATTGCCATCTTATGAAAACAATTGATAGATTAGGTTTTAAATGTAAGTTACTCTAGGGGGATCCGGACACGTGCCCCATCACACCATGTCGATTTAAATATGTTTATTTGTATTTTATTAAATATTCAAAAAAAAAAAAATATGTGTTTCTACCATATATATACACTTAACGCGTGCTCCCAAAGAGAGGTTTGCGGGGATCCTTTAAATAGCCAGGGGCGTGGATTCTAGAGTTCGAATAAAGCAGGATATTTTTTCTTTTTCTTTTTCTTTTATTTTTATGTTTTCTTCTTTTATTTTGTTTTTAATTTTAACAAATTATCATATAATTTTTTGTGTGTATTTGTATATATATAATTTTAATACCATAATAACTTAATTCCATTTTTTTTGACATATGTTAGACTTATTTGGTAACTATTTGGTTACTAGTTTTTAATTTTTAAAAATTAAGACTACAAGTACTATTTTCACATATAATTTTTTTCTTTGTTATTTCCTATATCATTATTTTAAATTACATTCAAGTTAACAAGTTTAACCCTTAGTTTTTAAAATAAAAATCTAAAATTTCAATTTTAACTCTAAAAGTCCCTTGAAAATGTCTAATAGATATATAAACTTTCAATTTAGTGTCTAAAAATCTCATAGAATATTAAATTTAATTGATTAATAAATTATTTAAAATTAATTTTATCCAAAATTAATGATTAGAATTAATGTTATTTAAAATTAATAAATTTTATTTAATGAATTAATATTTTAATTCTATTTAAATTTGAAATTTGAAAATTCAAATTAATATGATTTTTATAGAAAAATCGTTAAAAATAGAATTTTGGAATTTTGGTGGATATTTCCCACTTCTCTTATTATCTATACACCTTCGACCCCACTCAAATAAAGGTACTTTGGTGTCAATTTGTGGAGGAATTGGATTGCATGGATGAGTTATTTAAAAACAAAATAATTTTGGGCTGAAAATTCTTCTTGCAATTTCAACTTTTAAAGAGAAATAGTTCTCTCAAACTTAACACAAAAAACCAACTCTCCAATGTGTTTTTCCTTTTAAAAGTATTATCATTTTGGATTCTACAATTCAATCCAAGGCTAAGAGGATAGTAGGAAAAATCTTGTGGTGGTCTATAAGCCATTGAAGAGAAGAATCAAGCTAAGGAGTTGCTGAATTGAAGAGATTCTTCAAAGGTAAAAATCTGAAAATTATTCTTTAATGACCATGCATGCTTGTTTGCTCAAATTAATGTAATTAGAATGCTTAAAGATCATGTTTGCTTCCGCATGTTGATTGTCAACACCATCAATTAGTATCAGATCATGATTTAAGCACTCGATTACATTAATTTAAGCATAGTGGGTGTTTTTCATAAGTTATATAAAATGAGTGCTAATATAGATATTTTTCACTTTTGACATAAGATTTCTCTTCAATTTATGTTGAAATTGTTTTAATTAGCTCTTTGTTTATGGATCTTAATGTGTGATTAAGAGTCTATAAATTTATTAGAGTCAATAGAGCGGAAATTAGAGTGTAATTGGAAGCAAGACAAAGTAAGCTCGCAAAGAAAAATAGCAGTTTTTACTACTACCTTCGCAGGATAACAATGTTGTTCTTCAGCAGCCTAGAACGCGCGCGCACGTGAGCAGCCAACGGTTCAGTGGTTTGGTTCGTCTAGTTCAGTCCTTTTGGTTCTGTTCAGTAGTCTTTTGGACCGATTCACCTATTTTCAAGCCATGGAGGTCACCTTCGGGCGATTTGGAGGAGGTTCGGGTCGGTTCGGGCAGACTAGTGGCAGTTTAAGGCAGATTTTGAATTATTCTTGTAATAATTAGTTTGTTTGCTTGCTTAGGATCCAAAACTGGTCCATATCAGTGTGTGTGTTTAATTATTTATGCATTATGCATGTATATTATAATAAAATAAATCTTGTATGTACATAATGTATGCCATGTAGATTTAAAATACCACCATAGAAAGCATGTATCATGTATTGAGAGTATGTTATAATTTGTTATAATATATAGTATGCATGATTTAGGGTTTCATGTGTTAATATAATTAGTTATATTAAATTATGAAATGCTTATTGTATGTTATGGATTGATTAGCATGTCTATAGTTTTATAAAGTATTATAAAATGGATTAGACATTTAAAATCTATAACAAAGATAAGATGCATGCTCACTTAGGGTTAACAAATAACAACTTATTTTAATTAGTTAAAATAGATTGTCTTGTAAATTGTTGGTTTCATGCCCTAAAACTCGAAGATAGTAAATATTATTAATTGACCATCATCAATAAAAAGTTATAGATGTTAATTCAATAAATATTATTGTTTGTGTTGTTTGTCTATTTTGTCTTAATAACTCTAAATCTAAGAAACTAACATCCAAGGCTGTCTTATGAGTCTTGAACTGTATGTGGAGACATACAGGGATCAATATTCAAGATACAACCTAAAGGGTTTATGGTATAGGGATAAGGTTGGGTACCTTATCCTAGCAACATTATGGATACGACCCACTTTGTATTTGATACAAAATCAATGATCCAACACATTCGTGTAGTTGACATGTGAGTGGAGGTATCCTATGTAATGAGTTTGTATAAGACTATATTGCGAAATAGTAACCACTAAATGTAACACTGTTAACTAGTTAGGTTCCTATTTCAATTGGATGATAGAGATAACTTAGTCTTAATCCTAAGTATATTATGAATTCCTATTCACAAGAGATTGTTCTTTGATTTGTATAGGTGAGGGTGGCCAGTTCGCCGACCTAATGTACCTACCATTTTGGGGACAAGACCGAGTAGGGACCTGGAAACATAATAATACAAGATGGAATTTACTCCCTGTCTTAAGGGTAAGTAGATAAATGTTCTCTTAAGTGATGTCTCCGGGACTTAAACAAATGACCTTATCCTCTCATTGGCCTGAGGGGGTTTCTGTTTATTGGTTGGACTATAACATGTTGTTCATTAAAAGGTACTTAAGAAGTCAGAGGTAACACAAGGGTAAAACGGTAATTTACCCAAGTTGGAGTTACGAACACTTGTGAAGGATAACTTGTTTTTATTGGTCTATATCCTTGGATACAGAAATATACCTATAGTGAGAAGAATGCAATTATGGGTCTCTAGTGGAGTGTACCCACAATTAACGAATATTGATTAACTTGGTTAATGAGTTTAGCAAATTAATCTCATACCCACCAGATCCCTTGTTAGCTCACCAGAAGATATTTAAGAGGGATGATTTGAATTGTTCAAATTAATTTGAGGAAACCATATATTAATATGATTAATATATAGTTGATTATGGATATGATCTATAATTCAAATTAAATTGGAAAGTAATATTTGAATAAGATTCAATTAAAATTTAAGTGAATTAGATTCACAAAGAATTAATTAATAAAGAGGTATTGTACATATACATACGATGTTTATGATAATTAAATATATATACATTATAATTGAATTTAATATATAAATAGTTATTTAATTAACGTACAAATTAAATCAAATAATTGTTATTTAATTGTGCTAATTAATTAAATAAGTGTTAATTAATTAATTAATTGTGGAAAAGGAAATAGGAAAAGGATTAGGAAAATGGATTGGTCATTCTCTATATAAAACCCCCCCTATGGCCTCTTTGGGACATACTGACAACACACAACACACAAGTGTTATTGTGCAAAATTTTTCCTAATCCACAAAGAGAATCCTCTCTACTCTCCAAAACTCTTTTCTCTTCTCCCTCTCCCAATAGTTGGATACCACATATCCCTCTATTAGAATCCTAGGGCATAATGTGGTTACTTTCGTGGTAGTGTTCAAGATTGTTCAAGAAATCGTTCGTGATCAAGATCGTTGAAGGAGTCGTTCATTGAAAATTAAAAAGGATTGTTCGTGAAACTTGAGAATCTACAAAGGTAAGAATGGTTCGAATCTTTTTCCCTAAAACATGCTATATTACATGTTTATATTTTGTTTTTGTTTGGAATGTCCTAGAACTCACAACCCTACTCTCGCTCATCATCAATTCAACTTGTTCAAATGTTTCCACCACACATTCCAGCTTGAGCATAATAGAGAAGATCTTGGTGGTAGTCCTCTCGGTGATTCAAGTTCTATCTTGGTGTTTTTCAGCTGATTTCGTGTAGGAATCTTCAAAGGTAATATGTGTTTCAAACCCTCTTTTGAATATCATATGAACAACATGCTTAAAACTCAAATTAAATGTAGTTTAAGTGCTTATTGATTATGTAGTCTTCCATTGCATGATATTTCATTCCTTCAATTGGTATCAGAGTATGATTTAAGCGCTTAACTATTGTTAATTTGAGTTTGGTGGGTGTTTATTCATGAACTGCATGAAATAGTATCCTGATATGGTTTTTTTAGTGTTTTGGCATTTTAATCCTTTCAATTATGTTGTTTCCCTTGTAATTGGCTCTTGTTTGATGGGCCTTAATATGTGTTTAAGAGTCTGTAATTCATATGGAGTCATTAGAAGCTGAAATTAGGATGTAATTGAAGAAAGAAGTGAAGAAGGTCGAGCTGCAGATTTCCAGTTCTTTAGCTACTGTTTGAATTCCTAGCGAGATTGGACCCAATTCGAGCAAGATTTTGAGTTTGAGCGAGATTTTGAATCAAGTTTGAGCGAGATTCTGTTGGAATTTTGAGCGAGATTTTAAGTTCAAATGAGATTTTGAATCAAGTTTGAGCGAGATTCTGATGGAAGTCCTAGCGAGATTTCAAGTTCAAACGAGATTTTGAATCAAGTTTGAGCGAGATTTCAAGCCAAGAACGAGATTCTGATGGTTTGAGTGAGATTTCAATGAACCAGCGAGAGATCAAGTTTTGAACGAGATCTCAACTAGCAGCGAGAGATCAAGTTTGAGCCAGATTTCATTGCAAGTGAGATTCTTGAACCGGTTTAAGATGATTGACTGGTTTGATCGGTTTTCTTCAAACTTGGCCCGGTTCATTTTCAAGATTGTTTTGATTGGCTCGGTTCAGGTGGTTCACATCCGGTTCAAGAAATTTTGGGTCCGGTTTGGAGCTGTTCGAAGTGGTCAAGAAGCGGTTTGGAGCTGTCAACTGTTTTTTGTAATACATAGGCTTGTGTTTACTTAAAAATGCCGAAACTAAAAACTGTATCAGTATGCTTTTAATTGTTTATACATGTGATGTATGTTATAATTAAATAAATCTTGTATATGCATACAGTATGCCATGTAGATTTAAAATCCTACCGTAGGAAGCATGTTACATGCATTGAAAGTATGTTATAAATTGTTAAAATATATAGTATCCATATATAGGGGTTTCTTTTAATATAAATTTTGTATTAAAATGCCTTTGAAGATTGTTGAGGATGTTCAACATATCTAATTTTTGTAAGTTGTTATAAAATTGAATTAGACTTTAAAATCCATAACAAAGAGACACAACATGCTCACTTAGGTTAAACAACTAGTTTTAACCGTTAAAATAGGTTGTTACCTTATAAAATTTGGTTACAAACTCAAATCGGTTCATAAACTTGTCTAAAGCTGGGGTACTTAAGTTGACGGTTTACGTAACACTTCCTACCTAGGGATTATGACCGAAAGATTGAGTGTGGTTAACTGATTTTATAAGCTTGCGTGAGCAGTGTGAGGTTTAAAACTAGTTTAAACACTTAAACATCGTAGGGTTATATCCAAATATAAATGTCATACTTGGATAAAAATGACATAGACTTCGGTTGTTTTAAAGTTAACCGTTTTTAAACCTAAGTAAATAGATACCTGAATATTTAGAATACTTTAGTGGGAGATTAACAATATATTTGATATATAGTCATTAGCTTTCATGTCCTTAAGAGCTCACACCGTGAGATCCATGCTCGGCTTCGTGTCGCTTTTATCGCGACTACTCCATTCGAAAAGTGTTTGCATGGGTCAATAACAAGGTGAATAAGGGAAGTAGTTCATAGTAAGTGGGTGAAGGAAATGTGTTAACATTGTCCTATGGTCTCCTCCATTAGTTTGAACCGTGAGATTCCTATGTTGCGCCTACTGTCATTTTTAGGCGGCACAGCTAGTCGTTAACCTACGGCGATCCCCATGAAGGGTTGTAACATAGGATTCGGAACAACTCAGGCTTCAGTAAATAAATAGGGTATTATAGTTCTTTCTTGCGTATTGTCTTCAATTTCTGGGGCATATTCATATCGTTCTATAAGATCTGAAAATGGCGGGTCACACTTACTAGAATTACTAATTGTTAGTAAAGATTTTGACCGAAAATGATAACCAAAAGAACTATAGGAGTAAAGAGTTATTCTGATATAGTATTTGGTCAAGAATTGTCTTACTTCAGTGAAGGAATTGTTGACTGCCCCACGGTAGCAACTATTCTAAATCACTAAAGTATTGTTGCAAATAAATAAAAATTAATTGTGTACTTTATTATTTTTCTAAAATTGGATTTAAATGCATAAAGTTTAATAGAATTTGTTTAAATTATTTCAGCAATGTCGAATTCAATCATACATCTGCTAGCTTCTGATAAATTTAACGGTGAGGGATATTCAAATTGGAAATCCAACATCAATACAATATTTTTTGTGGATGATTTGAGGTTTTGTTGATAGAGGAATGTCCTTCGGTTCCCAATACAACAATGAACCAAAATGTTCAGGACATCTATGATCGGTGGGTTAGGGCTAATGAGAAAGCTTGGGCCTACATCTTAGAAAGTATATCTGATGTACTTAATAAGAAACATGAGGTAATGCCCACCACCCGTGAAATAATGGCATCGCTTTAGGAGATGTTTAGGCAACCGTCATTCTCTATTTGACATAAAGCCATTAAGTATGTCTACATTACTTGCATGAAAGATGGTTCTAACCTTAGAGAACATGTTCTCGATATGATGGTCCACTTTAATATTACTGAGGCTCATGGTGCGATGATAGATGAGATAAGTCAAGTAAGTATGGTATTGGAATCTCTCCCAGAGAGTTATCTGCCTTTCAGAACTAATGCTGTTATGAACAAAATTACTTATAATCTGATCACGTTGTTGAACGAATTACAAACAAATCAGTCTATGATTAAACTTAAGGAAAAAAAAGTAAATGTTATTTCTAAACCTAAGAAGTTTTTTAAGGGGTCATCGTCTGGAACAAGACCCACTGCTAAAAAGCCCGTTCCTTCTTCTTCACAAGATAAAACTGCACAAATAAAGAAGAAGGGTAAAGGGAATAAGAAAACCACAACTAAAAAACACAAAAACAAAAACAAGACTCCCAAAGGAAAATGTTTCCATTGCGGAGAGGATAGGCACTGGAAGCGTAACTGCCTAAAGTATTTGACTGAAAAGAAAGCGAAAAAGGCGAAATAAGGTAAATCAGATTTACTAGTAGTTGAAACATGTTTAGTGGAGAATACTCACCTAACCTGGATATTAGATTCAGGTGCCGCTAATCATGTTAGCACTTTTCTACAGGAAACTAGTTCTTGAAGAGAACTTTCTGAACAGGAAATGACTTTCAAGGTGGGAACAAGTGAAGTCATTTCGGCTCATGCAGTGGGAGATGTCAAGCTATTTTTTTGAAGAATCTTTTATCTTACTTAGGAATGTATATTATGTACCTACGATGAAAAGAAACTTAATCTCCATTTCCTGTATGCTAGAAAATATGTCAAAATATCTTTTGAATATAATAAAGTATTTGTTTTTTCAAGAGGTATTCATATTTGTTCTGCAAGACTCGAAAAAAACTTGTACATATTAAAACCAACTAAAGCAAAGACCATTTTAAATATAGAGATGTTTAAAACAGCTGAGACTCAAAATAAAAATGGAAAATTTCTCCTAATGCCTATCTTTGGCACCTCAGACTTGGTCACATTAATCTCAACAGGATTGAGAGATTAGTAAAAAACAGTCATCTAAGTTAGTTAGAAGATAGTTCTTTACCTCCATGTGAATCATGTCTTGAGAAAAAGATGACAAAAAGATCTTTTTCAGACAAAGGTCTTCATGCCAAAGAGCCTCTCGAACTTATACATTCAGAACTATGTGGTTTGATGAGTATAAAAGCACAGGAGGCTATCAATATTTCGTCATTTTTATTGATGATTACTCGAGATATGACTATATTTACTTAATCAGTCACAAATCTGAAACTCTTGAAAAGTTCAAAGAATTTAAGACTGAGACATAAAAATTTGTTAGTAAAAGAAAATAAACACTTCAATTTGATCGAGGTGTTGAGTATATGGATTTACAATTCTAGAACTATCTAGTAGATCATGGAATTCAATCCTAGCTCACAGCACCTGGAACACCACAACAAAACGATGTTACAGAAAGGAGAAATCGAACCTTGTTAGACATGGTCTGATCAATGATGAGTTATGCTCAGTTACCTCAATCCTTTTGGGGGTATGCAGTATAGACTACGGTGTATATTCTAAACGTTGTTCCTTCAAAAAGTATTTCAAAAACATCGTATGAATTATGGAAAGGACGCAAAATTAGTTTATGTCATTTTCATATCTGGGGTTGTCCAGCACATGTATTGGTACAAAATCCTAAGAAACTGGAAACACGTTCGAAATTATCCTCTTTGTAAGATACCCTAAAGAAACAAAAGAAGGACTGTTCTATGATCCCCAAGAAGACAAAGTATTTGTATCGACAAATGCTACATTCTTGGAAGAAGATCATATAAAAAATCATCTACCTCACAGTAAACTAATATTGCAAGAAATGACCAAAGATGCTATAGAAACATCAACAAGAGTTGTTGATCAAGTTGATCCATCAACAATTGCTGTTGTCCCATCACGTCCATCTCAAGAGTTGAGTATGCCTCGATGTTGTGGGTGGGTTATTCAACAACCTGAACGCTATATGGGTTTAACAGAAATTTAAAACATCATACATGATGATGGCTTAGAGGATCCATTAACCTTTAAAAAGGCAATGGAAGATGTTGACAAGGAACAGTAGATAAAAGCCATGGATGTTGAAATGGAGTCTATGTACTTCAACTCTATCTGGGAACTTGTAGATAAACTATATGGGGTTAAACCTATAGGTTGCAAATGGATCTACAAGAGAAAACGAGACCAAACTGGTAAGGTGCAAACCTATAAAGCCAGACTCATGGCAAAAAGTTTTACCCAAAGAGAAGAGGTTGATTATGAAGAAATTTTTTCTCCTATTGCCATGATAAAATCAATTAGAATACTTCTATTCGTTGCCACATATTATGACTATGAAATATGGCAAATGGATGTCAAGATAGCTTTTCTGAACGACAATCTTGATGAAAGTATTTTTATGTCTCAACCATAAGGGTACATTGAACAAGGACAGGAATAGAAAGTTTGTAAGCTTAAACGATCCATTTATGGGTTAAAACAAGCTTCAAGGTCTTGGAATATAAGATATGGCTTTGAACATAATGTTGACGAACCTTATGTATATAAGAAGATAGTCAACAAAACTGTAGCATTCTTAGTTCTTTATGTTGATGATATCTTGCTCATTGGGAATGAGACAAGCTTTCTTGCTGACGTAAAGAGATAGTTAGCAACACAATTCTAAATGAAAGATTTAGGTGATGCTCAATATGTTCTAGGAATACAGATCTTTCGAAATAGAAAGAATAAAACCCTAGCACTATCTCAGGCATCTTATATTGACAAGATGTTGTTAAGATATAATATGCAAAATTCTAAAAGAGGTGTTGGTGGAGGGAAATTAGAAGTCAAATTATTCAACAACTAAAGTCCCTTGGACGCGGTATGCGATGCATGATCCTAAGATATGCATTAATAGTCATGCGTCAATGGTCATGCATTAGAATGATAATGTGTTAACGAATGTATGCGATGACCATGCGTCCTGTCACAAGTTTTCTTGTGCTCACGCCAAGTATAACGCGAATGCAAGTTTCTCGAGTAATCCGAGGTCGAACACAAGGACTTGTAGCTATATGTTTGCGGTGACGTGCATGTGATGGTTTGAATAAAAGAATGGAGGGGATGTTGCTAAGTTAATCCTACTCCTACTCCTATCTAACAGACAACGCAATGAGAATATGCATGAAAAGTAGAGATACGACAAACCTTGACATGAAATAAATGTATGGGAAAATAGATAAAATATGGGGATGATTTCATTGCAATACTTAAAAGTGATTGCAAGGGCAACCCTAGTCAATGCAAGCCATGCGATCATGCAACACTCATACAATATTAAACCACCTCTCGGTATGAATGCTATGGCTTTTAATGCTAGAACGCATGTGATGTACGTGCAAAGGTGTCTATAGGGCTTACACATAAGCCTCTAATTCTTGTCTATGCGATGATGCACAAACAAGGCGACCACATATCATCATTCTTATTCCTAGGGTGCATGCGATGTAGTGTTGACAAACAGAGGTTATCTCTAAGATCTCCATTCTTGCCTATGCGTTCCAATCCGCTCTCTCGAGTCTTAGATTTTTGTTTTAGACTACTCTCTTAAGTATGCCTAAATGATGAATGAAGTGCTCATAGGATAAGGTAACTGCATGAACTTTGTTGACCTAAGATTGTTACTATCCTTAGTGAACAAAACATACCTTACTTAATGCGACCAACCACTTACCCTCCCGGGCAGTTGATTGTTACTGACTTGAATTTCAGCTCGCCGGCTTCTATTTATAGAGCTTGGGTCACCGACAGCATTAATTGGACTACTCTGAGTCTGACGTTTGGCGCGTTAGTCCATTCTGAACCTTTGCCACCAACGGTGTGGTAGGTGAAATGTCAACATCATCTTTTAGTTTTTCTCGAGGTAGATGCGTTGATGCGTTCATTCCACCTATCTTATGTTGATTCCATTAGTTTGCATTGTCGCACAGCTGCAATCATTCAATGGTCGCATTCGCTTAATACCGCAACTCTACATGATGACTGCAATCGCCTGATGAGCGCAATTCCCATGCGATGAACGCATACGGCTGATCACCGCAACATCCATGCGTTGATCGATGCGTTTGCCTTTGCGATGAAGTGTTTCTTCGCATGCGGTCGTCTATATGGTGGTCCGGTTTCCGCATTTGCATTCATTTCTTGCATTAGCTACAAAAATAGAACATTGAACGCACAATTAATGCAAGATAACAGGTTAGCTGAGATTCGTTATGCTGATTGACGCAAACTCATATTCTCATGAATTCCTATCATAATCGACGCATATTTTGCCTAACAACCTTCATAATTCTAAGTAAAAGGCCTAAGATGACATGCAGGTATGTTACCTTTTAGACACAAAATTCATTTGTCAAAGGAACAAAATGTCAAAATCTCACCTTTCAAATGTTGTGAAATAGATAGATTTGCTACAAGCATGCAATTGTTGGTTCAGTGGACTTCTCGCGACGTCGCGGGCAGCAGTGTCCTAAGACACCTCATGATGTTGAGGAAATGACAAGAATTCCATACACATATGCAGTTGAGTGTTTGATGTACACGGTGTTATGTACACATACTAACATATGCTTTGCAGTTGGAATCGTCAGCAGGTTCCAATCCCATCTAGGACACAATCATTGGACTGTTGTAAAAATATATCCTCAAGTATCTAAGGAAAACGAGGGACTATATGCTTGTGTATGAACCTAAGGATTTGATCCTGACTAGATACACTGATTCTGATTTCCAGACTGATGTGGATTCAAGGAAATCTACTTCAGGATCAGTTTTCACTCTCAATGAAGGAGCTATAGTTTGGAGAAGCATTAAGCAAAGTTGTATCGCTGACTCCACAATGGAAGCAGAATACATAGCCGCATGTGAAGTCACTAAAGAAGCAGTATGGCTATGCGAATTCTTGGCTGACTTGGAAGTAGTTCCAAATATGCACCTACCTAACACACTGTATTGTGACAATAGTGGTGTTGGTTCCAACTTGAAAGAGCCAAGGAGTCACAAACGTGGAAAACATATTGAAAGAAAGTACCATCTCATTAGAGAGATAGTACACCGAAAAGACGTGATCATCACAAAGATAGCCTCTGAAGACAACCTTGTTGATCCATTTATGAAGGCCCTCTCGGCTAAAGTGTTCGAGGGCCACCTGGTTGGACTAAGACTCCGAGCAACATAATCTAGGGTAAGTAGGAGAATGTCTATGGTATTAAAGAATGCCCTAGTTTATTGTATTTTTCCTTTACGTTTCTCAATATTGTATTGTATATATTTGTTCTTACTAGAGTTTTAATCCAACTGGGAGATTGTTGGGAATGTCCTAGAACTCGTAGTTCATAAATTTTGTGTTAAACATTCTATTTATCAATAAAATATTATTGAGTATTTTATAGAATAAAATTGTTGATTTTGAATTCTATTATGAAAATCCAATAAACATATCCATGGCTATAGTATGAATACTTTAACTTTATGTAGTGACATAAACAAGATCAAGTTAATAGTATATAGCCTAAATGGTCTATAAGTATACAGATGAAATTGGGTATCTCATCCTGGTAACACTATTGGATGTGGTCCATTTTGTACAGGTAATACAAATGATATGATCCATAGATAATTCATATAGAGACATGTGAGTGGGGGCATCCTATGCAATGAATTTGCATATAGACTGGACCCACAAAATAGTCACTTTTCTTTAAAACGACCGTTTGTTAAAACTGACTATTTCATACTTAATCCTGAGCTAGTTATGAATTCTTGTTTATTCGGGATTATCCTTTTATCTGCATGGGTGAGAGTAGTCCAACAACATTGCTCAATAAGCCTTCCATTTTGGGGATAAGACCGGATGAATAGCTGAGACATAGCCTTGTAAGATGGAATCCAGTCCTACCCATTTTAGGGTTAGTGGATAGGTTGTTCTCTTAAGTGCTAATTCCAAGTCTTGAAGAATCGGGGTCCCACCTTCTCATGGTAGAGAAGGACATGATTCACAAGTAGTATTTTGAATCAAATTATTCATTAGAGGGTCAGTGGGAACTTAAGGAACGAGATGTATTTACAGGGTAAAATGGTAATTTTGACCCAACTGTAATTACGAATGACCTGTGAAAAATCAGCTTACTGATTATGGTTTATATGGATAGAAATATATCTACAGTGAGGAGAGTGCAACTATCGAGCTAATGATAGTTAACGAATAGTAATTAATTCGATTAAAGAGTTTTAACGAATTAATTACAGATTGTTGGAGCTCATAATCTGTAGGTCCATTAGGTCTCTCTACTAGCTCATTAAATTGGAATAATAAATTGAGTATTGATGTATGAAATTAGGGTTATAAATTTGAAATGTTCAAATTTAATTTTTAGGATTTTTCGATTGATTGTATATGATACATTATAAACGTTTAATTTAATTGAAATTAAATGGAATTGGAAAATAAATTAATATTTAAATTATGATTTAAACATAAAATTGATTCATTGGTGATATTAATATTTTATTAATTTAATATTTAGATATTAAATCAATATTATTAAAAAATCAATTAAAAATAGTTTTATTTAAATTAATTATTTTGAATTAATTTTATAAAATTAATTTAAACAAAATGATTTTTTGAAATCATTTTAAGTTCATGGGTTTTTCCAATTTTAGGAAAAACCCACTAACATGTTTTATGGAATATCATCAAATTCCAATTGTTCTTGGTGATGATCTTCAAACTGGAGTTGTCCAACATGCAACCATATACATTTGCATGGTTTTTACCTATATATTGAAGCTCCATGCATGAAGATCAGCGAGATTGCTTAAATATATTTTCTGAATTGATAATCTGAAAACCCTACTCTTACTTATGTGGATGAAAGGATAATCTCGAATAAACAGGAGTTTATAGCTAGCTTAGAATTAAGATCGAGTTATCCTAGGTTACTTAAGTATGAAATAGTCAGTTTTAACACTAAACGGTTAAATTATAAAGAAAATTGACTATTTCGTGGTCTAGTCTATATGCAAATTCATTGCATAGGATGCTCCCCACTCACATGTCTCTACATGAATGATTTGTGGATCACATCATTTGTATTATTTATACAAAATGGGCCGCATCCAATAGTGTTACCAGGATGAGATACCCAATTTCATCCATATACTTATAGACCATTTAGACTATATACTATTAACTTTATTCTATTTATGTCACTACATAAAGTTAAAGTATTCATATTGTAGCCATGGATATATTTATTAGATTTTCATAATAGAATGAAAAATCAACAACTTTATTGAATAAAATACTTAGTAATATTTTATTGATAAATAGAATGTTTAATACAAAATTTACGAACTACGAGTTCTAGGACATTCCCAACAAATTTAATATATTGAATTTTTTAATGTAAAAATTGAATTGCGGGATGCAAAGTGTTTGCAGCGCTTCCACTGCGAGATACGATCCCTTCAAAACTATGGTTACAAACTCACTCGAGCTAAATCCTATATAAGGCTTGAAGTACTTAAGTTAATAGTTTACAAAACATCTGCTACCTAGGGATTTTAGCCTGTTCTTGAGTGTTGTTAACCCAGTTTTATGAGCATACGTGATCGATGTGAGGTAATAAATTGGTTTATCACTTAGACATCGTAGGTTAAATCCAAATATAAACGTTATACTTGGATATACACCTAGACTTAGGTTATTTTTAGCTGGAATATCCCTGATAAGTGGGAGAATGAAGTGTACATCCTACGGTCTTCTTCATTAGGTTGGACCGTGAGATTCCTATGTTGCACCTGCTATCGTTTTTAAGGCGGTGTTAGCTACCCGTATTTTCAACGACTATCCTCTTGGAGGGTTGTAACATGGGATTCGGAACAACTCAAACTCCAGAAATGGATAGGGTCTCTTAGGTCGATTCCCAACTTTGACTCTTCAATTCGGTAGCATTGTTTGGGCTAACCTCTGAGGTTTGAAATAGAGGGTTACAATTACAAGAGTTACTAAGTTCTAGTAAGTTCTTGGCCAAAAGCGATAACTAAATGACTATAGAAATAAAGAGTTATCCTAGAGTTAGTATTTAGTCAAGAATTTCTTGCCTTAGTAAAAGAGTATTTGACTGCCCCTTAGTAGCATCTATTATGACACACTAAAGTATCGTTGCAAATAAATAATAAAATTTGGGTACATTATTATTTTTGCTAAAATTTGATTGGGTTTAAAAAGTAATTTACTAATTGGAATTTGTTTATGTTTTTAGCATGTTGAATCCTCCTAAACAATTGCTTGCTTCAAATAAGTTGAACGATTTTAAATATTCAACATGAAAAACAAATATAAACTCAATACTAGCAAATGATTTAAGATTCGTTTTAACAGAGGTGTTAGAGTATATTAACGTGCAATGGAGAAAAACAGAATCAATAAGCAATCTTAAAACATGCTTTAAAGTAACTTTTATAGAAGAGGATTTGTTGAACACAATACCTTTGACGAATCCTCTTCAAGTCCAGCTGAGATCTACGTGAAAGAGCTTCAATCTTCAAGTAGACCACCACAAAGATCTTCTCTACTATTCTCTTACAAGGATTGTGTGGTAGAAACACTAAATTGAGCTAGATGTATATAAGATATGAAGAAGGTTTGGAGGATAGCTGGTTTCTGCAGAGTTCTTCAAGGAAGTCTTGTAAGCATGAATCAATTATTTAGCTCAGCACTACAATTTATAGAGCTTTCATCATGCAAATTCATAGCTTGCATGAAGGCCATCTCCTACTTCATGGAGAAAATGGAATTGAGTGAATAAGATGGCTTATATCATAATAGAGATTTCCAACTTGTGGAAATCTTCATTTTGAATTTTGATTTTCAAAATGATTTCCAAAATCATTTTCTAAATTAAACTTATTTAATTTGATTTATTAGTTTTATAAAAATCAATTCAATTAATTAATTTTTAAATAAAACTAATTAATTAAACCTTTTAATTAATTTTGTTAATTTAATATCTAATATTAAATTAATAAAAAAATAATTCCATCATAATAAAATTAATATTATACAATTAATATTTAAATCATATTTAAATATTAATCATTTCTCCAATTTTGTTTAATTTCGAGAAGATTAAACATTTCAATTGTATCGAATACAATAAATAGAAGCCCTAATCGAATTTGAACATTTCAAATTCTAAACTCTAATTTCAAATCTTATCAAGATTACTCAATTTACTAATCTAAATTACAAGCTAGAGGGACCTTATGGACCTACAGATCATGAGTTCCAACGACTTGTAATTAATTGGTTAAACTCTTTAAATTGAATTAATCACTATTTGTTAACTACCAAGACATTCCACTATAGGTCGATAGTTGCACTCTTCTCAATGTAGATATTTCTGTCTATTTTAACCATAATTAGTAAGTCAATCCTTCACAGGTCGTTCGTATTTATAGTTGGGTCAAAGATTACTGTTTTACCCCTATAAATACATCTTGCTCCTTAAGCTCCCACTGATCTTCCATTGAACAATTGATTTATAGTTCAACTTATAAATCATAACCCTCTCTTCCATAAGAGAGTAGAGCCCCATCGTTCAAGACAAGGCATCAACGCTTAAGAGAACAACCCATCTGCTAACCCTAAATCGGGTAGGAGTGAATTCCATATTGCAAAGCTATGTCCTCAGCTATCTATTCGATTTTATCTCTAAAATGGGAGGCTTATTGAGCAGTGCTATTGGACTACTCTCACCTATGTAGATCAAAGGATAATCTCGAATAAACAGGAGTTCAAAGTTAACTCAAGATTAAGATCGAGTTATCCTAGGATAAACAAATGAAAACAAACCACTCCTACTATGCCGAGAACAAATGGAGCGATGAGAAAACGTCGAATTTTGATCACCCAACTCCAACCATCTCATCCAGGATTTCTGCCTACGAGACACCTCCTCCAATCTAGCCACCAACCAGAATACCTCAGTGGCCCGGGTAGGCTCCAAACATAATGACTTCGAGGAGGGATCCATCTCAATTGCTGCCTGAGTAGCCTCCATAACCTGTCTAGCCATTTGCACCTCATCAGACAATAAAGATTCCAAAAGAAGCATGCAAAACTGGCTTCATAGCCCTCAAATTCCTCAAGAAACTTACTTTAGGGAAACCTCTGGTCGCCTTCTCCACATAGTTGAAACTGTTGGGGTTGATGCCCTAAAGTCTCGTGTCCTGTAGTTTGTAAACAATATGTACGAACACTTGTGTTGTCTTGTATTTTGCTCGGTTAATTGTTTTATTTGCTTTACCACAAACCAATAAACATAAAATCCTTGGTTATCTGTATGTGACTCAAGCACGTATGTGGTGACATACAAGTGGATCATGATATAATTGGACTGGTTAATTATATATGATATAATTGGCTGAATGTATGAGATACATTATTATGGAGAAAATTAGATATAAATATGATTTATATCAAGTAGAGGAGAAAATACTATAGTAGATATGTGATATCAAACTATAGAATATAAATATAATATGATTATATTTATTAATTATTTAATTGATTAATTATATGATAATTAATCCTTTTTTCCACGTTCGAACGTGGGTTAGTAGATAGCGTTGGTTATGGTAACCGATGGGTTAAAATGAAAAATGTTTTCATTTTTGCGTAGTCGTTCAATAGCCCAAAAGAATTCGTGAAGCGCGCGTTGGTGATTCAAAATGATCGCTTGAGAGCCTATGCAATAGCGTTCTCTGCTTAAACGATCGTATACCTTGCCCTAAACGATCGCACACTGTCACCTAGACGATCGGATAGCTTCTCTAAAAGATCGTATAGTGTGCCGATTTAGCTAAACGATCGTATACCTTTTCCTAAACTATCGTTCAGCAAATCCTACACGATCGTGTAGCTCCTCAATGCAATAAGCACTTCTGCTATAAGATAGCATTGCTTTTTTTCCCACTTGCTTATCGCCGACACGACTCGTTTTTTCTCCATCCTCTACCAAATTCAGGAAAGTCCACCTTTCAGGTTTTCACTCCGAGAATACCTGGGGCTCATTACTGGTGGTGTTGTCCCCGTTGCGGCGTTCGTGTTCACATTGATCACGCTGTTGCAGTCGACGTTCCCGCTGGGAGTTGGTAGATGAGTTGGAGGGTTCCGCTGCATTGGAGTTCCGGAGTGTGAAGATAGTCTTCAACTGGTACGAAACTCTTTCCCTTATGTTTTTTTTGTTCATAGCCTGTCTCTTATACACATCTAGATGTGTATAAGAGACAGGTTCATGCTGCTACAATCGATGTTTTTCGTCGGGCGTTGGTAGAACACTTGGAGGGTTCCGCTGCATTGGAGTTCCGGAGTGTGAAGATAGTCTTCAACTGGTATGGAACCTGTCTCTTATACACATCTAGATGTGTATAAGAGACAGGCTTAGTAACTAACTAAATGATCGCTTAGTAACGCAAGGTAAATCGTTTACCTGTCGTCGTGCTACACAATCGCATGGACGGTGAGGCTTTGCAGCCTCGTTGTCGTTTACGCGATCGTTTTCTTGTGCTTCTATTGTCTAGTGCGCGCTTAACGATCGTCTACCTACTAGAGTTTGCTACACGATGAAGACCTCCTGGCGATTCAAGACCCGGTTCGCCTGTGAACCATTTTGCTCGATGAAAAATGTAATAGATAGGATTTTTTCATTCCGGATTTTGTAAAGGCTCATCCCGGTCCATTATATTATAACTGTTATAGTATAAGGGTGAATGATAGCATGTTTGCTTGGTTGTTATGCGTTATATAAAAGTTAAATATAGTAATGACCGGACATTGCATGAAGCATGACACATAGGTTAATTTATAAATGTTATAAATGCCTTGTGATGCGCAATGGTTTTAGTTGCTTCTTTTTAAAAGTTATAGAGAAATTAGAACTAAAAGAAATATAAAAGACATGCATTCTCACTTAGGTTTAATTCATGGTTTTAAAGTGTTTTAAACTTGGATCACATAGGCCTAAGATAACGGTTCTAATACGATCAACCCTAAGGCTTTAATCTTTTAATCAGTTTAATAGGATTAAATTGGCTAATAAAAGGTTAAAGTGTAGCAAATCTATCTATAAGGGACCTTTTGTCTAAGGCGGGTTCTGTCTAGGCTGGGGTATTTAAGTTGACGGAAACGTAACACTTCTACCTGGGAACTTACCTGGAAAGGTGAATTAGATAGATTTGATGCATGCATGGAAGTTAAGGATAGTCCATTAAAATGTGACTACTTGAACTTGTTCATATTTCATAGACAAATGTTGTTTATGAGCAGAGTTTAAAAAGCCGACTTAGACTAAAATTAGTAGTTGGATTGTCTTGGTTAAAGAATCTCTAGGTATAACATTCAGTGGAAGGTACTTGGGGCATGAGATGCTTCACTTAAACCTTAGGGAAAAGACAGATTAAGACAAGAGACTAAGTTACCTTATCCTCTTACAGGAGATCAAATAAAGAAACGTGTAAAACTTCCATCCTTTAGGGGGACACTCCCAGGGTGCCTCGAGGCGATGCACAATAACTTTATTCAACCTAACAAGGGAGACCGATCCTCAAATGGGTTAGAGAAAGCAAATCCCTTGTTAAGTTAACGAGCCCCTGTTTATAGTTGAGGTTTTGGATGAAATTAAGGCGCCCCTGGTGGATATGCTGTCGTATTTCTCGCTCCCACTCTCTATGAACATTCTCTCTATCCACCTTGATATTAACCTACCCAAACACCATCCGTTGGGGGGACACACCAAAGGTGCCGTGAGGCCGAGGATAAATCTCACGGTGTGGACTATTTAGGAGAAAAGTGAAGTGTTTAAGTGAAGCATCTCATACCCCAAGTACCTCCCATTGAATGTTCTACCTAGGGATTTATTAACCTAGACAATCCGGCTACTAATTTTAGTCTAAGTCGTCTTTTTAAACTCTGCTCATAAACAACGTTTGTCTATGAAATGTGAACAAGTTCAAGTAGTCACATTTAAACACTTTAATGGACTGTTCTTAACTTGCATGCATGCATCAAATCTATCTAATTCACCTTTCCAGGTAAGTTTTCAGGTAGGGTGTTACGTTTCCATCAACTTAAATACCCCAACCTAGACAGAACTCGCCTTAGACAAAAGGTTTCTTATAGATAGATTTGCTACACGTTTACCTTTTATATAATTTCTTATAGGTAGGGTCTTTCTTATTTCCTTTGGTTCTAATTTCTCTTTAACTTTTAAAAAGAAACAACTAAAACCATTGCGCATCACAAGGCATTTATAACATTTATAAATTAACCTATGTGTCATACTTCATGCGATGTCTGGTCATTACTGTATATAACTTTTATATAACACATAACAACCAAGCAAACATGCTATCATTCACCCTTATACTATAACATTTATAATATAAAGATGATGCATGTCAATGCTTTTTATGCATGCATAAATATAACTCTTATATTATATGAGACATGAACATGCTCTTACATAATTAAAATCATGCTTCTCTAAATTATAAAAATTATAATAAAGAGATGATGCATGAGCATTGCATAACCTAAGGTGGGATTTACTATATGTGCATACTATATGACATATAAAAACATACATCGCATGTAATAAATTAAAGGATTAATGAACCGGGATAAGCCTTTACAAAAAATCGAAATGAAAAAAATCCTATCTATTACATTTTCCATCAAGCAAACTGGTTCATAGGCGAAACGGGTCTTGAATTGCTAGGAGGTCTTCATCGTGTAGTAAACTCTAGTAGGTAGACGATTGTTCAGCGCGCACTATACGATAGGAACATAAATAAATGATCGCGTAGATGACGACGAGGCTGCGAAGCCTAAACGTCTATGCGAGCGTGTAGCGCGACAACAGGTAAACGATTTACCTTGAGTTACTAAGCGATCGTTTAGTCAGTTACTAAGCGATGAAGCTTGCTGACCTAAACGGTCGTCTAGCGCGTGCGCTTTAAACGATACGCGAGCATCTCATTGTCTATACGATGCGTGCAACCAGGTAAACTATTTACCTTGCGATGCTAAGCGATCGTTTAGTCAGTTACTAAGGAATGAAGCTTGCTGATCTAAACGATCGTTTAATGCGCGCGCGTTAAGCGATCCACGAGCATCTCATAGTTTACACGATGCGTGCAACCAGATAAACGATTTACCTTGCAATACTAAGCAATCGTTTAGTCAGTTACTAAGCGATGAAGCTTGCTGACCTAAATGATCGCACACGTGCTCGTTAAACGATACTCAGTGATCGCGTACCCTATCATCAATAAGATACGATCAACTCTTGATCGCATACCCCATCGTTTAACCGATGCATTTAACAGTGATCATGTACTCCTTCATCTTTACGATGCGATCAATAATGATTATGTAAAACATCTTCTACACGATGTGATCAACCCTAGATCGCCTCCCTTTTCGAAGAACTGCAACGCTTGCCCAGATCGCGTACCAATCTTATGCAACGCTTGCACAGATCTTCTTCTTCGACGAGCGACTCAAAATGTCAAACAAACTTTGAATACAGACTCGATAATGATTATTAGTGCCCAAAAACGTAGGGTCCTTTACAAACAATTGCAAATGTAAAAGGATTTAAATCAAACCGAGGTTAAAACATCTCGAAAACATCCATTAATCCGCACATCCATAACAAGATTTAACTATTAAACCAGCGTAGAAATGCACCCACCATGAATGTAAAAGCCATTTCGTTGCAATAGATGAAATCAGAGTATCAGAACCAGGCTCTGATACCAATTGAGGGATCTCATATCGAAGAGTTCCATGAGCACGATCGGATCGTTCCGATCTCACAGCGATCGAAATACATAAATATACATTCAACACAAAAAGTTATGCAAACAAATACTAATTATCGGCATGCTTTGAACAATAAAATAACAAGGGAAAGAGTTCCATACCAGTTGAAGACGGTCTTCACACTTCGAAACTCCAATGCAACGAAAAACCTCCACACGATCTACCAACACCGAGCGAAAATGTCGACTGCAGCAGCACGAACAACGCGAACTCATGACCACAACAGGGACGACACCACCACTAAAGAGCCCCCAACTATTCTCGAAGTGAAAATCCAAAGGGCGGTCTTTGGTGAATTTGGTAGAGGAAGGAGGAAACACGAATCGTGTAGGTGATAAGAATGTGGGAAAGAAGAAAACGCTATCGCATAGTAGAAATGCTTATCGTTTAGGAGGAGCTACACGATCGTGTAGGATTTACTAAACGATCATTTACGAAAAGGTATACTATCGTTTTGTAAAATCGGCACACTATACAATCGTTAGAGAAGCTATCCGATCGTGTAGGAAATAGCGTGCGATCGTTTAAGCGCGTGGTAGACGATCGTTTAGGTGGAGAGTGCTATCTATAGGCTCTCGAAAACACTTAAGCAATCGTTTTCCTTTTTACCAACGCGTGCTCTCACGAATTCTTTGGACGATTGACGGACGACCCAAAAATGAAAACTCCTTTCATTTTTATTTCATCGGTTACAATAACCGACTCATTCCCACTAACCCACATCCAAACGCTATTTTTGGGTTAATTATCATATAATTAATCAATTAATTAATTAATAAATATAATCATATTATATTTTTATCCTATAGTTTGATATCACATATCTATTATAGTATTTTCTCCTCTATTTGATATAAATCATATTTATATCTAATTTCCTCCAAAATAATGTATCTCATACATTTGCCAATTATATCATATATAATTAACCTAATTATACCATCCAAGCTTCATTAACCACACAACGATCCAAACGATGTAAGAGATCATTCCCCTAAACTTTACTAGTCCAAGTGAACCAGTTCCTCATCACACCCAGCTCAACCAAATCCGCATCCAACAAAGTCCTATCAAACTCCCCCATCTCTTCCAAACTAGGACAACCATCATAAGCCTCCGACCTATTACGAATAGCATTAAAATCACCCATAACAATTCTAGGGCACTTCCAAGCAGAGCATACATCAACCAAACTATACCACAAGTTACACCTATCCCTCACCAAATTAGAAGCATAGATCACACACACCTATATGCACACGAACATTAGATGCAATATCCACCAAGGACCCAAAAATAACCTGATCTCCACGACATCCGGGATGAAATCATAAACACTCCTTCGCCATAACACCCAAATCCTCCCAACTCCACTTAAACTGTAGCTACACACACAACCCCAAATCTCCCCTAACCTACCAAAAACCACATTAAAGTTCTCCTGTCTAACCCGAGTCTCAAGCAAACAACAGAAACTAACAGAAGAAGAATGAAGAAAATCTGCCACAACCCTACATTTGATAGGGTCATTCAACCCTCTAACATTCCATGAACATCAGTTCATGATAATGGCAAGAAATCACACTTACTACCTCCCACAGGGCTTTTGCCCATACTCCAAAAAATCCCATCCATAACAAGCAACAAATCAGGGTTCGATTGCGCGCCAACGTATCACCCCGTCATCACTCAAAAAGTCAAACCGATAACACTCATCAACATGCTTCACAAACCCTATAATCCCAGGGGAACCACGAACTATTCTACTTGTCACACCCCCTCCCTAGCCTTAGCCCCTAAGACTTGGAAGGGAGCATGAGGATACATCAGTAGTATTCCAAGACAACATTTTAATTTAACATTTCCCCCCTTTATCTATTAAAGACTTTATCATGTTTACAATAATCTATCTAACTTTCATACATATAGTTCAATTTCCTATATTCTATTATCACATGATTCGAGTCGTGCCCTAAGAATTTACCAAGTCTCGGTGTTATAGTGGTTTGTAGACTTCTTCCTGAACGCTCCGCTTTGCTACCTGGGGCAGGGGGGGGGGAATATAAGAAAACATTTGGAAGAGTGTGAGCCACTAAGCCTAGTGAGTGGTGCTTTTAAAATAATAATCACATTGCAAAACATATTTTTGGGAAGTCAATCACATAATCATAATTTCAGTATAATTTATGCATGATCATGTGTAAATTCATTCAATCATTATCCTCCAGTTCCATGCTATACTTGGCATGTTCGTATCATGTACATACTATCAATCATAACAAATTTTTATGGAAACTTTCCTATAAACCACTTTTCCCATCAATGTGCACATCGGCAAATCTTTTCCCGCTAGTCATGCTTAGGTAACTTGACTATATTTTCCACTGGTTGTCACCGACTATTATTTCCCGCCGACCGAGGTCAATTATATTTTCCTGCCAAGTACCTTTTTTAAGCATGCTAACTTATGTAGTCTGGGTATAATCTTAGTTTCCATAGAAATTTCACAGACAATATCATGGTAAGCAGCATAACATCATCAACATGTATTTTGCACTTACATATGCATATATTCACATATTAATGTATAAAACTAAATAACCACTCACCGTAAGCAAGTTTTTCTACTAAAATCACCTTGAGAATACCTTCCTGAGGATTCCTCCATATCAATGAAAAATTCCTCAATTAGTACTTGTTATATCAATAAATAATGTTAAAATAGTCAGAATATCATTTTATAATCAAAGTACCAACTTACCCTAAACCAATTTAGCCAAGATCCTAAAATTAACCTCTTTAGAGGTTATTTGGACTATGGTAGGCAGCTGGGCGTTTGGCAGTAGGCAGGGTGGGCGTGTTGTGCCACACAGAGGGCTGATGCATTGGGCGTGCGTTGCACTATTGCCTGTTGCGCTGGGTGTGATGCATTGCATGGTGGGGCTGCTGCGCTGGGCTAGCACGCGGGATGCGTCAAGCGAGGCGCGCTGACGGGCAGATGCAGCGCTGCAAGGCGTGGGCGCAGGGTGCTGGATGCGTTGGCTGGCTGTGCGTCCGGGCTGGCTCAATGCTTTACCAACACAACCTTTGTTTCTTTTGAACTCCACTTAACTTTGCAGCCTAATAACTCGAACGTAATACTCTAAATATGCTCTCAACACAAGATTTTGGTGATGGTATGAATAAATCCCTTTCGCCCAACCCTTCTATTTATAGCCATTCCAAATTCACCCACTTGTGACAACTCAACTTTTATTTGTCTCACTTTGGAGTTACCAACACTTAGCCTACCCAGCTTAGCCTTGAGTTGTTCTCACCTCAACTTGTCAGCCAATATTCCCTTTTTTGCATGAAATCTCCTTCACTCACCTCCTGCTTAGGGTGATAAGACCTTCATTGCATGAAATCTCCTTTGTCCACCTCCTGCTAGAATTTTGTGTGAACCTCCTTTTGTCACCTAAATCACTTAAATACTTAAACATTTTCTCTACTTAAATTTTTTAAGACTTATGATCGTATAACTATTGGCATCTTCCCTTGGAGTTTTCCATCAATTAGCCTTACCCTTTGTTCTTAACGCATAGCAACTCACCCTTCCTTCATCAAAGTCCCATTTAGCCATCGCATGAGTCGGCCATCACCAACGCATAGGGTGGCCACTCACCCTTGACGTATGGCTTGCTAGGTGTGCTTACTCGTTCTACTAAGCATGGACGCATGGCACTAACCATCGACACATGGGTGTTCTGCTTAGGCGCTTGCGCCCTTGGCCGCATAGGTGTGTCTCACCACATGGGCGTGCCTTGCCGTATGGGCGTATGCTTGGCATAAGGCATTGATGCATGGCTGCTCAACAAACTCAACAATGCTCGATGCATAGGATGGGCATTCGGTTTGCCCGCTTGACACATAGACAGGACGCTTGGCATACATGCTTGACACATGGGCTGCGCGCTTGGCCTTGGCTTATGGCCTGTGCGTTTGGCCTCAACGTATGGCCTGCGCACCCAGCTCACTCGACGCATGCCTCCGACGCATGCCCTGCTTGTGTCTGCATGCCCTTGCATTTGTTGTATGCAAGCCCTTGGCCATTTTCAAGTCTTCTTGCTTCCATCCTCCAAGCACTCTTGCGTTCAACATATTTAAGCCTTCCATATGCGTTTGGTCTTTTGGTAACCTTTTTGGATAATTTAGTATTAATGTTTTCCACTCTTTGCTCCAATATCCTTACTTAGAATTTTTCTTCTCTATTTAACCTCCCACTTTAGATTTAACGTTAGGGTCTTACACTACTACCCAAGGGCGACGAACCCGGAGATCAACTACCACCTCTACTCCCAACAACTCTCCTCTCACGTCGCCTATGACTAACCAATTTGAACTAACCATCACATCCTCCACTACCATTCACCACCATAGAAGTAGCAACCCTCCCTACATCAGTTCCACCAGACCCCCAATTATCCATGCCGCCCTTTCCAATCAATTCCCTTGAACTACCCTCATTAACCACCACAATACTTAAATCCTGAACCTTTGACACATTCGGCTTATCACACATAGTAGTAGTATGTCCAAACGAACTATAGCATCCACACTTACGTGGTTTCCACTCATACGTCACTAGAACAATAAACTCCTAACCTCGCATACGAACAGTAACCGTAGAGGGCATCAACGATTCCCCATCCACCTTTACACAAACTCTAGCATATGATAAACGATGCCTTTCTCTAGTTGTGACATCAAACAAAATAGGCCTACCCACAACACTAGCCAACATTGCTAAACATTTATTCGTCTATAACTCCAAGGGAACACATTCCAATTTAACCCAGATTGGAACAGAATCACAGATAAAAGTTTCAGGGACGATACTTGGTGACCATTGTCGCAGTAAGATGGGTTTGCCAACCAAATGTCATAGACCATTATCAAGCACCCAGTCTCGAGACTCAGATTTGAGGAATTTAAAAATAATTAGGCCCTTATCCAGCAAAGTAATGTTGGGCATCTCCACACGTCCCCAAATCCTTTGAATAAGCTGATAAATCATGGAATACGATAGTCTCGCATCCATAAATTGACCCACTAAGGATTTTTCCCACATATTAATTCTAGCATAAAAAACATCCTCACAAGGTTCAACAACAACTCTATCATCCTCAACCAACGGAAAAGTAAATTTGAGGTTCCCTTTCAAATTCAAGCCAAATAATGCTAACCACAGTTTCCTCCCCATAAAACAATAATTGCCCTCACCCAAACTAGCCTCCTTTCTACCAAACCGAAAATTTGGCTCAGCTGAACCGGAAGAAGACTCCCCCAAAGAGCGAACCAGAATGATGGGCGCAACCCGACTCACATCAGCCTCGACCTATCCCACCACTCCCAGCCTAGTCTGCCAACATTTCTCAAGCCCACAACCTTTCAGCCCACCCAGGGCATTTCCTAAACCTCCTAACCCAACTTTCCTACCATCAGGCACATGACTTGGCCCACCCTTCGAACCCAAACCTCTCAGCACTAGCACTCTTGCCAATCTCCCCCTTCTCAATCCCAGTCCCGATAGAACCTCCCCCTCGCGGCCAAACCTTTCCCTCTTGCCCATAATTTTGCCTACCTTCCCCATCCAGCCCACCCTTGCCCCCCACTCCACTAGACCCAAAAAGTCCCCCCTCCTCCAAGTGGGCCTCCAGCAAAAGCCCATTAACCTTACCTGAGCCCAACCCACTCTTCAGCACACCCAACCTGATTCCCCCAACAGCCCCAGCCCCAAAACCAAACTCGTTTGGTTCACCCCAAACTTAGTTTGCACCAACCAGATGTAGGATTGATGCCACATTCGTCTTCAACCCCATGGCCGCCACCCCACCTTCCTCAGAACTGAACTCCATCGTACCCCTATCTTCCACACCAGTTCCACCAAACTTACCCTTCTTCAAATGGTCCGCTTTCCCTACAGGGGACTTCAGACCCTCCATCTCCGAGCGCAACCCAACCTTTTTAGCACCAATTGGCTCACTCTTAGGCTTCATAACACGATATGGTTGCCTCAACACTTGTGAATCATTCTTCTCTTTCAGCCTCAGTGACCGTTTACGCACCATCGATTTAGCATATAAAACAAATCAAAAACCCAAAACATGGACCACTTGCAAACAAAACTCCAAATCCAACCAAACATACAAGATCCGGACATCAATCAAGTCACACCCAAACTAAACCACTAGATCCAATTGTTTCATTAAAGAATCAAGTAACCAATTGAAGACCCAAATCGCCAAATTTGAAAAAAAAATTCGAAATTCCC
Organism: Benincasa hispida; assembly: GCF_009727055.1. Classification (NCBI taxonomy): domain Eukaryota; kingdom Viridiplantae; phylum Streptophyta; class Magnoliopsida; order Cucurbitales; family Cucurbitaceae; genus Benincasa; species Benincasa hispida. The sequence goes on along the minus strand of NC_052357.1, from coordinate 47,059,770 downwards.
AAAAAACACGGTTGAATAGTAACTCGACCCCCTTTAAACTCAAAGCCTGATCAACAGACGACGTGAGGTTGTAGGCCCACTTGGAGATGACTGGATCTGAGATGGAGATGACCGAACAGATCTGAGATGTAGGCTGTAGGCGGCGGCTTTGATAGACAAATGACTGGACTAATTAATGAGATGGAGATAACCAATTGGACTAATTAATTAAATAAATGTTATTTAACTAATCACAGAAAAGGAAAACATATATTAAGAAAAGAAAAATATATTAGGGAAAAGACCTTGGCCCTTCCCTATATAAAGACCTCCCTATGGCCCTTTGCAAAAACACAATACAATCCCATTGTAGAGAAACTCTAACAATACAAAACTCCCTAGTGTTATTGTGCAGAATTTTCTTTGAGTCTCTCTACTCTCCAAAAACACTATTCTCCTCTCCCCCTCCCAATAGTTGGATACCACCTATCCTCTATTGGCATCCTCAGAGAATAAAGAGATTTCTCTCATGGTAATGTTCGAGATCGTTCAAGGAGTTGTTCGTGATCAAGATTGTTTGGAGATTCGTTCGTTGGAACCTTGGAAAGACTTGTTCGTGGCATTAGGGATCTACAAAGGTAATAATTGTTCTAATCAATTCCCTAAAAGCATTCTAATTTATGTGTTTATTTATTTTGTTTAGTATAACGATTTTGTTTGATGTAAAATCAAATCGCTAGATGCAAGGCATTCCTTGCAAAATGCTTTCACTGCAGGATTTGATCCCTACACCATCCCACACAAGTAAAGGTTTTTTGGTGACATGTTATGGAGGAATTGGATTGCATGATGAGCATTGTGCTGTTTGTATGCACCTATCATGAACTACACTAGAATGTCTTTGAGTTGAATTATTATGCACCCAATTGTAGTTAATCATGCACTTGTCACAAGTTTTCTTATAATTCACCAAGTATAAACAAGTTACAAGTTTCTCAGTGTGAGCCGAGGTCGAACTCAGGGATTTGTACTATGAATGTGCGAAAATTATTGAATGCGACAAGAACTAAGATAATTATAAGAGACTAAAAAATCATGCAATTAAATAAATCTATGCGGTGAAAGTATCTAAACAAGCAAGGAATACTTTGAGCTTCGTTTTGAGAAAGATAAGACATACAACAACTTTAACGTGTGTAAAATATATGGAGAAGGCAAGGTTTGAGGGAAATCAATGTCGCATCTCTAATTTTAACTTTTAAGGATAATCTTAACTCGCAACATCCGTTCATTGCACACCTCTGGACGGCTAGCCACACTTTTCATATTTCTATGACGCATGAGTGATGTTGCATTGAGCATAAGGTTATTTTTATCTCTAAAAACACTTCTTACTTTGCTTAGTGAGATCTACAACTACTTACCCTCTTGGGCAGTTAGTCATAGCTGCTTGACTCAATGAGTGATCATAGGCAAGCATTTGAATAGTCATACACCAAGCGAATAGGGTTAACCTTTAAAGGTTCAACATAGTTCATAGCATTAACCTTCCCCTTTACCCTTGTGAATATTAGCTACTCATGGTAAATAAGAAAACGAAGGTAAAGATAGAGAAGATGATGAAAGTATATATAAATAAAAATAGAGTAGTTGTTTACAAAATGATTAATCTCTTAAGTCAAAGTGAAATACAAAAATAAACAACAGTAAAGAAGTAAAAGAAAGGGGAGTTGTTAACAATTTCTTGCTTCCTACAGGTGTATGTCAAGGTTGCTGGTGATGAGATAGTAGTATGGATGGAGAAGGACCTCTCAGACTCTTACTCTAGTGAAGCTTCAATGAGGAATTGGGGTGGAGTTTGGAGATGGAAGTTCTCAGAAAATGCTCTCTGTTCTCTTTTTGCTTGTGGTACAAGGATTGAGCCTAAGGGTGTTATCAAGTAAAAATCTCAAAATCTCCCTTCTTCTATATTTTTTTCATGAGCATCAAGGCTCTATTTATTAAGCCAAGCACTAACAATCATTGGGATTCCCACTCTGATCAATCGTCATCTTCTGATGCTATAGGTGATAATGTCAGCACTGCAATCATGGTCAACATTCTGGAATTGTGGCAGGAAATCTATTGAAATTGGGTTAGGGATCCCGAGGCATGCGATTAAATATTTGTTCATCGGATGGAAGTTCGACGCATGCGGCTAGCTCCTGTGATCAACTACAAAATATACACTTGGATGCAATTTAACACATGATATGCGGTCAATAGAAATTTCAAGCGTACTTCAGTGCAAGTATAATACTCAACATGAATTCTTAGTAAAATCAACGTATATTCTACTTATTTACCCTCATTATTCTAGGTAAAAGGTTTCAATAACTTGTATTTCTACATGTTATCAATGAGTTATTTAAAAACAAAAGAATTCTGGGCTGAAAATTCTTCTTGCAATTTCAACTTTTAAAGAGAAATAGTTTTCTCAAATTCAGCCACAAAAAACCAACTCTCAAATCTGTTTTTCCCTTTAAAATTCTTCTCATTTTGTATTCCACCAATCTAAGGGCCAAGAGGATAGTAGGGAAGATCTCCTAGTGGTCTACAAGCCATTAGAGAGAAGAATCAAGCTAAGGAGTTTTTGAATTGAAGATATTCTTCAAAGGTAAAAATCTGAAACCCTATTATTCTTTATTGACCATGCATGCTTGTTTGCTCAAATGATTGTAATTAGAGTGCTTGAAGGTTCTGTTTGGTTCTGCATATAGATTGTGAACACCATCATGTGTTTGTTTTATGTAATTTAGTTCTAGAAATTATGGGTATTAATTATTGATGGTTAATGATGGTCAGAGATTTATCGTCACCTGCAAGCTTCAATTAATCAAATGAAATTTATAATACCGAACTACACAATTAATACGACGATGGGATAGCAACAGTGACAAGTACCAATCAATCCATAGGAAAGTGATAGTATGAGTTTTCGGTAAATGGGGAGGGGGTTTGGTGTGGATAGTGTGAATAGTGTGCAAGAAAATAAAAGGCAACAGGTAAATATAACATAAGATTGGATTTATCAAGTGTTGAGAGCAAGAGAGATTCTTATGTAATTTCGATCATCGATTTTTGTAATTAAATGATGTGTGCACAATGACCTACTTAGCCTAACCTAACTCAACGACGCTACAGACAACCAAATTGTTTGATTAAACTAAGCAAGCACCCAAATTAATAATTAAAGCCTTAAGCAAAGCCTAACTAAATTATATGCCTTAAGTCTTATTGAGTTGATGGCAGTCGTATAGAATTAAGAACATATGCATTAAGCTTTAGGATTCCATTGTGTGATTAACCAATTTAGGTAGCCTAACCAATTAATCAATTTTATCTTTGAACCTAGTTAAAGCATGCATTCTAGGTTAGCCATAAAATACATGATTAATTAACTACTACTGAGGTGATTGAGCTAGACATTCGAGTGTGAACATGATGAAGCTACGAATCAATTAGCAAGAGCAACACACATTCATGAAGGATAGCCACACATAAACATGTATTTAGAAATCAAACAAGATTGAAAGAAGGCATAAATTCATATAAATTCAGATTATCAATAGAGATCTCAAGAAATTACAAGGGTTCCTACTCCCAAAACTAAACAAAAATCATACCTCATCAATTCATAGACAAATCGAAGAAAGGAGCACAGATCCACAAGCTACAACCTAAAAGAATTAAAACCTAACCTAATGAAGTTGGAAAGATAAAAGAAGAAGAAGAAAATTCAATCTCCTCGGCCTCCATCAATTTTAGCATTAAAAACCCTAAAAGAGAGAAGATATTATACATAATTATTGAGAGAGCGTCGTGACATTAGGCACCCTTGTTAGAGTGCCAGCTTTGAGCAGAGCAATGTTTAATGCTGTGCTATAAATGAGTATATTAACATGCAACGAAAATAACAAGGATCAATAAGTATTCTAATTCATTAATTTTGGCAGAAACTAAAGCATGCTCATCTAATATAAGAGGGTTTAAAGTCATACCTTTGTAGAACTCTTCAAGATCTTGATCCTCAGCAGTTGTCTTCTTAAAAACTTATCATGAACCACCTCAGGATCTTCCCCACTATCCTCTTAGAACTTTAGAATGAGTTGTGGGACTCAAGAACAACTTGAATGAACAGAAATTAGGAGTGAAGCTCACTGCTAGAAAACCACTTGAAGAACAATTCTTTTGCCCGATTTTTCAATAAAAATCCTTTGAATGTATGCCTCATTTCCACTCCAATCTTCTTTATTTATTGTAGGTGAACATGCAAAGAAGATGGCTACATGAGATGTAGCTTATGCTTGGATTAATTGAAGAGAATGTCAATGGGTTTTGAGTGAGCTAGTTGAAGATAGTAATGGAAAAACCCATTTTTCCATTTTGTTCACTTGATTTTAAAACCGAAAAATATTATTAATTTTATAAAATTAATTGCATAAATTAATTTTCTAATAAAATTAATAAATAATCATTTAAATAATTCTAGTTAATTTAATATCAAATATTAAATTAATTTGTACACAAATTCACCTTCATATATTTAAATCATATTTAAATATAAATTCTCCTATCTCGTTTCATCTAATTTGAACGTTTCAAATTAACTTATCATGCTACTCTAAAGCTTATCCATTTACGAGCTAGTAGGGGAACCTCGCGGACCTACAGATCATAGGCTCCAATGATTCGAGATTAACCGACTAAACTCATTATACTGAGTTAATCCCCATTCATTAACTAATGGGTCACTCCACTATAGCCCATAGTTGAACTCCCCTCACTTTAGGTATATTATGTCCACTTGTTATAACCATATTTAGTAAGTTGATCCTTCACAGATTGTTCGTAATCACAGCTGGGTCAAGATTATCGTTTTACCCCTGTGAATACATCTTGTTCCTTAAGTTCCCACTGACCCTCTAATGAACAATTTTGATTTATAATAGGCGGGGCCTCAATAGTTCAAAACCTGGAATCAGTAATTAAGAGAACAACCTATCTGCTAACCCTAAATTGGGCAGGAGTGAATTCCATCTTGCAAGGCTATGTCCCCAGCTATTCATCTGATCTTATCCCTAAAATGTGAGGCTTATTGAGCAGTGTTGTTGGACTACTCTCACCCATACAGATCAAAGGATAATCCCGAATAAACAGAAGTTCATAGCTAGCTCAGGATTAAGTTTGAGTTAACCTAGGTTACTTTATAATGAAATAGTCAGTTTTAACAATAAACGGTCGTTATAAAGAGAAGTGTATTTTTGTGGTCCAATCTATATGCAAACTCATTGCATAGGATGCCCACACTCACATGTCTCAACATGAATGATCTATGGATCACATCATTTGTAGCACTTTATAATTTCTTGTAACAACTACAGAGTGGGTCGTATCCAATAGTGTTACCAGGATGAGATACCCAATTTCATCCATATACTTATTAGACCATTTAGGCTATATATTGTTAACTAGATCCTGTTTATATCACCACATAAAATTAAAGTATTCAAACTATAGCCATGGATATGTTTATTAGATTTTCATAATAGAATGCATAATCAACAACTTATTTTTATTGATAAATTGAATGTTTAACACGAACTGCAAGTTCTAGGATATTCCCAACAATGTCCCACTTGGACTAAAACTTTAGTGAGAACAAATATATACAATTTAATATTGAGAAATATAAAGGGAAAATACAATAAACTAGGGCATCTCTTATACCATATATATTCTCCCACTTGCCCTAGATTACACTACTCAGAGTCCTAGTCTAACTAGGTGGCCTTCGAACACTTTAGCCGAGAGGGCCTTTGTAAATGGATCAGCAAGGTTGTTTTCAAACGCAATATTTGTGACGATCACATTTTCTCGATGTAATATCTCTCTTATGAGATGGTACTTTCTTTCAATATGTTTTCCACGTTTGTGACTCCTTGGTTCTTTCGAGTTGGCAACATCACCACTATTTTCACAATATAGTGTGATAGGCAAGTGCATATCTGGAACTACTTCCAAATCAGGCAAGAATTTGCGTAGCCATACTGCTTCTTTAGTAGCTTCACATGTACCCACATATTCCACATCCATTGTGGAGTCAGTGATACAACTTTGCTTAATGCTTCTCTAAACTATAGCTCCTCCATTGAGAGTGAAAACTGATCCTGAAGTAGATTTCCTAGAATCTACTTCATTCTGAAAATCAAAATCAGAATATCCTATAGGATCAAATCCTTAGGTCCATACACAAGCATATAGTCCCTCGTTCTCCTTAGATATTTGAGGATGTTTTTTACAGCAGTCCAATGACTGTGTCCCGGATTGGAATCAAACCTACTGACGATTCCAACTACAAAGCATATGTCAGGGCGTGTACATAACATTGTGTACATCAAATTCCCAACTGCAGATGCATATGGAATTCTTGTCATTTCCTCAATATCTTAAGGTGTTTTATGACACTGTTCCTTCGACAAATGAATTCCATGTCTAAAAGGTAACATACCTTTTTTTGGGAATTTTGCATATTATACCTTGACAACATCTTGTCAATATAAGATGCCTGAGATAGTGCTAATGTTCTATTCGTTCGATTCCAAAAGATCTATATTTCTAGAACATATTGAACATCACCAAATCTTTGATTTGGAACTGTGTTGCTAACCATCTCTTTACGTTAACAAGGAAACTTGTCTCATTCCCAATGAGCAAGATATCATCAACATAAAGAACTAAAAATGCTATAGTCTTGTTGACTATCTTCTTGTACACACAAGGTTCGTCAACATTTTGCTCAAAGCTATAAGATTTGATCGCAATGTCAAACCCTATATTCCAGGACCTGGATGCTTGTTTCAATCCATAAATGGATCAATTAAGCTTACAGATTTTCTGTTCCTATCCTTTTTTGATGAACCCTTCTAGTTGAGACATAAAAATACTTTCATCAAGATAGCTGTTCAAAAAAGTTGTCTTGACATCCATTTGTCATATTTCATAGTCATAATATGTGGCAATAGAAAGAAGTATTCTTACTGACTTTATCATGGCAACAGGAGAAAAAGTTTCTTCATAATCAACTCCTTCTCTTTGGGTAAATCCTTTTGCCATAAGTCTGGCTTTATAGGTTTGCACCTTATCAGTTTGGTCTCGTTTTCTCTTGTAGATCCATTTGCAACCTATAGGTGTAACCCCATGTGGTTGATCTACAAGTTCTCAGACAGAGTTGAAGTATATAGACTCCATTTCATCGTCCATGGCTTTTATCCAGTGTTCCTTGTCAACATCATCCATTGCCTTCTTAAAGGTTAATGGATCCTCTAAACCATCATCCTGTATGATGTTTTGAGTTTTTGTTAAACCCATATAGCATTTAAGTTGTTGAATAATCCTCCCACTACGTTGAGGCATCCTCAACTATTGGGATGGACGTGACGGGACAATAACAGTTGTTGATGGATCAACTTGATCAACACCTCTTGTTGATGTTTCTGTAGCATCTTTACTCAGCTCTTGCAATATTAGTTTACTGCGAGTTAGATGATTTTTTATATGATCTTCTTCCAAGAATGTAACATTTGTCGATACAAATACTTTGTCATCTTGGGGATCATAAAACAATCCTCCTTTTGTTTCTTTGGGGTATCCTATAAAAAGGCATAATGACGTGTTTCCAATTTTTTAGAATTTTGTACCAATACATGTGCTGGACAATCCCAGATATGGAAATGACATAAACTAGTTTTGCGTCCTTTCCAGCAGGCGCAACATAGGAATCTCACAGTCCAAACTAACAGAAGAGACCATAGGATATATTGACACATATCTTTCACCCACTTACTACAAATAACCTCCCCCGTTTACCTTGTTATTGACTCATACAAACACTTTTCGTATGGAGGTCACTCCCAGGGTGACGCGAAGTGCCATATGAATCTCACGGTGTAAACTATGTGGAGACGTGATAGTTGACATCTATATATCGTATAATTGATTTATGTTTGAACAACTTCCCCTTATTCACCAAAATCTAGATTCATATTAAAAAAATACTTTCTGTATGGAGGTAACTCCTAGGGTGACATGAAGTACCGCTTAAATCTCGATTGTGAACTTTCAGAAACGTAAGAGCTAAAAATAACGTGTCGTATATGTTATTAAGCTCCTACTGAAGTGTTCTAATAACTTTATCGTATAGAAGTTATTAAACTCCACTGAAGTGCTATATTAATTGGGTAAATATATACTTAGGTTCATTTTGGCTAAACAAACTACCCTATGTCTATGTGGTTTATCTAATTATAATACTTATAATTGGATTTTAACCTACGATGTCTAGGTGATAAACCGTTTTATTACCTCACATCGTTCACGTATGCTTATAAAATCGGTTAACAACGCTTAATAATTCGGCCATAATCCCCAGGTAGGAGGTGTTCCGTAGACCGTCAACTTAAGTACCCCCAGCCTTAGACAGGATTATATACCGGTTGAGTTTGTAACCCAAGTTTTACAAGTTTTAACTATTAAAACGAGTGGTTAATCTACATGAGCATGCAACTATTCTTTGTTATGGATTTTAAACGTCTAACCCAATTTTATAACAATTTACAAAACTTTAGACATGCTAAACATTGACAACATACATCAAAGGCATTCAATATTTAATATAACAATTATATTAAATAAAAGAAACCCTAACATGCATACTATATATTATAACATTTTATAACATACTTTCAATGCATGTAACATGCTTCCTACGGTAGGATTTTAAATCTACATGGCATACTGTATGCACATACAAGATTATTTAATTATAACATACATTAAATGCATAAATAATTAAACACATACTGATATGATTTTAGTTTTGGCATAAACAAGCAAATAAAGGCCTAATTATTACAAAACTGCTTCTTAACCGCTCCAAACTGAACACAAACTGTTTGAACCAAACCTGAATCATCTAAACCGGACCAGCAAAGTCTGAATCGGACTAACCAAAAACCTTTTGAGGCTGAACGGTCGAACTGGCTACTTTCGCTCCATGCTCAATATCTCGCTAAGGCTCATCGTTTAACATTGACGACCATCGTCTTTGGTGATTGTTTAGTGTTGGCTTGATCGCGTAGCGCCAGACGAAGCTACATGATCGTGTAGTGTCTTCCATCTATCACATAGTGTCATCGTCTAGTATCGAACAATGCTACACGATCACTTGGTGTCAAACACTATCGTGCAGCGCCATTTTCTAGCTCAGACAAATGCTACACGATCACTTAGTGCCATTCTTGATCGTTTAGTGCACGAACAAAGGTAAACGATCGTGTAGTGCTATCGTATAGCACCTCAACACATCGCTTAACTGCCGTGCAAAGCTACACGATCGTGTAGTTCCATCGCATAGCACTTCAACGCATCGTTTAGATCCCGCAGGTATACGATCGTCTAGCGCACAAACCTTCAACGCTCAATGTGTAAAACCCGAACCCTAATTACTTCAAGTAAGAGTAAGTAATGTGGTGTATTCTAATGAGCTAAATGAAGCCATGTCTTAGGAAGGGTAGAAAATGTAAGCAAGAAGGAATAGGCTCTTGGGTAGCTAAGTGTAAAGATAGGACAAAACTCGGCTAGGTTAGGGAAGGTCATGCTTGCTGATGGAATGCATAATAAGCATATGAATAAGACCATGCAATCTAATGAGGTATGGTGCTGAAGTAATATTGTGAGAGAAGTTAGCAAAACGAAATTTGCTAAATCCTAGCCCTTCATCACCAATAGTGGGCAGGTGCCACAAGGAGAGTTCATGCTGGATTTTGGGTGGTAATATAAGTATGAAAGTTGAGTTCATTGGGTTGGTTTGGACAAACTACTTAGGCTATTTGTGTAATTCTAGTGGCATTCGAAAGCTCTGTGTATCTATTTTCTGTGGCTGGGCTACTAGAAGGAATACTCGTAGAAATGAGGCCGACTGGGAAAAATAAAGACAAAAGGTTCCTTTCTCGAGTGAATCTAGGCCATCAGTGAAGAATTGAAGCTACAGGACGAACTACGAAGTATTTTGAGCTAAAAATTTGAGGAAATATTGTTAACTCAGTTATAAACAACCTTGTAGAATGAAACTCTTAAAGATGAGGCCTGGAAATCGAGTTATATAATTTTGGAGTTTGAACTGGAAATTGTTGAACAAGCAAGTAGCTGTTTGAATTGGGGCCAATGTTGAAGTTTTGAATCTCCAGATTAAAAGACGAAGAATTTTGAGCTGAAATTTTAAGGTAATGTTGCTAATCAATTCTAAACATGTTTGTAGAAGGAAGTTTCTTCAAAAGAGAGCTGGATTTTGAGTTATGAATTTTTGAAATTGTAAAAGATAAGTTGTGCATAAGCAGACAACTGTTTGGGAAGAACAAGCAAACAGCTTATATGGAAAAAGAGGATCTCGCTAATGAAGGAAATCTCGCTAATTTTCTCATGAGGATCTCATTCTAGAAGGGAGTCTCGCTAGAAATGAGGCTGAATCTCGCTGGTAAGGTTAGTATTACTAGAATGACAGTTTGCCAGGATCTCATTGATCTCGCTCATGAGGAGGATCTCGCTAGTAAACCTGTCTTTCTTGATGAAAGTTCCTTTAGTAAATGAACTATTTGAGGTATTTTGCTAAGAATTTTGAGTAGTTTAACTGGGAATTATGTCCTTTCAGACCAAGAAGAGCTAGAAGAGGCATATAATCTGTTAAGATGCCAACGAACTGTGAGTGACTATGTGATACTTACTGTTTTAATGATTTAGAAGCTATGATTTCTTGAAGATATTTCCCATGTTAAGTGTTTAAATGGATTGTCAAGCATCATATTTGTGAAACTGTTTCTCATGCTAAGTAAAGCATGTTTTCCATGGAATTGACATGATTTAGATATATTATTTTGTTCAAATACTATCAGTATGTTTAAGTAACCCCATTTTTATGATGAACCAGTATGATGGATGAACTAGTATGATGATTTGAGTACTAAGCCTTAGTGTTCAACTAAAGGTTTATGACTAGTTATATGACAGATACTGAAGGACAATGAGAAGGTATCCTTTCAACTAAATGTTTATGACTAGTTATATGACGGATACTGAAGGACAATGAGAAGGTATCCTTTCAACTAAATGTTTATGACTGGTTATATGATGGATACTGAAAGACAATGAAAAGGTATCCTTTCAACCAAATGTTTATGACTAGTTATATGACGGATACTGAAGAACAATGAGAAGGTATCCTTTCAACTAAATGTTTATGACTGGTTATATGATGGATACTAAAGGACAATGAGAAGGTATCCTAGTCAAGTACCTAAGGTATGACAGTACTCAGTTATAACCACGTGCACGTAGCTAATATGACGTCGAAGGATTGAGCAAAAGGGTCCTCCCCGACCAAGGTTGACATTGAGGGTTAGATCTAATAGTTCACTCTCAACTAAGGATAAGGGTAGTCATATCTTCTCTAGGCTAGAAGGATAGTTTAGAATTGCTAGTGCTTATGAATGTTTATCAACGCATGATGTTACTAATGTATGAGTTTTCCAAGTATGTTTTCCATATCTAATGCAAGCTAATAGTTTTTACAAGCTAGTTCAACATGATTTAAGTCAACTTATTTTACAAAGTATGAAGCATGTGTTAGGGTTAAAGCTAAGGTTGAATGAGGCTTGATGTACTATATTTTAATACCTAAGATTGTCAAAGTACATGCGTTGGTATTCCTAAACATAATGAAAAGGGATACTGAAGGTAGGGAAGGTATCCTAAAGAGTTTTCTATGTTATATTCGAGAACTTGATAGCTTAAGTGAGCCGGATACTGAAGGTAAGGAAGGTGTTGACGGTCCATAGAAAACTTCATATGTCGTAGGTAGTTCTGAATGAGAGGCCGAAGTATGGGTCTCCTAGGCTATATACCAGCAAAGAGAGGCCGAAGTATGGGTCTCTTGGCCGGTAACAGACGTTGGGAGCTAGAGTGATGTGTGCTCATTCTCAACTAAGGAATAATGATGTTTAATGGTGGTTTAAAAGTTTTATGTACACGTTTTCTTGGTATATTTTAGTTTCAGTATTATGGTTTTAGGCTTCCGATTTTGAGCATGAGATTTATATTTTTATTAAGTCACTCACTGGACTTCTAGCTCACGTTTTCAAATGTTTTCTTCCAGGTAGCGGTCAGTTCCCAAAAGACTATTCTGTTGCTGCTCTGCCACGAAAAGAAACAGGTTGAAGGAAGCGTAATTAAAGACCTATGTTAGTTAGTACACATGTGTCTGTCTAGTGACTAGTATACTGGATGGTGCTCACTAAGTTGTAATATTCATGTATGAACAATATTCCAAAAATCCTGTAATGTAAATGTATTAAGTTCCAAGTTAATGTGTTGGTATATTGATGATATGTATGTATTCAGGGTTTGAATAAAGGTTAACAGGATAGTTAGGCAGTAAGTGCCAGCAAAAGAGTTGGTGACTGCTGCAGTCACCATTCTATCCAGGTTTAGAGGGTAATCTGGGGTGGGATGTGACACAACGCTTGTAGCTACACGATTGTCTAGCTTTTTTTTACATCGTCTAGTGCCCGAAGCTAAACGATCGTCTAGCATTGAACCTCAACGATGATATTTGAGCAGAGGCTGGAAAAACTGGAATCTGCAACTCGGTCTTCTTCACTTCTTTCTTCAATTATATCTTAATTTCAACTCTAATGACTCCAAATAAATTACAGACTCTTGAGAACACATATAAGCTCATCAAACAAAAGCCATTTACAAATTTAATTGAGAAATCAAAGAGAAATTAAATGCCAAAACTCAGAAAATCATGTCAGTGCAACAGTTTCATATATCTCATGAAAAAACACCCATCACACCAAAATTAAAACAAATTGAATGCTTATATGATGCTCTGATATCAATTGTTGGATTGTATCAGCAAGCAGCGAAAGAAACAAGGATCAATAAGCACTCTAATTCATTAATTTTGGCAGAAACTAAACATGTTTTTGCAGAAATAAATGGGTTTCAAGTTATACCTTTGTAGAACTCATGAAATCCCGATTTCTAGCAGCAACTTTCTCCAAATCTTATTGTAGACCACCACAAGATCTTCCTCATTATTCTCTTGGTGCTCTAAATTGAGTCGTGGGAGTCAAAATAAGCTTGAATCAAGGGAACTTGGAGAAGTACTCATACCAACAACCCGATTGAAGAACATCTTCTATACCACGAATTTTTCAGTAAAAATTCTACCGATTGCATGTCTCAAATTCACTCCAATCTTCTCAATATATTGTAGACCATCATGCAAATAAGATAGCTGCATGAGATGCAGCTCATGCTTGGAGTAATTAAAGCCTAAAGATGGTGGGTAATGGGTGAGCTACTTGAAGATGATAATGGAAAATACCATTTTTCCATTTTGTATATTTTTCAATTTTCAAATTCCAAATTTGATTTTAGAAAAACAATTTGATTTCAATAGTAAAAAATTATTAATTTTATAAATTAATTTTTTAATAAAATTAATAAATAATTATTTAAACAATTTAAATAATTCTAATTAATTTAATATCAAATATTAAATTAATTTTACACAAATCCACCTTAATATAATTAATTTAATTCTTCAATTGTGTTTAATTCTTAAAATTAAATGTGTAATTGTATCTCATATAGTAACTAATTCCTTTAATTCTAATTTGAACGTTTCAAATTAACTTATCATGCTACTCTAGAGCTAATCCATTTACGAACTAGTAGAGGGACCTCGCGGACCTACAGATCATGGGCTCCAACAATCTGAGAGTAATTGACTAAACTCATTAGACCGAATTAACCCTCATTCGTTAACTAATGGGTCATTTCACTAAAGCCCATAGTTGAACTCCTCTCACTGTAGATATATGATGTCCACTCGATATAACAATGATTAGTAAGTTAACCCTTCACAGGTTGTTCGTAATAACGGCTGAGTCAAATCTCTATTTTACCCCCGAAATTACCTCTTTTTCCTTAAGTCCCACTGATCCTCTAATGACCAATTGATTTGTGATCCAATCGAAAAACCGAGTCCCTCTCGGGTCAGTGAGAGGGTGGGGTCCCTTATTCAAGACCCAGAATCAACACTTAAGGGAACAACCTCTCTACTATCCTCGGGTAGGAGTGGATTTCGTCTTGCACCCTATGTTTCCAGCTATCTATCCGGTCTTACCTCTGAAATGGGAGGTTATTGAGCCGGCGCTGTTGAGCCAACCCTCACTTATGAAAATCTAAAGATAATCCCAGATAAATAGAAGTTCATAGATAGCTCAGAATTAAGGTCCAGTTACCTAGGTCATCGCTTTGAAATAGTCAATCTTAAATAGTAAACAACGTTATAAATTAAGAGTAACTGATTTCGTGTCCGATCTTGTACAAAACCCATTTGAACAAGGACACCCCCACTCCTCAGTCATACCATGTACGAATTAGGATTACTTCGTTTGTAGCACTTTACAACTCTTTATAATAACTACAGAGCAGGCCGCATCCAATAGTGCTACCAGAATAAGGCACCCAATCTTATTCATATACTATAGATCATTTTAACTCGAACGTGATCCACTTTTATGTCTCCACATAAAGTTCAAGTATTCAAGTAATAGTCAAGGGACTTTTAGGTTTATTGGATTTCTAATAAGCAAAACATCTATTTAATAACAACTTATTGAATTTTCAGAATAAGTTCTATTGTTCACAAACCACGAGTTTTAGGACATAAAACCTGACAAACTCCCACTTGGACTACAACTCCAATGGTAACTTATATATCCAATATATAAGACTGAGTTTTTGAGTTTTATAGAGAAATACAATAGACTAGGGCATCCCATACCCATGGTTTACCACTCGGTATCCCATACCCAATATTTCTCTCACTTGCCATAGATTATTTACTTCGTATTCCTAGTCTTACTAAGTAATTCTCAAACACTTTAGCCGAGAGAATCATTGTAAACATGTTAGTGTATAGTAGGCTTTTAATTAAACTATACGAGAATGCATCTTATTCTCAATAATGACCAGGAAGTCACCTTTTCCTCCCACTATATTGAGGTACTCTCAACTCTTTGAGACGCGTCTGACCTGTCTTAACAACTCTTATTAACAGTCAGATCTAGAAATTTTTAAAGTTTTATAGTTTGATCTATGCGTTTTTAAATATCTGAATATTTGCAAATGGCTTTTAACACTTTGATTCTTAACAGAAGTTGTTATGAGATAGAACACATAATTTTTGAAAATGAACATTTCATTTATAACAAAAATATATACATTTGTTCTTTACAAGACAACAAATGTAAGTAAGATCAAGTAACAACTTCTCCCACTGGTTAAGCTGAGCAAGCGGTCCCCAGGAACTAATTTTTCTATTTAGCTTTCTCTGCTCTCTTGTTGAAAAGGTACTGAGGTCAGTTTCTCTTCCAGTGTTCTTCTTCGTTGCAATGGAAACACTTTTCTTTATCTGCAGCATTTTTCTTGCCTTTCTTTCTAGTGGGTTTCTTCTTCCCTTTCCCTTTGTTCTTCTTCACAAGAATACTCTTACTCTGTGAAGAGGAAGCAACATCAGGCTTGAAGGAAATTCCTCCCTTCGCAGCAGTAGTAACGTTTACTTCTGATTCCAGACCTTTAGTTCTCAACATAGTCTGGTAAGCTTGTAGCTCATTCAACAGAGTAGTCAAGTTGAATTCAATTTTATTCATGAGTGCATTTGTACAGAATTACAGAAAACTCTTCAGAAGAGATTCTAGAATAAAACCGACTTGACTTCTCTCATCAAAACTTATGCCATTTACTTATGCCACATTAAAGTAGACCATCAGGTCCAGGACATGTTCACGAACAAAGGCCCCCTCTTTCATGCAGTTGTTGTAAATGTACTTGATGGCATCATGCCTTAGGGTGAAGGACGGTTGTCCAACATCCCTCGTAGAGATTCCATAATCTCTTTGGCAGTACCCATATTCTTATGTTATTCGCCAAAACATCAGATAAGCTGACGAGGATATAAGCATGGGCTTTATCATTTTTCCTGACCCATCTATCATATGCATCCCGAACAGTTCGATTTGTGTTAGAGCTAGGAACGGGAGGACAATCCTCTATTAAGACAGACCACAAATCATCTATCACAAGTATAGTGTTCAAATTTGATTTCTAGGTAACATAATTATCCCCGATCAATTTATCAGATGCCAACAATTGTATTATCGAACTTGTTATTCTGAAATTATAAACAAATTCTATAAGTGAATTGCTTTTAAGTCCAATCAAGTTTTAGCAAAGTAACAATGGAGGTTACTTCCAGGGTGACACGAAACATCATATGAATCTCATGGTGTGAACTATGTGGAGACGTGGCAGTTGAAATCGTATGCTTAATTTCTAGTTGAACAACTTCCCCTTATTCACCAAAGTCTAAATTTAAGCTAAAAAAATACTTTCTGAATGGAGGTCACTTCCAGGATGACACGAAGTACCGCCTAAACCTAGACTGTGAACTCTTAGGGACATAAGAGCTAAAAATAACATATCGTATATGTTATTAATCTCCCACTGAAATTTTCTAATAACTTTATCATATAAAAGTTATTGAACTACCATTGAAGTATTCTATTTAAAAGGGTAAATTTATACTTAGGTTCTTTTCGGCTAATAAAAACAACCCTAAGTCTAAGTGGTTTATCCAAGTATAACACTTATAAATAGATTTAAACCTATGATTTCTAGGTGATAAACCGTTTTATTACCTCACATCGCTCACGTATGCTCATAAAATCGGTTACCAATGCTTAATAATTCGGCCATAATCCCCAGGTAGGAGGTGTTCCTCGTCAACTTAAATACCCTCAGCCTTCGACAGGATTATATACCGATTGAGTTTGTAACCCGAGTTTACAAGTTTAACGACATATTTTAACTATTAAAACGAGTGGTTAACCTACATGAGCATGAAACTGTTCTTTGTTATGGATTTTAAACGTCTAACCCAATTTTATAACAACTTACCAAATTTTAGACATGCTAAATATCCACAACATACATAAAGACATTCAATATTTAATATAACAATTATATTAAATACAAGAAACCCTAACATGCCTACTAAGTACATTGTTTCTTTCATAAACAAAAGCAACAATTGACAAGAAGTTCCAAAGGAGAAAACAAAGTATATTGAATATATTTAACACAATATATTTGATATATATTTGAATTTGATGCACAATTTATAAAATATATCCTCTTATATACTGAACAATACATACTATGTGTAATTAAAATTTTCAGTAAATTTATTAACACACCAAAAGAATAAACTATGATACATGCATTGCATATTTATATTTTCAGTATTATATCATTATTGTACATATGCTTAAAATCTCAACGGAAAGGTGATCGATTTTTAGCTAAGAATATGGAAGAAAATAAGCAAAATTTCTTAAAATGGGATATCAATCGAAATTAATTACTAACAAGATTAATTAGAAAATTTAAAAATAATATTAATAAGGAAAGAATTAAATATTTCAAAAATTTAGGAAATAATGATGAAAAAGTTAAATTGATCCAAAATTAGAGTTAAAAACTCTTAAGGAAATAATTCAAAATCTAGTTCATTTAAATATATGTGATGTAAAAGGTTTTTTCATGTAAAATTTTTTAAACAAAATTGGCATAGAAAAGATTGTTAAAATAGATGTCGTAGAGAGTTGCTGCGCCGTAGAGGAACCATTGTCCTAAAGGCAATTGTATGTCGATTGCTTACTAACAACCTCCAAATTCAGGCGTACACTCACTTGAAAATGGACTAGAATCGGAATAAAAGTTGCTAAAAATGGATGAGAATGAGAATAACAACATGAACGTATAGATCTTTGTCTTATACCCTTTAGGCATTGCTAAATTTTCCAATGTGAGACAAAACTCTCGCACTTCCTTAACTTTTTCTATGGGTCTAAGCTCAAAAGTCATTTCTAACAATCCTCACAAATGACTGTTATAAAAAAGTTAACAAGTAAACAAAGAGCAAAATAATTTGAAGAAACTATTCTGAGCAAATAAAGGAGATCAAACTTAAACATTAATATCTAAGAATTTGAATTGATGCATAGTGAATCAAGGCAACCATTTTGTTAGAGAAAGTGAGTTACCTTTAAATTTTCAATAACATTAGTTGAGATCCCCACAACACATTTTACTCCTAGTCCTTTTCTTGATTCTGCGATATAGAATGTACTTTTTATGACTATACACATAAACCTCGAGTCACTGTGAAAATTATAGAAAAAGACTTTTGAACTCTTTCAAAGAAGGCGGCCATACCTTCACTATCACGTCAGATGTTTCATCAATTTTATTAGAAACAAACCACTCATAATTGACATATGAAGACTTTGTCATCTAGTCTGTGTAAGGACCATCTTCATCATGTCAGTTAAAGCAAAACCTCCCAAATATTGAACTATGAATATTTCATCATTATCTATCAAGTCCATATCAGGACCACCTAAAGAAAGGCTATGGGTCATTAAAAGATTTTAATATTATCCATCAAGTCTATCCTAGGACTAGTGGACCACCCTCACAACTGGTTATGGACAATCAAGTATATCGCAATAGACCACCGAGACAGTAACGTTTCAAATTTTTCAGGTAATTTTCATTAAACTATCTTAAATTATTTGGGTGTTATTTTGATAAATAGGGACAAAGAGTTTAATTTGGGAGGTAAGATAATTAATTTAAGAGATATTTGTAAAGAATTGGAATTTTAATTCAATTTAAAGAAAAACTGGATTAATTTACTTGGGGCAAAGTGTGATTTAAATTCATTAAATATTTGGAAGTATGCAATTTATCTCAACTATTGGATTGTATATTCCCTTTAGTATTGGTTTGTAGCCAAAATTAAGTTAATTAGAGAAGTTAATAGGTTTGAGACTAATTTGAAAAGAGATTTGAATTTTTTGGATTATTTTGGATAAAGATTTGAAAATAAAAAAAAAAAGAAAAGATTTGGAAAAGATTTCATAAGAGATTTAAAATTTTTAGATTATTTTGGATTTAATTTAAATTAATTAGATTATACAATTTATAATTTAGTTAAATTGTGAAATTTCTAATTCAATTAGAATATGGATTCCCAAATTAATTAGATTATAGATTTTCTAATTAATTAAAATGTGGATTTCCTTATTAGAGGAAAGATTTTATTCAAAAACAAAATCTAATCTATCTACTATTTCAAGTTATGGAATCCCAAACAATTTAGGATTAGGATTATTTTTCTCGATAAATAAAACCATCCACTTCATTCCAAACCATTCACTTTATTCCAAAGGGAGGTCGATTAGAGAGAAAAATTCATGTTACTTCCATTTTTTTTAGCCGTTCGTCATTGTGCATCCGTCAGTCACTGTCAATCGCCGGATTTTTTTTTTATTTGATTTGAAGCATCGATTCAAGTTTTTGAAAGTCGTTAATGTACTATTCAACAAGTTCCGAAGCTTTAGAAAGCATAATCGATTTGAATCTTTGAGCGAAGTTTGGAATAAATTTGGAGAAAACAAAGCGTTTGAGACATTAATTCAAATTTTTGTTGGAGGTTGATTTCTTAGATTAATTATGGAATTTCAATTTGAGGTAATAATTTTACTAATGGAATCGTCTTTGTGTCGGGTGATAAGATTAAGGACAATTTTGATGGTTCTAAGACTGTATGAATCATGATGTCTAATTAGAGAGGAAATATGAACATATGACTGTCCTATTTGATGTATGTGATAAGAATGAGCATGATCTTATTTTCTAAGATATTTTACAAAGATGTATGAGCATGATCTAGATATAATTTGACATGTATGAGAATGAATGAGCTTTATATTATGATTTATGTGTGAGACTCTATTTTATGATGCATGTTATTTATGACAGTGATAGTTACCCCCTACCCGTAGTTAGATACCCATCAGAAGTTTGTGTTTTCTTCAGGATTCATCAGAGGTGGTGATCTCCTTTGGGATTTCACTAGAAGTTTGTGTTTCCTCTAGGATTCACCAGAGGTTTGTGTTTCCTTTGGGATTCACCAAAGGTTTTTGTTTCCTTCGAGATTCAGAGGTTGTGTCTCCTTCGAGATTCACCCGAGATTATTGATCTCTTTCGGGATTTCACCAGAGGTTGTGATGTCCTTTGGGACTTCATCAGAGTTTAGTGATCTCCAACAAAATTTTACTAGAGGTTTGTGGGTACATCTCACCTATAGTAGGGTGGGTTCAATTATCCACTAGATGCCATGGAAAGTAGAGATTTATGCATGTCCCACCAGAGAGTGGCATTTAGAGGACATAGATGTTTAGCCTGACCCCAGTAGTGGGGTTACTTATTGAGTATTTTATACTCATCTTTTTTTTTTTTTATGTTATGTTTTTCAGGTAAGTGCAAGAACGTACCAGCAAATGTCAGAAGAAATCTGTGATTGTGTCATTGGGACCAGAGAGATGCTTCCACTCATGTTTCTATGTTTTAATATTTTAAATTTAGTCTTGATGTTTGAACTTAGAGTTTCATTGTTGAAATTTTTATTTATAAAACTTCAAAAAAATTATTTTGAACTTATATTTCAAGGGATCTCGATCAAAGATTTTCAGTTATTTAGATTTTACAAAAGATATTTATTTAATAAAATTCATTTGAATTAGTTAAAATTTGTGAGAGAGTCGTTTTGAGATTTATGCATGCATGTAGTAAGGACTTAGTATAAGTTTTAGAAAGTTAGGTCGTTATAGTTGGTATCAGAGACTAAATCTTAGGTTATGTAGATTGACTTATGATGCAAGTCTTGGTTTTGTGTCCCTTATGGCTATTCACGGATCCTTCGTCCTTGTCAGGTATGTTCTGTCATTAAATGTTTTATAGAAAATGTGTTTAAAAGCCTTCATATCCAAGCTTTATGTATTGATTAATTGTCATTGCTAGTTTAACGACCTGAAAGAAGTTAGTGTGAGATGACTATTTTGTTTTGGTATTATTGAAAGAAAGCAGGATCATTATAAGGTCATTTGGCACTAGGATATTTCGTGGAAGGACTGTTAGAGATGGGCATATATTTATGCCCAAAGATATTGAAACTTGATAAAATTATGCCATGTTATGAACTTATGACAGGAATAAAAGAAAAGATTTAATTGTTTTAGCCATTGAATAAGGTAAGCAAGCTGGAAATTCACTGAGGAATAGTATTAAGATTTGCAATAAGAGAATAAAATTGGTGGTGCTATAAGAAACTTTATCACAAGGCACATGTTCTTAGGTACGAGATTAAAGTTGCTTTATAAGATAAGAAAGAGGTGAAGAATAGACTTTAGTTCTATTAAGGATTACTAGATATTAGAGACAAAATGTTTCAAGGGAAATTTGAAAGGATTAATAGGTCATGATTACTTTCACATTGTCAAAGTTGATGGATTGAGTAAGGTGTTGGTTCTTCATGTAACATGCCTAAAAGGAAGGAGAATTACTAGTTGGAGCATAAAGCGATAGTATGAGGAACTCTTTACAAGACCTAGGTAAGATAAATGGGTCAAGGAAGGCCAAGATGGTTGAAGTTATAATTGTTTTTAAATGGGAGAAAGCGAGTTGTTGGATTGAATTGTTCTTAGGGTTCTTGGATTTGAAACTATGTTTTTGTTGTAATAAAAAACTCAAATTTAATTATTTACATCAAGAGGAAGGATAAGTATTTGGAGTTTAAAAGCAATGTTATCTTGTAGGGAATACCCTACTAAAGTTCCAAGATTGGAATGGAATTTTAGATTTTTGGAAAAGGTTACAAAGAGTCACATGTCATAGTTTAGGGATTATGTTTCAGTCAGAAAGTGAAATGTTCACCTTCAAGTTGTTAGGTAAAACAAGGACAAATGTGAAGAAAATAAAAGTATTTTAGGAAATGTTTTATTAATTTGAGAGATAAATGGAAATTAATTTGTTCAAGACTCCCAAGTAGTTAAGTATGGTTTGGATTTTAAAATATGATATGGGTGGATACAAGGCATTGGTTTTGATGTAAAGAAGGAATCTCTTATTACCATTGGGAACTTTAGACTGTAGTATGCATTGTTCGGGGAAAATATGGCTTGCTTAAGTGGTTGGATTGTAGATTTTGAAGGGGTTTCGAATGGTCACATGTTTTGATGCGGATATATTTCATGAGGAAAGTGAAAAAGAAAAAATATCTTTCATTTATTGGTCTTGGAAAAGATAAGGGAGAGGGAAAAGAAAAGTATTTGGGAATATTTTGTTGTTTTGAGAAGGTAAAAGAAATTAATATTTTGAGATCAAAGACTAGGTTTAGTTTGGCTTTTTAAGTTAAGAGTTGTTGGATGTTTACGAGCGTTTGGGTTTAACTTCGATTGTCTTGATTCAGAATTTGGAGATATTATTTAAATGGAGAGAAGTTATAGATCTTTATGGGTAACTAAAGTTTGAAGTACTTAGCACTTAGATTGATGCAACAATTGAAACAAGAGGACAAGATGAAGACTATATCATTTTTTTTTAATTTTTTTTAAGATTTGAACTTCAGAGGACGAAAGTTCTAAAGAAGGGAAGAATGTAACATCCCAAGTTTTAGGAAACTTTAAGTCAATTATCTCAACTTATTGATCTTAGTTTCCCTTTAATTTTTTTTTTTTTTTTTTTTGGAATTTGGAATCAAAATGAGATAATTGAAAACATTACATTGGTTAATGTAAATTCATTTGAGTATAGATTTGAATTAATCATCCTGAAAATATTGAGTTTTAACTTCCTTTAATTTTAGATTTTGGAGCTACAATTAAATTAATTGGAAGAGATAATTGAACTATTTGGGTTTAAGATTTTAGAGCCACAATTGTGTTAGTTCTTAAAGATATGAAAATTTGGATTTAATTTAAGGGAAGTTGGATAAATTATTTTAGAGTTTGAATTTATTTCTTTGTAGAAGTTTGAGAAATTGAAATTTTGGGAAGAAATGAATTTTGCATATATGTTGGATTGGAATCCAAATAGGATTTGGATTTAAGGGTTTTGTTTATGTTTTTCAAGGAGAAAGAAAAAGAGGTTTTTAAAATAAATATATAGATAAAATGAGTAATTTAAGTGAAGGTAGTTGGGGATGAAAGGTCAAGGTAGGATTTAGTATGCAGTTATTTGTTTTGATTTAAAACTTTCGAGAACGAAAGTTTCTTAAGAAGGGAAAATGTAACATCCTGAATTTTTCAAGTAATTTTCATTAAATTATCTTGAAATATTTGGGCATTATTTGATAAATTGGAACTAAGAATTTAATTTGGAGGCAAGATAATTAATTTAAAAAATATTTGTAAAGAATTAGAATTTTAATTCAATTTAAGGAAAAATTGGACTAATTTATTTGGGGAAAGTGTGATTTAAATTCATTAAATATTTGGAAAGAGGTAATTTATCTCAACTATTGGATTGTATATTCCCTTTAATTTTGGTTTGGAGCCAAAATTAAATTAATTAGAGAAGTCAATTGGTTTGAGATTAATTTGAAAAGAGATTTGAAATTTTTGGATTATTTTGGATAAAGATTTGAAAACTAAAAAAAAAATCTGGAAAAGATTTGATCAGAGATTTGAAATTTCTTTGTCCATTGGATATAACCAATCAACTATTCGTTGACCCTTCACAAATTGCTCGTATAGTTAGGTCAAAATTACCGTTTTACGTCTAACTCCTTAAGTACCACGAACAATAAGTCATAGTTCAACTATGACCAAACCCTTGGTCAGGAGAAAATGTGACGTCACATTACTCAAGCCTCGAAATCAGCCTAAAAGGAGCAATTTCTCTACTTACGGTAACTATAAAGAATAAGTGAATTCCTTCTTGTGAAACTACGTTCTCAGATCCCCAATTCAACGAATACCCAAGATGGAAGGCATATTAACTGAGCGATACAGGCCACTCTCCCCATACAAATCAAAAGATTGCCTTCATAGGTAGGAGTTTACAACTCACTTAAGATTCAAATCAAGTCAACTATGGTCATCCTGGTAAAATGTAAGTTTCTTCTATCGACAGCATTGTATAGAGAGACTATTCATGTCGTGGTCCAGTCTTATACAAGCTTTTTATATAGAACATCCCTACTCACATGTCTCTACATGAATGATTAGGATTAGATCATTTGTAGTACTTTACAGTAGTTGTAACAACTACAAAGCGGGTCGTAATCGTAGTATCACTAAGATAAGGTACCCAATCTTATCCATCTACTACAAACTGTTTAGGTCATCACTTAAACATGATCCACCACATACATGTTTAAGTTACAGAAGATAACCTTGGATCTTAGTTTATTAGTTTTGTGGGTTAGTGCTACTAAATGTCAAATAAAATACCTTTGATTTAATTAAATAAATAAACTATTTATATAGTACAATTACAAGCTACAAGACCCATAGATTTAGGACATCAACCTCAACACCATGTTCACTAAGGCTTCTAAAATTATTTTCCTTGCTAGGCCTTTGGTTAAAGGTCAAGCAAATTCTTCTCAAACCTCACACATTCTAAGGAAATAACTCCTCCATTAACAATTGTTTCATGACTCAATGTCTAAGATGTATATATCTTCTTTTGTCATTATATATACTATTCTTGGCAATACCTATGGTAGTCTGTGAATCACAATGTACAGAGACTGATACTGATACCCTCCACAATGGTACATCCCTTAATAGGCTTTTAAGTCATTCCGCCTCTTGTCCTGTTAATTCTAGAGCAATAAATTCAGATTCCATGGTGGATCTAGCTATGCAAGTCTGTTTTGCAAAATTCCACGATATTGCTCCTCCTCCAAGTAAAAATGCATATCCATTGGTTTAACCAATACATATTCACTAGTATAACCAACCTCACCATTGTCAATTACCTAGATTGCATCACAATAACCTTCTAATACAACAGGAAAATTGTTAAAATGCAAACAGTAGTTTATTGTGCCCTAAGATATCTCAATAGACGGCGAAGAGCACCCCAATGATCCTTATCGGAATTATATGTATGACACACTATCTCCTTTATTTTTCTTAAGATTTATACTAGTATCATAAGGAGTTCTTCCAAGAGGATTATCAAAACAGTCAAATCTCTTTAATAATTTTTCAATGTAGTGTGATTGACACAGAGAGATCCATTTTCAGTTTTTTTACATTTATTTTAATACCAAGTATTACGTCAGCTTCCCTTAAATCTTTCATTTCAAAATGAAACAATAATAGCAACTTTATATTACTTATTATCTCTATATTTATTCCAAAGATTAACATATCATCAATATACAAACATATAGTCACACACTCGAAAACAACTTTGAATAAACACACGTATCAGAGGAGTTTATCTTAAACACATTGTTTATTAAAGTATTATTAAATTTTTCATACCATTGTTTGGGTAGTTGCTTAAGACCATAAAGAGATTTTTTTAAGTTTATATACTTTATTTTCCTGACTGGCAACTATAAAGCCTTTATATTGTACCATATAAATCTCTTCTTCTAGCTCACCATTGAGGAATGTTGTTTTTGTATCTATTTGGTGAAATAGAAGTCCATAGATGGTAGTTAATGCAATCAAGACTTAATTGTAGAAATCTTTGTTACAAGGGAAATACGTCTCAAAGTAGCTAATACCTTGTTTTTGTGTATACTTACTACAACTATTATCGCCTTGTATCTTTCAATTGAACCATATGGCTTTGTTTTCTTTTTGAAAATCTACTTGCACTTAATAGGTTTATTTCCTTTAGGGAGATCTACTAAGTCCCAAGTTTGGTTCATAGTTAGAGAATCTAGTTCACTCTCAATGACTTCCTTCTATTAGCTAGAGTCTACATAACTTAAAACTTCTTGGTAAGCTTTAGGATCCTTATCTGTTAGATATATATATACTAACTGACAGTCAATATCATTTGGCCTCTCAACTAAAAAAGTAGTAAAAAAATCAGAACTAAAATTTTTCTCAGTTCCCCATCTCTTACTTCTTCTAGGTTCTATATCATGTATTCTATCAGAAGTGCTAACATCTTTAGTTTCAGATATAAAACCAGAATTTATATTATTTCCTATTTCATGCATACTATTTGACAAAGAAGGCACAGAACTAGATACATTCTCATAATTAGGCTTTATAATATATTCAATTTTTTCCATTTCAATGGAAAAACATGCTAAAAAAATTCAACATCCATATATTCGCATATGGATCTATCAGTCAAACACATAAATTTGAATGCAACACTATTTTGAGCATAACCAATAAGCACACAATCAGAAGTTTTAGATGCTACCGTAGGTTTCTTAAATGCAGGATATGGTACCTTAGCCAAACTTTCCCACACCTTCAGGTAAGTGAGATTAGGTGCATAGCCTTTCTAAAATTCGTCAAGTGTCTTATTCAATTTTTTGTGAGGTATCTTGTTAAGAATAAAACAGGCAGAAAGCACAACTTCCCCCCTCCATATTTTCAGACAATCCAAAACTTAATAACATAGCATTCATCATTTTCTTAAGAGTTGTATTTTTGCGTTATGTTACTCCAAACTATTGTCTTGTGTTACTCCAAGCATGAGCTGCTACTCATGCAATTCTCTTCCTTGTATGATGGTATGCAATGTATGGAAGAGTTTGGAGTGAATTTCAGGCATGTAATCAAGAGATAATTTTTAGAGAAAATTCGTGCTGCAGAAAGGGTTCTTCAACAAGATTGCTGCTGTAAGTAATTCTCCATCATCCCTTGATTCAAGCTGGTTTTGAGTCCCACAACTCAATCTAGAGCACCAAGAGAATAGTGGGGAAGATCTTGAGGTGGTCTGCAATAAGATTCGGAGAAGATTGCAGCTGGAGAACGAGCTTTGAAGAAGTTCTACAAAGGTATGTCATGAAACTCACTTGTTTTCTACAAGAGCATGCTTTATATTTTGCTAAAATTAATGAATTGGAGTGCTTAAATGATCCTTGTTACTTCTGTTGTTGCTGATACATTCCTACAGTAAGGAAGGTACATATAATATATTACTTAAGGATAAAGTTTTTTAGAGGTTAGTTTTAAAGGAACCTTCCCTTTTCCAAGTACTCTTGTTGTGGAAGAGTTACCCATGAACACACATTCTCCATCAATAATGTTCTTGTAGTCATGGAAGAGCTTTTGATTTGAGCATAAGTGTCTCGAAGCTCATGTGTCAAGTATCCAGTCAATTTTGGTTTCCACCAAGTTGGCTTCCACAATAGCAGCTATTATGTCATCTTGTTTAGCAAGATTAGCTTGTTGTGTGGGTCATTGATTTAGCCTTTCTTTCCTTTGATTGCATTAGTAGGATTTGTACCCAGGATTCTCGCAAACATAGAAAATTAATTTATTCTTTTTATATCCCATGAGTAGTTTTGTGATGTCCCTTCTCTTAAGAGGAATTATTTTTTCCAAACTACTTCTTGTTATTTTTTTAGTTGTCTTTATAAACAACAAAAGATTTAACCAAATTAGCATTAACTGAATTCAGATTTCTAGAAATTAGCTTATCTTTAGCCTATTGGCTTCTTCCATGCATATGTGACTGATCAGCTCCTGAAGTTTCAGATCTTTCTTTTTTTAGATGGTTTCTGTAGTCACTTTAGGATGCGAAAAATTTCTCAAGTAGTACATTTGCTTGGAGAACCTTACACATCTTCATGCCCTTGGACAAAACGTTGGTCGCCAAATTTTCATATTCACGAACATGCTCTACTACAGGTTTCTTGTCCATCAATTGAAATTGTAGTCATTTATCGACGACGTACGTCTTGCAGCCTGCATCATCTCCTTCATATCGAGACTTCAGCGTATTCCAAATTACCTTTGCTGACTTTTGGACCAAGAATAGATTAAACATTGAATATGTCATATGATTCAGTAGATGGTCATGGACTGCTTTGGTTGGTCAGAAATATCAAGGAGTTCTTTGGAGGATTCTGGATCAAAGACATTAGTCACATTGTTGGCATCAGCCAACGCTTTTGTGGTGAGGATATAATCGACCTCCAACTGCTCGAAGAAGATCAATAATTTATGAGACCAGCGGCGATAGTTCGCTCCATCAATCAATTATGGTGCGACCTCGAAGCTAATCGCTATGCAAATTGCTCCCCAAGATTAACACAACATCCAAATTCAGGCATACACTCACCGAATCAGAATAAAAATTGCTCAAAACAGATGAGAATGAGAATAATGATATAAACATATAGATTTGTGTCTATCTCATAAGAAGAAGAAGAATGGAACGGTTAGGTTTTGGAGAAGAGGAAAAAATATTCATAAATGGGTAAAATAAAACATTCATAAACGAGTAAATAAAAAGTTTATTTTTTTAATAAATTGGGTAAAAAATTAAATGGATAAGTAATAAAAATTTAGTTCTTTTTCATGCAAACGCGATTAACTGAACTCATCCGATCGGACGAATGGTAGCAGCCCATGCGTGTGGTGAAAGAGTTATACTTCAACCACTGACACACTTTGAACTTATATCTAGTATGCCTTGATATTTATACTCTTTGCCATTGATAAATTTTCCGGTGTAGGACAAATCTCTCCCACTCCCTTAATTTTTGCTATGAGCCTAAGCCCAAAAATCATTCCCAACAATGGAGATGGTATCAATAATTGCTTCTTTTAAGGGTCATGTTTAACGTGGGCCTTTTTTTCCCAAATAATGTACACATTGAGCTGTCCAATTTGCAACAATACATAGCCACACAAATAGACTTTAAATTAAGGTCCAAATTTCCTTCTTATTCGCTTCAAAGAGTACTATGCATCCAACCATTACAAGTCATTCTCAATATGTGTATAAATGATAAAAATATTCATCGATATATCCGTAAATCGAAGGATGCAATATCGATATTAATTATCTAGGGATATCTCCAACATTTAGAAGGTCATTTCCTTGTATTTTTAAAAGAGATTTTCCAAACTTTTTAATTGTTCTTGCATACGTTGCGCTCGAGAAGGTTAAAAGAGGATCTCTAGACATATTACTCAGTGTTAACCCAGTAATAAAAAAAATTGCTAGGCAGTTATCAAAATAAATAATGGTCAGAGAGAGAGAAACAGATGAAAAATGATAGAAACCCAACAAATTATGAAACCAAATTTAGATTTGTGACCGAAGTTTATCTATCACAAATTTCAGTTAAAAATCTTAACCTTTTTTTTTTTCTAAAGAAATTTTGTAATGCTATTAAAATAAGGTATTTCAGCAAATATATTATTGACAACATACTAATTTTAAGATATGTTTGGCTTAACTTTTTACATGTTTAATTTTTTTTAATAAATCATTTTAAAATTTTAAAGTGTTCGGTAACCATTAATCAATCCAAACAAAAATCGTTAAAATGTTTAAAAATTACTTCTAACATATTTGACATCATTCTAAAACATATTTATAATTAATTTAATTTATTGAATAACATAAATTTTTTTAATGTTTCATTATTCTCTCACCACAAGTCAACCTCATTAATGGGCCGGAAGTCCAAACATTGGCCCAAACCTAGTCCATACTCAATCCAAGCTTGGTTCAAAATCCAATCTAATTCATTTATTAGATTAAAAATGTATCACCATTATGAAAAATTGACTAGTTTATGAGTCGATCCATTTGGGCCTCTCGTCTTGCCAACCTTAGTAGACTTATCATTAGGCCACTTAAATATGTATGTATAGTTCTTCATATATTACATTTTATATATTAAAAGAAGTAAACTTTTTAATATTATTATTTAAATGTATTTAGATATATCATAGTTTTCACTTAACATATAACTTTTAAAGTGTTGAAAACTAATATTTTTTTTAAGAACATTAAATACTAAATAAATTTTATAATATTAATAATTCTAACAAAAGAAGTTATAAAAATATAAAATAAATTTAATAATATTTCATTAAGAAAAACTAAAATATACCTATATATTTTTAAATAATTAAATAGTTAATATTGAATGAGCTAATCCAATGGATTGACCCAAGCCATCTAAGGCCGAACTTTGATCTAATTAGTCAAGCAACTCAAGCCTACAAGTTGGACCGACCCAATTCAAGTCCAAACAATGTCTTAAGTCTTTAGCTTGAATCGAGCTTGAATCTTGAATAGTTGTGTTGTATGGCCAAAATAGAAAATGCATTTGAGAAAATAGCCATTTTTTCATTTTTATGATTTATGGCTAAAAATCGTTGGTGTGGGGGCCATCTCTTACTTGATTTTCCAAACTAACAAGAGAGATTTTTGTGGATATAGTTTCTATTGTTTGGTTACAATTTATAATTTAATAAAGAATAAAGGGTTTACTTGCCGTTGATTCTTTCTTCTACTTACCACAATCGTTGCGAAAACACAGTATTTCCTCCCTTCTGCCATTTGGTTTGTTTTCTCTTTTGTCGTGGAGTCTTTTGAATTTGGTGTTGCTTCCCCTCTACTGGTTTATTTTCTGAGTTTCTTCCCTTCTACTGGTGTATTTTCTGAACATAAAGTATTTATAAGTATACTCTTATCTTGAATCCTAAATACTTGTTTAATGTCAACACATTGTAATTGTAGTTTTTTTTATATATATTTCAGCCGAATATCACTTCTAAAGATCACAATTTTATATGGAGGCATGTGGGACGACAACAAACGATATAACAACTTTAATATTACTTGTTTGCATGTATAACTCTGGATCAAGTCAATTGAATATGATTAGGATTTCAGAAGACAATGATGTTTTCTGGTGTTTTTCTATTATTGCTAGCAATATGTCTGATGATATTTGTAGTTATACACTAGGGTGAGGTTGACAATGATGTGGATTCAAATACAGTGTCCATGCATGACAATGACAGTCACATACTTAATGGCTCTAGTAGTAGTAGGACGGAGTGTAGGTTTGTTGATTTGGTTGATATTGATGTCATGTCAAAAGATGTTGTATTTAAAGAAGGTTATGTATTTCATAGCAAGATTGAATTTAAGAAAGCAAAATACATTTTTGTCTTGAAAAGTAATTTTCAATTAAATATTGTGAAATCTAGTCAAACGCGATTAGTAATGAGGTGTAAAGAGGATGGATGCAATTGATTTATTCGATCATCACTAGTTTTTAAGGGTTGGATGAGGATTATTCGTAAATTTTAGGTCAAACATGTATGTTCAATAGATGTTGACAAAGGTGATCATAGGCAAGCAAATTCATTTATTGTGAGTGAGTGTGTTAAATCTATTTTAAAAACAAATGATAAGATCTGATGTTGTCCAGTTGATATCGTTGCTTACATGAGAAGGAAACATGGAGTTAGCATTGGCTACGATAAAGCTTGGAGAGGTTGTAAAATTGCATTAAGATCGATATGGAGGTCAGTAGAGGATTCGTTTGCCCTAATCCCCACTTTTTAGCTTCTTTGATTGAAAAAAAAAAATCCAGGTGTAAAACTACCTTTTAATACACATTTTCACTGTAATTACTTTGAAATTACTGAGTCTTTACTTGGGACTTGTACTAATTATCAATTTTCTCAGGAATGTATACAACACAAGAAATGGATGATGATTATAAGTTTAAATTCTTTTTCATGGCTCTATCAACTATATTAATGCATGGAAACATTGTTTACCTATCATTTTAATTGATGGTGCACATATAAAGAATAAGTACTTTGGCATTATACTTTCTACATGCACCCTGGATGGGAATTCACAAATTATCCCTCTTACATTTGCTATAGTTGATTCAAAGAATGATCGCTCATGGGAGTGGTTCTTCTGTGATTTGAAGGTTGCTTTTGGTGAGCCGAATGATCTTGTTATAGTATCTGATAAATATCATAGTGTTGGAAATAGGGTTTTTAAGCTAGGGGCATTTATGTAATTGTGTAAAACCTCTAGGGCTTCCTACTGTCTATTTATACAGTGAGTCCCTGTGTAGTTAGTGTATCAGTTTTAATAAGAAAAGACTTTATATCATGGTTTTTCTCCCTGCACTAGGGTTTCCACGTAATTCTGTTGTTTTCTCTTCCCTCTTCTCATTTTTTCACATGATATCAGAGCACGGTGACGAAAACCTAGTTGTTATGGAAGAGAATCAACCTCAATCTTCATCTGTTGATGGGTCTTCAAGTTTCAACATGAGAATGACAATCCGAGCAGCGGTAAAGGAATGTTTTCAGGACGCTCTACTGGAATTAATATCTGTCGTTTAGGTACAATCCTTGGAAAATCATCCTCAGCCANCGTTTAGGTACAATCCTTGGAAAATCATCCTCAGCCAACCGAGAATCACTATTCTACAACAAGTCAGAATCCGATTGAAGCTGGAGCCGGTCTCGAGGAACCTTGGATTCCCGATCGGAGCTATCACGATCAGGATAGAGTCGGCGGTGGTCACGACAGATTCAGCGGTCTCGAACGGGAGGAACAAGTTGGCCGCGAACAGGTCGTCGATCGGAATTATCAGGGAGAGAAAGCAGTATCGGGCATGAGGAGCAGAGGGGGGAGGATCAGATTAGGGTTAGTACCGGTCTGGAGCAAATCGGATCGGGTCGGGTTGAATCAGGGCAAACCAGCCACCGATATTTTGATTTTAATTCTGACCCGAACCGATCCGACCCGAGGTAGATCATTGTGTTTCAATCCGACCCGCGATCCCTTCATTTTAACACACGATCCGACCCACGACTCGAGAGCTCATCTGTCCGACCCAAAAGTTCTTCTACCTAGTTTTTTACACCATCCGATCCACTTTCAGCCCATCCAACCCGACCCGGTGATCCGGTTTCCTTCAATGGTCGAACTGATGGTTTTTTCACATCCAACAACCAAGGTCTCGAGCAACCAGTACCTGTTCCGATAAATTATGGTTTAGCTCGTTACCCAAACGATGTAAGACAACGGTTGGCTTACCTGCAACAGCAGATTTCTGATCTGGATACAATGTTCGATGCAAATCCTCAACCGGTTTATTCAGAAAATCTGATAAACTCATTACCTATAGTGCCTAACATTTCTTACTTATCTGGTTTGCTGGGTAATTCTGCAGGATTTATCGTCGGAGAAAAATTAAATGGCCAGAACTTTTTTTCTTGATCTCAATCGATCCAGATGGCCTTGGAAGGGTGCCACAAGTTTAGATATTTGACAGGTAAAATTCCAAAGTCGGCCCCAAGTGATCCACAAGAATGAATTTGGAAAGAAGAAGATTTGTTGCTACATTTTATCTTGGTGAATAGTATGGAACCCCAGATAGGAAGACCGTTACTGTATGCTGCCACAACCAAGGATATCTGGGAGGCAGCGCAAGATCTATATTCTAAACGACAGAATGCCTCTCGGCTATATACACTCCATAAACAGGTTCATGAATCCAAACAAGGGTCTATGGATGTCACCTCTTATTTTAACAAACTGTTGATTCTGTGGCAGGAAATAAACTTGTGTAGAGAAATTTTCTGGAATTGTCCACAGGATAGGGCCCAATATTTGAAGATTGAGGAAGATCGTGTTTATGTGTTTTTGCCTAGATTAAATCCAAAGTTTGATGGGGTTCATAGTCGGATTTCGGGCCAGCGTCCGATTCCTTCACTTTGAGAAGTCTGTTCTGAAATACGGCTGGAATAAGATCGGTCGTGTGCCATGAATAATACCACCTCAACTACTGATGCAGCTGCTTTTGTTGCCAAGCCGTCTGGTACTGATGTTGATAAGAAACCTCCTCCCGTTTGTGAACATTGTAAAAAGCTTTGGCATACGAAGGATTAATGTTAGAAATTATACGGGAAGCCCCTAAATAGCAGACGACGACAGTCTCACGAAAAATATAATACTAGTCGTGCCCTGGCAAGTGATTCAGTAGATGACCAAACTCAGAAGAAATCTCCTGGTGACGGTAAACACAGTTTAAGTACCGTTGGGGTTAGTGCAATTGTACAGTCAGGTAATTTCCTTCTTTTGGCCTAATTAGTGTGAATGGTAAGAAACCATGGATTGTGGATTCAGGGGCTACTAATCATCTTACGAGTTCCTCAGAGTTATTTATGTTATATAATCCGTGTGCTGGTAATGAAAGGATTTGAATTGTAGACAGATCTTTTGCCCCTGTTGCAAAAAAGGGCAATATCTCTCCATTTCATGGTTTAATTCCATGTGATACCTTACATTTGCCTAAAATATCATATAATTTGTTATCTGTCAGTAAACTAAAAAGAGATTTGAGGTGTAAGGCGATTTTCTCACTTGATTCAGTTTTATTTCAGGACCTGAAATTGGGGATGACGATTGGCACTGCCCGGCACGATAGGGGACTCTACTTCCTTTCTGACGAGGCTTCCTCTAAGAATGATCACCAATCAGGGTTTATGTCTTTAAATTTCTCTATTTCTGAAAATGATGTTATGTTATGGCATTTTCGCTTAGGACATCCGAATTTTCAATATATGAAATATTTATTTCCACATTTATTTCGTAATGCTAGTACTTCTTCTTTTAATTGTGATGTTTGTATTCGTGCCAAGCAACATCGTGTTTCTTTTCATTCTCAGCCTTATAAACCCTCGAGTCCTTTTTCTCTTGTTCATAGTGATGTATGGGGTCCCTCACCGGTTACTACTTCCACGGGAAAACGGTGGTTTGTCACATTTATAGATGATCACACCCGTCTCACCTGGGTTTTACTACTCACTGATAAATCTGAAGTGTCCTCTGTTTTCCAACAATTTTACACAAATGTCGAAACTCAATTTAAAACAAAGATTAGAATTTTAAGAAGTGATAAGGGGCGAGAGTTCTTTAATGCCTCTTTCAGAAAATTTCTCGACTCTAAAGGTATTGTTCACCAGAGTTCGTGTGCTTACACTCCACAACAAAATGGAGTAGCTGAGCGTAAAAATCGGCATCTGGTTGAAGTAGCCCGATCTCTTATGTTATCCACTACCCTTCCATCATACCCTTGGGGAGATGCAGTTCTTACTGTTGCTCATCTCATTAATCAGATGCCCTCTCATATTCTTAATCTTCATACCCCTTTAGAGTTGTTTAAAGAGTCTTTTCCTACTACTCGGTTGATCTCTGATGTTTCTCTTCGGGTTTTTGGTTGTGTTACATTTGTTCACCCCCATGATCCAAACCGCACAAAATTTTCTCCTCGTGCTCAAAAGTGTGTCTTTGTTGGATATTCACTCCATCAACGTGGATATAAGTGCTATCATTCGTCATCTCGAAACTACTATGTCTCTATGGATGTCACCTTTCTTGAAGATTAGTTGTTCTTTCCCGTTAGTCATTTTCAGGGGGAGAACATAAATGAAGAAGATACTAACCGGTCCTCTTATGCTATTCCTTTAGAGTCAGCGCCTATTAAAACCTTGTCTAAACCTAACCCTGATCATGATAGTCTAGTTCTTCCTACCAATTAAGTTCCTTGGAAAACGTACTACAGGAAGAATCTCAGGAAGGAAGCAGTATCACCTGTTGAACCAGAACTGTCGGCTCCAGTGCAGGAGTCAAACCTGTCTTCCGGTCCAGGTACGTGTATTCCTAATGATGTTGATTTATGTATGGAGGATGATGAAGGCAGGCATGACAAGGGGGAAGGAAGCAGTGATACTAAGAGAGTAATAGAGAGGGAAACTGTAGAGGATGGAATGATCGAAGTTACGGAGGATGAAATAGTTCGTGATAATGATGATGTGGAAGTTACTACTGAAGTTTTTGATACACAGATAGTAAATCATGGTGAGAAGCCTGAAGAGGTGAAAGAACGTGATGCGTCACCTGATCTTCCTATGGCCCTGAGGAAAGGTACCCGTTCAAGTACTAAATATCCTATGCATAGTTACATGACGTATAGTAATCTGACATCCGAGTTCAAGGCTTTTACTACTAGCTTGGACGCTAAAGTGGTTCCAGATAACATAAGTGTTGCAATGAAAAAACTAGAATGTCGGTCTGCTGTTATAGAAGAAATAAGAGCTCTGGAAAAGAATAAAACATGGGAACCGGTGACTTTTCCTGAAGGACACAAAACAATAGGATGTAAATGGGTGTTTACTATAAAGTACAAGTCAGATGGGACGATTGACCGATACAAGGCTAGACTTGTTGCAAGAGGTTTCACCCAAACATATGGAGAGGATTATTCTGAGATGTTTTCACCTGTGGCTAAACTCAACACGATCTGAGTGCTTCATCAGTAGCTTTTGAACGGGGAACTTGAGGAGGAAGTCTATATGAGTCCCCCTCCCAAGTTCGAGAGTCAATTTAAAAATAAAGTGTGTAGATTGAGGAAATCACTATACAGGTTCACGACGTTTGTGAAAGCACAGGAATATGTTCAAGGACATTCTGATCACACTCTTTTTGTAAGAAGATCAACATTAAGGAAAATTGTTGTTCTTATTGTCTATGTTGATGATATTTTTTTATCTGGGGATGATGATGTAGAAGTCACAAGACTAAAAACAGAGATGGTTAAAGAATTTTAAATTAAAGACTTCGGGAAGCTAAGATACTTTCTGGGAATGGAAGTAGCTTGCTCAAAAGAGGGTATATCAGTTTCTCAACGAAAATATATACTGGACTTGCTAAAGGAAATAGGTATGACTGGGTGTAAACCTGTTGACACACCAATAGAATACAATGGAAAAATCGATGATAAGAATGATGGAATTCCTGTTAATAAAGAAAGGTATCAGCGGTTAGTTGGGAAGTTGACATACTTATCTCACATAAGACCAGATATTTCTTATGCAGTAAGTGTTGTGAGTCAGTTCATGCAAGCTCCTTGTGAAGATCATATGATAGCAATTGAACGTATTCTTCGATATCTGAAAGGAATTCCTGGTAAAGGTCTGATGTTCAAAAAAACTGATAAACGATCTATTGAAGCTTACACTGATTCTGACTGGGGATTTATGTCTAGATATTGTACGTTTGTCTGGGGAAATCTAGTCACCTGGAGAAGTAAAAAATAAGGAGTTGTTGCTAAAAGTAGTGCTGAGGCAGAGTATCAGGCCATGAGTCTAGGAATCTGTGAATAAATCTGGTTGAAGAAAGTATTATCAGATCTCCAGCAAGATAATGAGCTTCCAATGAAATTATTTTGTGATAATAAAGCTATCATCAGTATTGCAAACAACCCAGTTCAACATGACAGAACTAAACACGTGGATATAGACAGACACTACATTAAGGAGAGGTTGGACAGTGGAAACATATGCATCCCTTATATTCCTTCGAATCAACAAGTTACTGATGTTCTTACAAAAGGGTTATTGAGACAATTTTAATTATTGTGTAAGCAAGTTTGAGCTTATTCATATCTATGCACCAACTTGAGGGGGAGTGTTGGAAATAGGGTTTTTAACCAAGGGGAATTTATGTAATTGTGTAAGACCCCTAGGGCTTCCTACTGTCTATTTATACAGTGAGTCCCTGTGTAGTTAGTATATCAGTTTTAATAAGAAAAGACTTTATAACGTGGTTTTTCTCCCTACACTAGGGTTTCCACGTAATCCTGTTGTTTTCTCTTCCCTCTTCTCTTTTTTTAACACCTAGCATAGCTAAAGGCAATAGGAGTGTGTATGTTGCTACTGGCATGACTTGTGTGTATACGACATCTACTCAAAATCCTTAACGATAGGCATAAGTCAAAATTGTTAGACCACCTATTTGATTCTTGTGCAAGGGCATACACCGTTACAGATTTTAAATTTTACATGAGGCAATTGGAAGGAATAGTCCTATCTATTAAGTCTGAGTTAGAAGATGTTGGGCTTTCTAGGTGGACAAGGGCATTCTTTACTAAGAGAATGTATAGTTTGATGACGACCAATATTTCTGAGAGCATAAATTTAAATTTAAGAGTTGCTCGAAAGCTTCCTATCATCCCCCTCCTTGAGTTCGTGCGTTCGTTGATACAATGATGGTTTTATGAGCATCGTACATTTTCTAGTTTCCAACGGATCGATTTATCTCCATGGGATGAGGGTGTTATTTGATCAAGATTGATTGAGAGTCACACAATGGATATGAGTTGTTTTTTTAGTACTATGTATTTGTTCTTATTAACATAGTTATTTTTTTAGTACTATGTATTTGTTCTTGTTAACAATTATCTTGTACGTGTTACTTATGTTGTGTATGTTGTTTTTATAGTTGTATCCTATAAATGAGTATGAAATCGAGATTCATGATCGAATGAAACATTTTCAAGTCAACATACTTCATCGGACATGCACATGTAAAAGATGGGATATGGACATGATTCCTTGCTCTCATGCATGTGTTGCCTTATGTCGTATGAACCTTGACTTGCAGTCGTATGCATATGAATTTTACAGGATTTCTAAATTAGACCAAATTTATAGTTCAAATATGTACCCTATAGGTGGTGTTGATCAGCTCATTTCAACGACTTCTCAAGATGAAGATGGTATTCTCCCACCCAATTTCAAATGGCCGACTAGAAGACCTAAGAAAAAGAGTTTATTATCTCGGAGGGAGAAAGCATCAAGGAACGGTGCAAACATTGTGCTTTAAAAGGTCATAACTCTAGAACATGGAAAAATCCACTTTCTAGTTAGTCGATCTTGTCATTTTAAACAATGCAAGTTTATGTTTCATGCTAGGTTACTTTTTAACCATTTAGTTTATGTTCAATAGATTCTTCTATTTTTATTTATTAAATGATTAATATTTTAGTTTTCATTGGTTTATTTATACTTTTATCTTATCGACAACTAAATACTATCTTGTATAAATTATTTTGGTATTTTGTTCTTTACATGATTTTTAACAACATTTTAGTTTGCATGTGAGGGTATTATTTTTCATTTTTTTTAATGTTAAAGAGATAAGTTTATCTTATTAATGGGTATGGTTATGGTTGGTTCAGTTGCCATTGTAACTCGATCCTGATTCATAAGAAATAACGTGTATCATCTATGTTGTTTTTTCTTCTTTTGGAAAATAGTTTCTGGCAAATATCCAGTTTAAAACATTGGTTACGTTAATAACATTTACATATAAGTTGTATATGCTGTATCACCGTTGGAGCGCGGGGAGCAATTACATAGTATCTACTACTTTTGTGTACTTATCTAGTAGGTAGTAGAAACTTTTTTAGGTTTGGTTATGGTTGGTTCAGTAGGCATTGTAACTCGATCCCGAATCATAAGAAATAACGTGTATCATCTATGTTGTTGTTGTTTTTTTTTTTTGCTTCTTTTGCCAAAGTTTCAGGCAAATATAAAGTTTAAAACATTGGTTATGTTAATAACCTTTACATATAGATTGTAATGTTGCATCACGGTTGGAGTGTGGGGAGCAATTACATGGTATCTATTATTTTTTTGTTCTTCTCTAGTAGGTAGTAGAAACTTTTCCAGGTTTGGTTATGGTTGGTTCAATAGGTATTGTAACTCGATCCCAAATCATAAGAAATAACATGTATCATCTTTTTTTTTTTTCTTCTTTTTCCAAATAGTTTCAGGCAAATATAAAGTTTAAAACATTGGTTATGTTAATAACCTTTACATATAGGTTGTATATGTTGCATCACAGTTGGAGCGTGGGGAGCAATTACATGGTATCTACTATTTTTTTGTTCTTCTCCAGTAGGTAGTAGAAACTTTTGGGTTTTATGTCCTAAAACTCGTGGTTTGTAAATAATAAATTCATTCTGTAATTCAATAAAGTTGTTATTGAATATATAAATTACTTATTTCGTTTTAGAAATAAATCCAATAAACTAAAAAGATCCATGACTATTATATGAGTACTTGAACTTTATGTAGAGACATAAAAGTGGATCAGGTTCGAGTAAATAGTCAAAATGGTCTACCGTATATGAATAAGATTGGGTGCCTTATTGTGGTAACACTATCGAATGCGACCCATTCTGGACCCACTCTATAGTTGTTACAAGGAGTTGTAAAGTGCTACAGACGAAGCGATCTTAATTCGTACATGTGATGACATGAGGAGTGGGAGCGTCCTGTTCAATGAGTTTACATAAGATCGGACCACAAAATAAGTCACTCTTACTTTGTAACGTTGTTTACTATTTAAGACTGACTATTTCAAAATGATGACCTAGGTAACTTGACCTTAATCCTGAGCTAACTATGAACTCTTGTTTATCAGGGATTATCATTAGATTTGTATAGGTGAGGGTTGGCTCAATAGCGTTGGCTCAATAAGCCTCCCATTTCAGGGGTAAGACCGGGTAGATAGCTGGGACATAGGGTGCAAGATGAAAATTACTCCTACCCGCTTTCAGGGATAGTAAAGAGGTTGTTCCCTTAAGTGATAACTCCAAGTCTTGAACAAGGGGCCCCACCCTTTCATTGGCTCGAAATGGACTCAGTTTGATGATCGAATAACAGATCAATTATTCATTAGAGGATCAGTGGGACTTAAGAAACAAGAGGTAATCTTGTGGGTAAACAGCCTTTTGACCCAGCCATTATTACGAACAACCTGTGAAGGGTTAACTTACTAATCATGGTTATATTGAGTGGACACGATATATCTACAGTGAGGGGAGTGCAACTACGGGCTTTAATGAAGTGACCCAATAGTTAACGAATG
This sequence comes from Benincasa hispida, assembly GCF_009727055.1. NCBI lineage: Eukaryota > Viridiplantae > Streptophyta > Magnoliopsida > Cucurbitales > Cucurbitaceae > Benincasa > Benincasa hispida. The sequence continues at coordinate 47,018,994 of NC_052357.1, read as the reverse complement.
AGGGCTAATTCGGTGTAAAGAGTTTCCAATTAATCACGGATGTTGGAGTCTATGATCTCTAGGTTCACAAGGTCCTCCTACTAGCTCACAAACGGATTTGCCTTAGAGTAACGTGATAAGTTGATTTGAAACGTTCAAATTAGAATTATGGGAATTAGTAATTATATATGATATAATTACACGTTTAGTTTTGGAATTAAACGAAATTGGAGAATCAATATATTTAAATATGATTTAAATATTAAATTCATGAATAAATATTCATGGTAATAGAATTGATGACAAATTAATTTAATATTTGATATTAAATTAATTAAATTATTTAGTTAATTAATTATAGAATTAATTTTTTTAAATTAATAAAATTTCATTTTTGGGTTAAAATGGTTTTTTTATTTTGGAAATCAAAATAAAAGGAGAAATTTGGAAAATTAAAAAAAGTGGGATTTTCCCATTTTTTTCCTAGCAACTTAAACATAATTCCATTTTTCTTTAACTCAATAATTCAAGCATGAGTTGTGATTCATGCAATGTTGTTAGCTGCAAGAAAGTTGTGCAATATAAAGTTGGAATTTTGAGTGGAATGAAGAGATAGCAATCGTTGCTGAAGCTGAGAATTGGTGTTTGAAAAAGTGTTCTTCACACTATGTAAAACCAGTAACCTCTTCTCAAATTCCTTTCGATTCAAACTTATTTTAAGTCCCATAACTCAATCCAAGGCACCAAGAGAATAGTAGGGAAGACCTTGCGGTGGTTCACATCTAAAGAAGAAGAAGATTGCAACTAAAGATCGTGAATCAAAGGTACTTCAAAAGTTAGTGTTCAAACTCTGTTTTTAGTTTATGAGTATGATTAGTTTAAAGCCAAAATTAATGAATCAGAATACTTAATGATCCTGTTTTGTTTCTGCTGCTTGCTTCCTGAATCCAACAGAAACTTTTTTAGGTTTGGTTATGGTTGGTTCAGTTGACATTTACTCGATCCCGATTTATAAGAAATAACATGTATCATCTATGTTGCTGTTTTTTTCTTTTGCCAAATAATTTATGAATGTCCAATTTAAAACACTTGTTATGTTAATAATATTACATATAAGTTGTATATGTTGCATCACAGTCGGAGTGTAGATGTTGCATCACAGTCGGAGTGTAGGGAGGAGTTACATGGTGACTACTATTTTTGTGTTCTTCTCTTATAGGTAGTAGAAATTTTTTTAGATCTAGACGTGTTATGTAATAATTTCCAATATCCAATAATCTATTTAAAATGTGTAAAGGCAACTACTATTTCACACTAGGTAAATTAGAACACCAAAATTAATTTTTATATAATAATATGTTGTAGTTTTCTAGTAAATAAGAAGTTTAGTTGCAACTGTCTTAAGCAAGAAAATACACAAAATATAATCATATATATAATCCAATCTAACTAGAAAAACATAAATCTAAACATGATAAGTAAAGAGTACTAATCCAATCTACTACTAAAATGCATAAATATACTAAGCTCTTCTTATGAGTTTGAAGATACAAAAAAAAACCTAAATAAAAGAGTTTGTACAAACAAAATAGTTGATTCATAATGAAGTTTAATTATGGTCTTGGCTGAGGTGTAGGTTAAATGATGGGGGATTGTAAGTTTATGGGACTGGTTTGGTCAATGCATCGATATATCTGTCGGTTGCTATGAGTTTCTTCCTTTTTTTTCCATCGACGGATTGGCGATTTGGCATGTTATACGCATGTACTCCTGGCACGACCAAGCAAGACTTTTGTGGACTTTGTGTATGTGTCCCCATGATGACCAATGTCCTTTGTTGCATATTATTGTCGATTTGTTAAAACCAAAACATCAAGCAATTAGTTAGCAAATAAATAGATTTTAATAACCATAGATGTTTTTGCTTATGCATATATACCTCTGTAAGGACTCCTTTTTTTAACAATTGATGTGTTTCCAAGCTCATGCAACACGGTTGACCCACTAACCTTTAATTACATTATTAAAAAAAAAGAAGAAGGAGAAGAAGAAGAAAGGAAACAGAGTTAGTTATTATCATGTATGGCAGGTTACATCTTACCACTGAACTAGTACTTTTATTAACCGTTGTGTATGTAGGTGCATGTTCCTGTGGAAGGCTTCACATTGTTAGAGCCTTTGAGTTATTATTAGTTACAATATATAGCCCAAGACGGTTTACTTGTATATAGTACCTTCATAGTAGCCTTTCCCATTACTACAAAAATTGGATTACTTGACGTTTTTCCAATGTCAAGTAAACGTCAAGTAGAGGGTGTACTTGACGCTAATAAAAGTGTCGTTTATTCGACTGTCAAGTATAATGTGATAACTTGATACTGTAAAAATATCAAGAGAAATAATTCTTGACACAATTTCCGTGTCAAGAAATATAATACACTTGACACTAATGACAAAGTGTATTAATCTTGACACTTATTATTGTGATTACTCTTGATATTTTTTATTTGTCAAATATATTTTTATCTTCACACGAAATAGTGGTCAAGTAATCTAATTCTTGACACATTTCCAATGTCAACTATGTTTTTTTTCCAAATTAAACATTCAAATTTAATTTTCATTTCTCATTTCCTGCATTACATTTGTTCCAATAAGAAAATTCCATCAACTAAACTGTTGCACATATATTTCAGGTCTACATATCAGCCCAATACATCCAACGTAACAATTGAGAATACTAAAATAAACAATTTCATTCTTCTATTACTCATGTCTACATGAACGGTTCCAAAATTTACAAGACGAATCATACAATAGTACGATAATTCTAAAAATTTACATTACTCTATCAACCCACTCCAATATATGATAATTCCACAATTTTAAGACCAATCTATATGTGCTATGTATTCCAAAAATCACAAGACTAAAATTCTATCATCCACCACACATTTCTTTAAAGTATATAACCTATAATGGCTGAAAAAAATATGTACACAAAAAAAGTTTTGAGAATTCCCATGTAGCCACATACACAATCTATAGGACGTCCATTAGATATAGCGACCTAAATATTCAGTCTATTCCACACGTACTTCATCCAATTCAAGTTGCGAGTACGAGCTCCTCATATCAATCTATAAAACATAGAAAGTGAGATATACATATTTATTTACTATTTACACTATCTACAATGTTAAAATATATATAAGTAGTTTAAAGACATACCGCATCTGTTATAATATTCTTCTCTTTAGTCACGATTTCTCGCATATATCTCATAACGTAATACCCACATTCGACAGTTCCCACTTGTAAAGGACACTACAATACAAAACCAATAATTAATACACATATCTTACAGATGCATTAAATAAACATCATTCTATTAATTTTTTCAATGCTCTTATACTTTACCTTTACTGTTTTCCAGAATGTGGTTTTTCGAGTCCTTTGCAAATTTTTTTGAGACTAGAAAAAGGTCATTGTCTTACATTCGTCAAAGAGTATAGTATAATATTCAAAATAAAATAAACTTTACACCGAAAAAAGAAAACTCAAGCAAAATTAGCTTACATGTTTGTTATGTATTTGATATCTTCTCGTGAACTTGTTCTCAATTAGTCAAGATAGTACACCACATCATCATACACATTGATAACAATTAACGACCAATGATCACTAAATAAAATACACAACTAATTAGTATGGAATATGAAGATAGCTCATTACATTAAGGTAGAACAAAGTACAAAAAGCTTTCAAGTACAATGATTCCAACAAATTCTACATTGAAACAAAACAGGAAAAGGTAGAACATAAGGATTTTCAACCATTTCAACCATTTCTTTTATATTTCCAACATCATTCTCTTCATACCTATACTTAGAGGATTTTCTATGCAAGGATGAACTAGGAAGTTCCTCACCATACCAAAACCAAATCTTATAACTTTCATCAATCCCATTAGAATATAAATGATCTCTAATATCATTGCTATTATGACTTTGACAATTTCCACATTCCAAACAATGACAATGTATAGTAGTATTATTTGTATTGGAAAATCCAAATTTGATGAAGTTTTCCACATCCAACTCAACCTCTTTAAATAATCTACTCTTTGTCATTCATGATTTATCCATATTTATAATAAGCTAATCTTGGAACTACAAAAAAATATTACAAGAATTCTATTAGATAACTCATACAACTTATAAAATTTTTATGGAATTGATATTTATAGAGAACTTAAGAATCTTTATTCGTGGAAGGTGATTGAAGACATAAAAACCAAGCAGATTAGCAAAATTAACTTCTAAAACATAAACAATTTGGTCTAAATAATCAAACATTATATTCCAACAGAATCACAAAAACCCATAAAACCAAGCAGATCAGCAAAATATCAGTAATAATAATAATAAACAACCAATCTAATCTAATCACAACACTTCAACCAAACTCAAAAGTCCAAACTATATACACATGACAAAAAAGAAAATTGCATCCTCAATCACAAACTGCGGATCACAAACTAATCACAAAATGCATCCTCAAACTAAAAAAAAATTGCATCCGTAAGTGCATCCTCAAACTAAAAAAAGAAACATCATCCGTAAGTGCATCCCCAAACTGCATCATCGAATCGAATCACAAACTGCATCCTCAAACTAAAAAAAAAAAAACGAAACATACACATAACAAATATATACACATTTCAATTAAAAAAAATATGCACATAACAAAAATGCAAACTAAAGTTTTCAACTCAGTTTTTTAATTTAAAAAAATATTTTAAAAAATAATTACTCACAGTGAACGATCCCAATGGCACCATGGATCAACGACCACGGACCAACGACCCATCGGACGACACCACGACAACGAACGACCCACCAAACGACACCACCAGTAGTAGACGACCCACCAGATAACACCATCGGCAGTGGACGACAACACAGTAGCTAACCTCAACGGCAGCGGACAACCCACCAGACGACACCACCGGTAGCGAACGACCATGAACGACGACATTGACGGACTAGAGAAATGCGGGCGGCGACGACTAGGAGAAATGCAGATGGCCAAGGGTTTGGGCAAGGAGAGAAATGGAGAAAATGAAATTATAAATTTAGGGCTTTCATTAAAGTAAGAAAAAAAATATTATTAAATAATTTTTTTTATATATTTTACTTGACACTAAAAAAATGTCAAGTAAGAGCTTCTTATACTTGACACGTGAAGTAAGGCATTATATTACTTGACATGAAAATCGTCATGTCAAATAAAGGTCTGCGTAAAAATATTGTTAAGAAACTGATTCTTGAAAATCTTTAGTATCGTAACTAGTTGGTATAATCTTCTGGAATAACAATTAAACGATGAACGAACTCTTTATTAAACGATAATAGACAAACAAAGACTAGACGATCGCTTAACAACTCCTAACGTTCGTTTGCAAAATACTATATGATCGCTTAAATTCTTTACACGATCACTGAGTAACACTAGACGATCGCCCATAAACACCTCACGATCGCTTACCCGAAACTATACGATCGCTTACCAGTTTCTATAAGATCACCTACCAAATGCTACATGATCGCTGAGCTCTACTACACGATCGCCATTTGCTTTAGTGCTTCCACGATCTCTTCCATGTGCTCTGCCAGTTCAAGTTGGTTTTTTCATCTCGATTTGTGATTCTTCAATGGACTCCCACTTCTCCTTCATAAACCTTTGATCGTATAAAGATGTGACACTTCTTTCTACTATTATTCCATCTATGTCATGTACCACACTTCTATTTTCCAACCCCCTTTCAAATTGTCGTCTTATTGCCTCTTCTTCAACTACAAATGGTTTAAAGTACGACATACTCATTTCTTCCTTAGTGGCCAATAGGGGACAAATTTTCAGCTGCAATATTAAAAACAAATGGAAATCTATCAATAATATTTTTATAATTACGTATACAAAGTATCAATTCAAGATTGTTATTATTTCAAGTGAATCAAACACCTTCTTCTTTAGGTCCTTTTATTTTGGTTGTGTCAAAAGTCCAGCTTATGGTCATTGGGATTCGGCGATTCATTTTTCTTGCAAAGAAATTCTCTGGAGAACTTAGACCTGGGATTGATATATATCACAGTGGCTTCCCTACTATGCAATGCTTTGTGGACATAGTCCACTAAAAGGTCAAATGCCTACCCCTATGGGTAGCTGTTAAACAGGTCCTCATCATCCACCATAATAATGTGTTTTATGTCTACATGTACAGTATCTTACTTTGGTAGGAGGAAACTTTCTAGGAAATCGAGTTGGGCTATCTTTAACATATCATCATCATTGGTTTTTTTGTTTACATTAAATGTCATGTTCAGATGTCTCCTAGATATAGACTTCTTTTCTTCAAAATAGACATTCTTGATATGGTGATTATCCTATATTTGGTCTATATCTATGTTTGGTATAGGTCCACAGTTTAATCCTGTAACCAGTGGAAATTCTAGCAGATCAAATCGCAAGATTTTTCCTCCTATTAGAAACTTAAGCTCATTTGGGGATTAAGGTTTACATTGCTTTTGAATTAAGTATAATAATAACTGGGAAGACTGATAAGTAATTGAGAAATCCAGGAAATGGAGAAACAACACTCTCTGAACCTAGTTAGCGTGCTCTTAGGGAGGTTCTTTTTTATTTTCTCAATTATTTTCGTTTTTGTCTAGAGATTAATTTTTAAAGGTTTTGTTCTCTTAGACTTCCTCATCAAGTACAAATCACCCTATCAAAAAACACAATTAGAAGAATGTAAATGACATTAACTATAGTTTGCATGATAAAGTACATGTATTACAATACACACCTCGTTGTTTTCTGTAGAAGTATTTTCTTCTTCTACTTTTGCCTCGCATTTCTTCTTTCCTTTTTCCTTAGCCTTTTACGAGTTTAAGTAGATGTAGACCAGGCACATATCATCCAGAAAAGATAAGCAAAAACATAAGCATAAACATTTACGTAGCTAGAACTTAGGAAATATATGCATAAACATATAACAAAATATCATGGAATATTGTCACACCCAGCCTCGAGCCCGCCTCTTGAGCCCGAGAGGAGGCGTGACAGACCGTAGATACCACCCTTTTTTGATACCTACTGCCTATCTGAAACTCTTTATACTCATAAAACTTTAAGTCAAAGATATACACAATTGTTTGATTAAACTCATTTTATAACAAACAGTATAACGTTTATACAACCCCTAGACTTAACTACGAAGTTTACAACAACTTTTTTTGAAATCATAAGTGTGACTATGGTTGTGGCAGACCTTGACCTTAGCAGCATCCTAGAACTTCTCACCTTTCACTACCTAGGAAGAAAAACATGAAAGAAAAGAATGAGCTTCAAGAAGCTCAATGAGTGGTAAGCAACTTCAAGAGTCTATTTCAACTCATAATAATACAAGCATATCACAAATACGAGGTTAGTACTCAAACCTCAGTCTTGAATGAGTCTGTTCTCAACTCTATCTACACACACTGTAGATAGTTAAACTAATACTACTCGTAATGAGTTTTTTCTCAAACTCTACCTACACACACGGTAAATAATTAAACTGATACTAGTCATAAATGCTTACTCTCTTGCGTTCCCTATGTTTCCTATGTGCACATAGATCCCCGCTTATGGGCTCAAAAGATAGGTCCGTCGGTCCTTTGACCATTCCATACAAGGTTCCTCCAACAGGCTCAAGAACTAGACCTCTTGGTCCCCTGACCATCCCGTGAGGTTATGCTCCGGGCTCAGGAACTAGGTCTATTGACCCTCTGACCATTCCGATCACATATCCCATTCTCATTCTAATCACTCATTCACAACATAAGCATATACATATACTCTAAAATATATGTTTAGGACTTAAAAGAAATTACCACACACCTTGGTCGGGTAAGAACCTTTCTCTCTAGAAGTTCCTTGATTTCCTCAGGCTCTCTTTTGAACCCTAAAATCCATATCCAACTACAAGCTTAGATTACTCATAGTTCCAGATCTTATTTTGAGATACTTCCTTCTACAAACATGTTCTAAAATGTCTTAGAAAGCTTACCTTGAAATATCATTTCCGAACTTCTTGTGGTTTGGCTAGAATCCTTAAATCATCAAGACTGGTTCAAGCTTACTCTAGAGCTCGACCCTTCTGTCTTTTCCTCATCTCCAGCCTGATTCTTTTGAACTTCTTCTCTGGTTAGAGTTTTCAAACGGTTTTAAAATCACTCAAAACACACGAGTATTCTGGGAGAACTCCTCGTCCCAAATTGATGCTACTTCAGGACCTCACTGTCCAACAACATCTCCTCCTCTTGGAACCACTTGATCAATGCATAGCTTCCTCCGAATCTGCTCTCAAACACTCTTCCTAATATACTTTGAAGATGATTTTTGTTTGAACTAAAGAGACACTTTGTTGTGGTATTTATAGGCATTAGCAACCGATCCTTCTCATTTCTTAAGGCTTCCAACGCATGACACCTTCTTCTTTAGAAACTTTTGAAGTGTCTGGACTATGCTTTGCCACCACTTACTTCCATGCCATTCACCTACTTGTAGGAAGTTTTAGTTGTCTTTCTCATGCATAAATCTTCCTTGCATGAAACTCTATTCGTCCACCTCCTACTAACTTAAGCTCAACCTCTTATCGATATAGCCATTTGTCTGGGTGAATCCATCAGCCTTGTGTACCGCAAGCCTCAGCAACACATAAACACTTAGCCCATCGTTTAGTTCATCTTGTAGCTCTTGCACTCATCGCATAGCTTATCACCTAGTAATCTCTCGCTATCGCTTATCATCCAACCCTGTCGTTGTCACTCATCATCCAACCCTCTCGTTGTCGTTCATCGTCTAATGCCTATGCCCATCGCATAACACTTAAGGCCTATTGCATAGCTCAATTATCTAGTGATCTCTCTTTGTCGTTTATCACCTAAGGATCTTGTTGTTGCTCATCGTGTAGCGCTGACCCCGTCGTCTAACGCATCATGCCCATCGTCTAGCGTGTCCATTTATCGTGTAGTGCTTACGCTTATCGTGTAGTGTCATCGTCTAGTGCAACGCCCATCGTCTAGCGCTTTGCCTATCATTCGCGCCTAACGCATTGTCTAGTGTCTACGCTTATCATCTAGCACCCAAGCTCATCATTTAGTGCTATTTTTTAGTGCTATCGTCTAGTGCTACAAGCAGCTACACGATCGTCCTTGTGCATGCTCCAACACCCAGCGCCTTGCGCTAATTGTCTAGCCCTCTCGCTCTCGCTCACGCATCCTCTCATCATCCCAACGCATGAGCAACCTTTGGGTCCTCTTGCCAACACTTCAGCCAACATGCATCCATACCTCACAAGCTCAACGCATGGTTTTCCTTAGCTTCAATGCTTAATTTCTTTTAACCTCTACACTTAGCCTCATTAGATCCTCATGCGTTAATGCTTCCTAACACCACACGCATGGTTTCTTTTTGACTTCATACTTAGTCAAATTTTACTAGCTAAGGCTCAACTCAAAGCTAAAAGAAAATCTATTCCAATACTTAGAATTTTCCTTCTCTTCAATAAAGGATTTAACTTATACTTAGTTGATTCCCTTAATACCTGCTTAATTAGAGAAATTGAGATTCGGGTTTCACAAGTATTTCCAACATATACAACATAAGTACATGTACATAGTTGCTTCTTTATAAATAGTATCCATTAAGCATAAGTATACATCATAATAGAAACACAAGCTTACAAATAATTAATGTACATGAAGCACATGCAGAAATTAAGTGGGTAATTAACAGCTCAATTTAAGAAGTAGCATATACAACATAAGCATAAATACATAGTAATTAACAACTCAGCTTAAGAACTAGCATATACCATAAATATGTTATTATACATGTACAATATATTTGTGGATATACCTTTTTTGGTGCACATGTAGCTGGGTTGACCTTTGTTCGATTCTCCTCAACGTCATTGATAGTCTCATTTGTACTTGAGTTGACACAATCCTTTACCGAATTTTCTTCTGATTGTTCATGGCCATCAAATTCCTCCTCCCCTTATTTATACATTTTTTTTTCACATGTTGCCATCAAACTACTTAATACCTTTATCCTTTAATTAAATACATTGTACATACCTTATTCACTTCAACAATCTGTTCCAAGTCGCCTTCCCTAATAAATCTCTCATTCTTTTTGTGTTTTTTCTCCCTCTACATTGGATGAACATAGATTTTTAAAAAAAGGACTGTGAAATAAGCACACAAAATTTTGTATAAACTTACCTTGTTCTTCTTTTGTTTTTTAGGAGTGGTATTTTCAGTGGTTTCCTCTTTCCTTTTCTTGTCAAAAATTTTTCTTTTGACTTTTCCTTTGGTGAGTCCAAATTCCTAGTCGATTCCCCATTATGCATTGTTCCGATTGTCTCTTGTGGTGTGTATGCAATAGGTCAGTAGACTAGTTTTCCAAGTTATACGTTTATAGTGGTATACATACCTCGTTGTCACTGTTCAATGTTATATTCTTTGTGGATTTCATTATTTTCCTAGTTATGTTTGCTGCCGATAATCTATCACTTGATCTTGTTCTTGTAGTTGAAGTCACATTCTTCATATCCTACAATGTAGATTTGTCGAAGTTATATTGTTATGGTTAAAAAAGTAAATAAAATATAATTCAAGGCAGAACAAACGACTATTCCAAGATTTTCGTTGTGTCAAATTATTTTTTTTTAAAAAAAAATATCTGTCAAACAGAACCACATATATACATCCCGATTTCGAGGTTGCCGTATGCTAATATGTTAGGATTTCAAGAAAGCAGATGTTGGTAGTTTTGTCTATGGAAAACCATACCTGGGTTCTTGGTTAAGTTTTTTGGCAACGACTTGTGTCAAAGATTCGGGCCACAAAGGAGGTGCGGAGGATCGAATGAGCTATTCCAGTGACAAGGAAGGGAAATCCGTACCATTGATTGCGACATGGTGTTTTTCGAAAGTTTGAATGGTGGTGTTCTAGCAACAATGGATGAAATGGAGGTTTAGCTGAAGGATTCAATGTTATGAGAGGATGTTATGGAGGTTTTCTGAAGGATTTGAGGGTTTCTAAAGATGGAATGGTTGTTTACTTCAGTGTTGCGTGGGGAAGACGAAGAGTTTCTTTCTCCTTGGTATATGTAAAGGTTGCATGGGAAGACGTATTGCAACTACTTAAATGCTGATTTGAATTCCATTTTGTGATATATCTTGTAATTATAGCTCGATTTTCGATAATACTATAACAATGAGTATAAAAAATGGAGGTATATTTTAGTACTTTCCGTTATTAGTGTAGATGTGGATATTAGAGATTTTTTTATTCAAAAGATTTGGTTTTAAACACACAAAAAAATATAGGGATTTTCAAGGAGGGTATACTTATCAATTTTTTAAATACGAAATTATATTGTTGGAATATTCTGCCCATTTTTAAAAGTAAAAAGTTGTTTGGATATTTTTAAGAGGACCTTTAATATTAATATTTTTGTTTTCAAAACTTATTAGAGAAATATTGTTGTTTTGAAACTTATTAGATAAATATTTTTGTTTTGGGAGTTCGAGACCAGAAGTCGAGGGTTGAGGATTCGACTAATGTAGAGGTCGAACGTTGAGAACTCAACAAACAAAGAAAAACTTTGAAACAATACGTGAATTAAGGTTGTCGAGGGTTGAAGTTTCGACATACATAAGTCGAAACTTCAACCCTCGACAAGGAAGCCAATTTTGTGATGAGGATCTCGCTCTAAAAGGGAATCTCACTAATTTTGTCTATTAGGTTGTCGAAGGTTGAAGTTTTGACATACATAAGTCAAAACTTCAACCCTCGACAAGGAAGATAAGTGGGTGAAGCAGATTGTAAGAGAGAGCATGAAAGCGAGATTGTAGGAGAGAGCGAGATTAAAAGCGAGATTGTAGGAGAGAGCGAGATTGAGAGAGCGAGATTGAAAGCGAGATTGTAGGAGAGATCGAGATTGAAAGAGCGAGATGGTAGGAGAGAGCGAGATTGAGAGAGTGAGATTGTGAGCGAGAGCAAGATTGAGTCTGCCACATGGATTAAACGGTCAACCAGTCAGCTGACGTGGTCTGCCACATGGAAATCGTCTTTACTTTATTTACTTTTCATAAGTCTGAAAAAGTGCATATATTAAAATTGACTAAGTCTGAAAAAAAGGTGTGAGAGTCCTATCACCATGTTGCCCCTACTTCGATTCCCTGCACGATTCCCTGCATGTATTGACCGACCGATTTGATTCCCCTACTCCGATTTCATGCATTCATTGACGCATTCATGCCCTCTGCCATAGCCTTAATTCCTTTTCAACCACCCCAAACCCAACACTTGACCTACATCCTTTTAAACCACCATCCTCTTCATTGTTGCTCACTCACTCCCTCGATAATTTTTGAAGACTCGCTGCCCTTGATTTTGCTCACTCCTCTTCCCTTGATTTGCTCATTGCCCCTTCATAGCTTACTGCCCCCTCGTTGCCTTCGAAAACAAGTCTTCGAAATCATCTTCCTCTCCTCCCATTTCCATTTCCATTTCCATTTCCATTTCTCTTCTTGTATTTCACTTAATACAAATTATTCTCACACAACTATACTAGTTCGTTACTCTATTAAATTTTTATTTTTTAAGAATAATTATAAATTTTATTTTTGTTCTTATATTATTATTCTTTTATAGATTCTAATTTTTTTTTTTTAATTTTTTGTAGTTGTTGTCAGATATCAAATAACAGGAAAAAATGGTGAACGTTGTCACTTGGAAGGAGAAAAGAGAACTACCGTCGAATCTGTGAGTTGAACTTATGATATTTGATTTATTTAGTATTAACTTCGATGTTTATAATATTAAAATGTTTAGTTTATTGTTATGTTTAAGAGTTGATATCTATAGTTTAATACAAAATTATTGTGATAGTTAACAAGTTTAGTATAGTTTCAAAAATTTAATATAGTTTGAAAATTTTAGTTTATTCATATGAAAATTATTGTTGTTATGTTTATTGTGATAAGTTGATATTTTCTAGTATTAACTTTGTGATAAGTTGATATTTATTGCAATCATTGATAAGTTGTTATGTTTATTGTGTTTATTTAAACAAACCATAAATGTGAACAGTGAAATTATATTTGAACAATTCATTCAAATGGTTGGGATGTTACTTAGTGTAAATATGGGAGCAAATCAGATAGAAATAATATATAGACATCCCAATCTAGAACCATTAGAATCAATAAGATATATGTCATTCCCTATTTCGAATGCACAAGTTATGAACTTGATGTTCTCAATGGCAATGCCAGTGCCAAATGTAGTGCGTTTATATGTAAATATAAATAGGATAGGGGTGGATCCTGATACATCATTTAACCAGTTTGAAGATCCAACTCAATATATCGATCCTGATCCGGAGTCAGTTGCATCGCCATGTGATAATGAAGATATAGCGGCTAACAACCTGTACAGAGACTTCAAAACAAAAACGGATGATGAATTTGAAGAGTTGGATTTCGATGGTCGTGAATATGAGATGCTTTCAGATACATTCAATGATTTGGATATGAATGTACTAGATAGCATTCCGGAACATGACCCAATTGTAGCTCCTGTGGACATTGACAATATGCAATTGTATAAAGAGATGATTTGTCAAGACAAGGAAATGCTACAACACGCGGTCAAATGTTTTGCAATAAAGTGTCACGCACCATACGAGGTTGTTGAATCTACACCAACGATTTGGACAATTCGGTGTAAGAAGTGAGAGGAAGGTTGCAAGTGGAGACTTTGTGCAATAAAGAAAAAATCGCATGGCTTGTTCGAGATCACTAAGTATGATGAGCAGCATACATGTTTTTATTCAAAACTAAGTCAAAGTCATGTGCAATTGGATTCATCAATGACTGCACTGTAGTTCTGTGATCTCGTAAGAGAAAAACCATCTATCAGGGTGGCACAACTGCAGTACGACATCAAATCAAAGTTTGGATATCATATTCCTTACCATAGGGTATGGGAGGGAAAAAGAAAAGTGTTGGCTAAAGTGTTCGGTGATTGGAATGAGTCTTACAAATTGTTGCCCAGGTGGTTATATATGGTTAAGCAGACCAATCCCGGAACACGTGTAGAGTGGAGAGTTAAAGAAACGCTTACTGAAGGTCATGTTATCCTAACTTCTGTATTTTGGGCATTTGGTCCTTGTATAGAAGCTTTTAATAAATGTCAGCCGATCATTCAGATAGATGGTACACACTTGTACGGCAAATATAGAGGAAAACTGTTGATTGCTACATCAGTTGACTCGAACAACCATCTACTTCCACTTGTGTTTGCCATTACTGATGAAGAGCCCGCAGACTCATGGGGATGGTTCCTGAAACACCTGAGAGAAATTATAACACACGAAGAGGTGTGTTTAATTTCAGATCGACATGTTAGTATAATTGCAGCAGTGAACAACCCAGCAAATGGTTGGATGGGACCGAAATGTCACCATCGTTTCTGCTTACGACATATCATCAACAACTTTAATAAAAAGTATAAATTTAATCCATTGAAAAATTATGTTTATCGTGTTGGGTATCTGTTTCAAATTCGAAAGTTCAACAAAGCAATTGAAGATATCAAAGGAATAAATCGGAGCTGTCTGAGTTTTTTTGACAATATTAGTTTAGAGTAATGGACTCAAGCACATGATGGAGGATTCAGATATGGGTGGATAATGACAAATCTATCAGAGTGCATAAATATAGTCCTCAAAGGAGCTCGAATGTTGCCTATAAATGCTCTTGCTCAGATAACATTTTTCAAATGCGTGAACTATTTTGAGAAAAGAAGAGAAGAAATAAGGGATGCATTGGAGCGTCAAGATAAATACACCCGGTAATATTATTTTTTATATATATTTTTTATTAATAATTTATTTCAAACATATTTTATAATACTAAGTGGAGTAAAAATCCAGATATGCACACAACAAAATAAATAAATGGGCTGCACGATCTAGTAAACATGAAGTACAATCATACGATCGATATGAAGGTGTGTTTCATGTGAAGACCGGACGTCATAGTCTCAATGCCAAAGGAGGAAACGTTCAAATATTGAGGCTAAACAGGTCCGAGCGGTACTGTTCATGTAACAAGTGGCAAGTATTCTGCATTCCATGCTCGCATTTTATGGCCGTTTGCTCACATTTTAACATGAACTACGAAGATTTTATTGAGGACTACTACAAATTGTCAACATATGCTGAATGTTACTCTCCTCAATTTCAACCTGTACCGCATGAAGATTACTGGATCACGCACCCTAATATGCCCATCTTACATCCTGATCCATCGTTGTTGAGAAAATCTGATAGACCGAAAAGTTCACATTATCACAACAAGATGGATTGGACAGAACCAACCACTCGACAACGATGTGGATTTTGTAACTAGTTAGGACATAATCGAAGGAAGTGTCCTTCGTTACTAAGATGGGCTCCAGATAGTTAGGGATTGAAAAATAAATAATTATTTTTATTATATATTCATTATATTGTATATTCAATTTTTTTATTATAATTTATTGATTCAATTTTTTTTATTATAATTTATTGTATATTCAATTTTTTAATAATAATTTATTGTATATTCAATTTTTTTATAATAATTTATTGTATATTCAATTTTTTTATTGTAATTAATAAAGTTTTACATTATTCTTTACCCTCGCACTTTTCTCTACTATTCAATTTTAGTCAATTTTAATATATTTGTTATTGTTGTGGACTTTGTAACTAGTTAGGACAAATTCTATTATTGTTGTTATTTTTTCATTAATGATTATTAGCTTTTTTTCTCATTGGTCATGATTATTAGCTTTTTTTCTCTATGGAAAGTAAATAAAGTGAAGACTATCTCACTCTCTCAATCTCGCTCTCTCCTACAATCTCGCTCTCAATCTCGCTCTCTCTGAACATCTCGCTCTCTCTTACAATCTTGCTCTCTCTTATAATCTCGCTCTCTCAATCTCGCTCTTTTTTATAATCTCGCTCAGAATCTCGTTCTCTCTGTACATTTTCTTCTAATTAGGTTGTACATTATTCTTCTAATTAAGTTGTACATTATTCTTCTAATTAAGTTGTACATTATTTTTTTTAATTAAGTTGTACATTATTTTTCTAATTGTGAAACAAATATTTTTTTAATTGAGAAATAAATATATATTTTTTTTCAGATCATGGTTTTATACCCAGGACCTGTTGATCCCATGTTTTGTACGACCAGTCCATTCATCGATCATCTGTTGTATGGTGAGATCGTACTACTGGATAAATATCTTGCAGGCGTTGAGAGACAGTTCTCCAGTGCACTATCTCGCTCCACCCTTGAATACTACTGCTACTACATACATATGGATTCTATGGGGTTGCCAGATTAGGATTTATTCAATTGGACTGGCATCTGATCACAACTATGGTCGAGAGATGGAGGCCCGAGATGTATACATTCCATATGTTTGTTGGAGAGTGCACTATCACTCTACAAGACATAGAAGTGTTATTGGGGTTACCTGTTGACGGTGAGCCGATCACCGGAGTGTTGTACGATGACTGGTTAAAAGTTTGTCAACTGTACCTTGGTGCAGCCCCACTTGCCGACAAGATTAAAGGATCGAGGTTAAGTTTAATATGGTTTGGAACACAATTTCGTGAGCTCACAGATGATGCAGACGAGGAAACCGTCATAAGATATGCGTGAGCATATATACTACAAATGATGGGTGGAAGTTTGTTTTCAGATAAATCAAGTCATTTTGTTCACTTGATGTTCCTGCCACTGTTAGCTAACCTCCATGATGTGAGGTGGTATTCGTGGGGTAGAACATGTTTGGCATGGTTGTATAGACAACTATGCAAAGCAACAAGACCTGAGATTCGAGAGATAGCTGGGCTTCTCATACTTTTGCAACTATGGGCTTGGGAGCGATTTCCAATAATGGCTCCATAGCTACACATGTTAATGACGCTCAGTTAGTTGGATGAGCCTGCGGTTCTCAGTATGTTATTTTAATTCAATTTAATTTTTATATCACTAGTCTAGTTAATTTAAATTCTAAATTATCAATTTAAAAATATAGGTAGAGAGATAAATTTTGTGTGATTAAGACAGCCACACATGTAGTCAGCCAGTATAGATACATATTTGATCTGCTTCAATCTGAACAGGTACATTACACTAAACCCAATTGATTATTTTATACATATTTTTATTGTATTTGTCTTTAATATTCTCTAATATAATATTTTGTGTTTCAGGTTATTTGGGAGCTATACAAAATTATTATGCATATTTTGCCTAATTTTTGTACGAATGGTCAAAACATATGGCGGACGATGAGTCCTCTCATATGTTTTCACATTGGTGAATGACATCTTCCTGATAGGGTGATGAGACAATTCGGTTTTAAAAGAGAGAGATCACTCATCAAACTCATCATCTTCCCGAACATGTCCTTTACGTCTAGGAGTTGGTGAGGAATAAATAGGTATATCGTACATATAATGAATTTCCTCCATATAGCTTTGGTTGTCACTACGTATGCAAGAACCTGGTTTTGATTATTCACAACCTCACGGAGTCTACTGTTGTTTGATCTTTGTGAATTATAATACAATTAGAAAATATTTAAAATAAATTTAAATTAAAAATAATTAGATAATATTCATTCATTTACCAAATGACCCACAGGTGCTCCCGGACGAGTGACGTAGCGCCTTGTGATATTTTTCTACCAATAAAATATATTCTGAGTGACATCTGTGTCAAAATGTTCAAGAGAAACCCCCACTGCAATAAACCTTGCACGATAGTGCCATCACACTACCAAATCTGCAACGTTTTTGGACTAATCTTCAGTCCTTAAGTCAATATCATGCAGTACAGGTTCAGTATTACAAGGCGATGGACATCCTGCTTG